>NC_142892.1:7801500-8128500 GCF_054131105.1 Drosophila navojoa | reverse complement strand
CTTTTCTTTTTATAGCTACCCATGCTCGGAACTCACCTGTGATTTAGACTTCTGCGACTTCTACTGGTCATAAAAAACCACAATTTGCAGGAACAGCTGTGTGGGCGAAAATGAAAAGCAAAAAATCAATATGTGTATATAAAGTGTAAGCACATGTAATAAAAAAGCTGTCGCGGAGCGAAACACTTAAATCCACCCTGCCCGCTTGCTTTGGCGTTGCCCAGAGCAATGCTGGCGGCGCCAACAGACGTGGGCAAGGGCTGCTGAAAGGGGGGCGCGCAAATAGCATACAAAAGGGGGTGGTGAAACAAAAAGAACTATATAACGACGACGTAACGAAATTGGCATCTGCAAAGCATGCTGCGATGTTGCGGCTGTGACGTCCGCCCACGCACGATGAAAGCACAAATAAAAAAATAAATAATAAAAAAAAAGACTGCCAGCGACATCACTTGATTTGTGCGCCGGTGCGCTCTTATGCTGGGATTTATAATTAGCAGCCTATTGTTACCGCCAAACGAACGCGCAGTGTCTTTGCCTTGAACGCCTATGAGGCGAGGAATCTGGCGAAGTCTCGGCCAGCAGCAATAGAAAACAACAACAATAACAGCAGCAGCAAAAGCTCACACTTTTTGTCACAACTTGTTTCAAGTTCAGGTTCAGGCACTCTGCAGCATTGACACTTTATTTCACGACCTTGTACCTTTTAACACATTGTGTGCCTGTTCGGTGCCCGCAATCACTAAAGCAAAATAAATATTGTTTATTTGCTTAAGTTACTCGATACTCTGACAGTCGGTTACTCGATTCGTCGATTGCGATGGTTTTAGATTAATAATTTCTATCGTCTATCGTAAGAGTATACTTAACATTGCCTTAACATACATATGTTAATTTCTTTCATACTGTTCAAATTCTGTTTCAAAAATTAAATTCGAAATGCGAAAGACTCTACTTAAAAGTATGTTCCCCTTGGTATATAAATGTAGTTCACTTATTTTATATGAGATGTAATTAGTATAGGCAGATTGTGACCCATTTTCATTTATAATATCATACAAAAACAAGTAACAAAAAAGTAAACAAATCGAACAGCTGATTACGAGTTGAGCACATTATTTCTCTGAAAGCATACGGCCACACTTTTTACTCACACAAGAAGATATCGATATGACATAATATTCGATCTAATCACGTATCGCTAGAATAAAAGCGCATCCAGCACCAGGAAAACCTGCATTCGTATTTTGCACATTCGGCGGGCTGAACCTCAGACAATTTCGCCATGGCTGCCCAGACAATACTTTTTGATTTTACACTGGATGCTGGAAAAACAGCGACTTCAATACAACGCCAAGAAGTGGCCCGCATTGTTCGCAACGAGCTAGAACATGTGTTCACCCAATTGGAACTTGCCTATTCTATGGAATCCATGGATAATGGATACTTTTCGGTGCTGCACGAGAATAAGGACACAATTATAACGTGCCGCATCTTCCAACAGGGTTTGTTAACCATCAATGTGGAGTATTACTTGGCTGCCGGAAAGGAACCAGTCTTATCCTTAGATGTATGTATGTATAAAATACGCACCATGGTTATTTTGTGAAACAAAATTTTGCATATACACATATGTAAATTTATATATGTATTTTTTTTTGGCACATACACGTGTGAAAGTAAATCACGGACACGGGCGTACAGTAAGACTACGACTAGCTGTGAAATGTGTGTGTGTGTGTGTGTGTGTGTGTATGTGTATGTGAGTGGAACCGAAAGGGCCCAAAGCGGCAGCGGGAAGTGAAATTGATTTTTCGTAACTGTGTGTGTGCGCGAGGCCCCTTGGCGGGGGTGTGTCTCATGCACTTGACCGTTTTTTATACCCTGAGCCCCCTGGAAATGGGTTTTCAGGGTATGTTAGTTTCATTAAAATTCGAAATAAACTACAAAAGAGAGTGTCTTGATATTTGCAATTTATACTCAGCGTATATGAGTTCCTATTTGATATTATTATTATTTCGACGGAATTTTTTTTCGTGCTAGACATTTCATATTTATTGTTTTTGTATACGGCTCAGAGCATCTGCTCGTCGAGCAGTCTGAACTAGAGCACTCTTACTTGTTTTCCGTTAGCATTGTATTTGCACCCTTCAAAAGTGGGAGTGGAAGGCGATGGGCGCATCGTATTTCAAGGCATTCGAGCTTCATATGGCCAAGACCTTAAAATTTAACTATGTATGGATGGGGGTATAGACTTGACATGTAACTCTTATATCATACTTTGTCTAATTTGTATACCGTAATTATTCTATGTTCGGTCAATTTGATGTACTTAGTAAATTCGAACTGTAAATCTTCACATTATCTTGAACGAAAAGTAGGGAGAGAGCTTTTTGTTATCTTGATTAGGGTATGCAAACATCGGCCCGGCAGCTAGCATGATTTCTATCTCGCTATGTTTCTCTCTCACTCGCTCTCTCTTCGAAGCACGTGTTTGCAGGTTTGAGTAAATATGTGGAAATTCTTGAAATGATTTGCATGCGCTCGGCACTGACCAGCTGCGCTTCTCAGTAAGGTTTGCTTTTGTTTATGTTTATAGTACAGTAAAGCAGACCTGAACAATATCAAATCACTAGTCTAGCCGGCAAATTACGCTTATCGTATTACATTTAAAGTAAAGAAATGTATATACATATGTATGTATAGTATAAAACACAAACCTGCACTTGTCTAAGGAATACTTACCATTTTCGTATGAATCTACAATCTGAACTATAAATAGTTGTTTGCGGTGCTGGCTATAAACTTATATAGATACATACATATACATATGTAAATATATTCCACACTAACAAGGGCCAATTCGAAAGTTTGTGGCTGCGGAAAATTTCCTTTTACTAGCTGAATCGAATCGTGTATTTTATTGTTTCCTTTTGATTTGCCTAATTAATTAACTTCATCACAGCATTTACATTTGCAATTTATATGCTTTGATATATCCCCAGTAGGTAAATAATATTTAGGTCATGTTCTTGAAGCTTAAATAAGAAACATTACAATTGCAGACCATGCGAACAATGGAGCTTATTCTACGTCAGAAATTAGATTCCGATCGATCCAAGTATTTACCGCCTATAAAACGTGGTGGATATATTGACATATACATGACTAGCTCAGGTTGGTCGAATATCTATATTACATAAAAAAACATAAGTTTAGTTTTTTTGCTAGTTATATATGCAAAAGTATATCAAAAACTTTCGCAATCCTTGTATTTACTCGTATATATTCCTTCCTCTACCGAATTCTCTCTTCAAAATCAATTGCCAAAAACTTGCAACCCAAGCAGAGCAAAAAAACAACTATAATCAATCCAAATTTCTGTTCACTTTATATATCGATTCGACAAGTATATAAATCCATATTCATCAACTATTTGGTTGCACGGCCCCTAGCCATTGTAGTGTGGCTCTATAAATTCGCAAGCGGCTTGTCAGTCACACCACACAACAACCAAAAGTGTTTCTTGTTTTCGTTTTCGTTCATTGTAGCCCACAACATCCATGTAATATACAAAATACTATATAAATTGGTTTGCTGCCTAGCTTACCTATAGCAATTGCCTTCTAATTTCGGCAGTTCTTGCATGTTTGTTCCGTCGTGCTAGAAATCGAATTGAAACCGAAAAAAAAATAAATAAATAAATAAGTAACTAAAACAAAATCAAAACGAACAATGTATTATTTGTATTATTTTAAGAATTCTTAATTATTTTGATTTTCTTTTCTATAAACTCTTTTTTATTTTCATATCCATGAATACACAAAAATGAAACCTATGCGATGTCTTTGGTCTTCTCTTCATCATCACCATCATCATCAACAATATGAACATCAACTCCATCATCGCCTATGATCATCTTACAACCATGATCGAAATTTCTTCAATTATAATCAAACGAAATGTGTAAACCAAATTAAATTGTACGTACGCCCAATGCACCTGTGTCACCTGCCCCGCTCGCTCGCTCGTTCGCTCGCTCGCTCTCATGGTACCAACTGAAACAACTACTACAACAACAACAACAACTTCATCTACCACTATGTACATTAACCACTCAACAACTGAGCAGAAGGGCAAACGCTTGGAAAATGCCCTAGCAAAAAGTTTGCAAGCCCTTTCGGGTCAAAAGATACCAACATTGAAGCGCGGCGATGTCGCCAGGTATTATCCATCCTCAGGTAACGTATACCGTATACTCTACTATCATAATACAAAATAATCAAAATAAAAACAAAAACTATAGAAGCTAAATCATAAGTCATAAGTAGTTGAAAGCAACTTTCGCACTGCGTACAAATACATGATAAAAGCACAAAGCATGTTGCATACTTACATTTGTGATTCGAATAATTTACTTTTGAGCAATTATAATTATTTGGCCTTTAATTAACTGTTCACTGATCTATCTGTATGATTTGTTTGTTTAATTATTTATCTGTTTTTATTTCAGTTAATTTTGATGCATGTATGTTATTCTGTATATATAGGATCTCTAGGGTTGCAGTTGATTGCAGTTGTTGTGAATAGTTTGCAGCCTGAGTCTATATTGTATTTAATCCTTTTGAACTTTTGAATATTGATTCGCAGATGAGCGCATTATCGAATACGATATTGATACCCTTGTCTATGAGGCTCGTTCGCCGTTCCAGAAGATTCAAATCCTGCACTCCAAGACGCTGGGCAACATGCTAATTTTAGACGAGCTGCAGAGTAAGTTACACACAAGCACTCGGTGTCGCGGTGGTACGTTGGCAAAGTGGCATGGTGGCACGGTGGCACGTTAATTTACAACCCCTGCATAGGCCGAGGACCATGCCACACAGATCAAATTAAGGTCAAGGCCTACTTGGTACACGTCACGTGTCGCTGTTGCAGTCGAGCTGAAATTAAATCAACTGCTAATGGTTGCTAATGTTTTTGCCGTTGCAGATATTGCGGAATCTGATTTGATCTATACGGAAACCCTAATGGGCCGCGGTATTGAGAACTACGAGGGCAAGGAGATTTGTATTCTGGGCGGCGGAGATGGCGCTCTACTCTATGAGCTGCTCAAAGAGAAGCCCAAGCATGTGGTCATGCTTGAAATTGATGAGCTTGTTATGCAGGCTTGCAACAAGTATCTGAACAGCATTTGTGGCGACGTGTTGGAGAAGCGCAAAACCGATCAATATGAGATTATAGTGGGCGATTGCGTGGACTATATGAAGAAGTTCATTGCGGAGGGTCGCAAGTTTGACTATGTCTTTGGAGATTTAACTGATATACCCATTTCGGATGCACCTATTGGTGAATGCTGGGATTTTATACGCACCATCTTTGAGCATTCGTTCCAGCTGCTCAAGCCGGATGGCAAATATCTAACTCATGGCAATGGCACCAGCTGCTTGGAATCGTTGCAGTTGTTCGAGGAACAGCTACGACTGCTTAAGCCGAAGGTTAAATTTACTACAACCAAAGCTTTTGTGCCGTCGTTCATGGAAGAATGGCTCTTCTATCAAGTAACTTTCGCTTGACCAGCTCAAATTGAAGCAGTTATGCGACGACGACAAGCACCACAATTGCAGCTTACAACTAGTACGAACTTAACAACAACAGCAACAACAACAACAACACCCACATCGTGTATCCAAAATGCTACATCCAACACGCAAATTGTTCTCACACCCACAATACAAATCTATCCACTTGAGCTCAGCACCAAGGAGCCGCTGTTACTGCACAGCTACACCGTGATATTGCATGCTGCCAAGACGCAGCAGCTGCCACAGAATCTACAAAACAATATTTTGCCCCTCAAGAAGCAACGTAAGAAGCGTGTGCATTACCATCATGCGCTGGTTTCCTAGTGGAGGCTATTCATCAAATGTAACCAAAAAGACAAAGAAACTACTTAGCATCACTAATAGCACCCAACACAATAAAACAACAAAATAGACTTCCAAGGGCTGTAACTAGCATCTGATAACCAAACCAAAAAAAATATTTAAAGTCCAATTAATATAATTTAAGTTAGGATTTAGTTGTGTTTTATGTTCATTGATTTTAAAACTAAAACTAAGTCAGGCTCAAAGACAAGAAGAAAAGAAGGCGAAAAGAAAGTGTTATGTATTTATTTGTGCTTATTTAATTATTTAACATTATAATTAATGTCTAGTATTTTCATAAACATACATAATATTATATATAATTAGAACTTTAAAGCGCGTTTTTGAGAAATTGAGTGTTAGGAGTGTAGCTGATGGCTGATGTCACTTGATATATTTGAATAAAAACAATAATAAAATGTCGTACGCAAAATAAACAATTCTTGTTTTTTGTCTCAAAAGCAAAAATGCATTTTCAATTTGGCGCGCACTAATACCCCAAACATTCCGATTACAATATCGATAAGAACTAACTGCAATCATCGATTGGTCAACATGCGATTTCCACTCCAGTGAAAAGCACAATTTCATTCATAAGACGTGCGCCGCCGCTGCTGCGGAACGAATTAAAGTAAAAATGGATCGCAAACTGCATAGTGCTATACATCATCCTACTCTTCGACTGCTGCAGGAGTCTGGCTGTGAAATACTGCCACATAACTTGATGTATCCTGTCTTCATAATCAGCAACGACGATGAAGTGCAACCCATTGCAAGTATGCCAGGCATATCGCGATACGGTCTGAACCGATTACGCGAGCACTTGGAGCCGCTGGTCAAAAAAGGTTTGACCTCTGTGTTGCTCTTTGGCGTGGTGGGAACTGAGCACAAGGACGATCAAGCGACGAACGCTGACTCGAGTGTGAATCCCGTTGTGTTGGCTTTGCCCAAACTGCGGGAATGGTTTCCAACTCTGCTGCTTGCATGTGACGTATGCATCTGTCCGTATTCGTCACATGGCCACTGCGGTCTGCTGGGCGACAATGGCTTGGAAAACGAGCCGAGTATAAAGCGCATAGCGGAAATCTCCGTGGCATATGGTAAGGCTGGTGCACATGTCGTCGCCCCATCTGACATGATGGACAACCGGGTGCGGGCCATTAAGCAGGCTTTAGTGGACGCTGGACTCACCAGCGTCTCACTGCTGGCCTACTCGGCCAAGTTTGCCTCAAATTTCTACGGTCCCTTCAGGGAAGCAGCAAAGTCGGCGCCCGCCTTCGGAGATCGTCGCTGTTATCAGCTGCCCAGTGGCTCTCGAAACCTGGCCATGCGGGCGGTACAGCGCGATGTTAGTGAAGGCGCCGACATGCTGATGGTTAAGCCCGGCATGCCGTACTTGGACATTCTGCGTCAAACCAAAGACACCTATCCATACCATACCCTGTACGTCTATCAGGTATCGGGAGAGTATGCCATGCTCTGCCACGCAGCGAAAGCGGGCGCCTTCCCGCTCCGTGATGCTGTGCTGGAGGCAATGAAGGGCTTCAGGCGTGCAGGCGCCGATTGTATTATAACCTACTTCACTCCCTACATGCTGGATATAATCAGCAACTCCGCTTAAGCTGAGATAAGGCTGCTCCTGAGTAAAGCTCTCTCCATATCAAGTGTACTTAAATGGGATCAGGAAATTATCTAGTTCTTAAGACGAAAGCGTGCAAATATTAGTAATAATCACAATTTTAAGACTCAATTTTTGTTTAAACTTCTGTTTTTAGCTAATCATGATGACGATTTCAGTACCTTATTCATTGCTATATAAATGTACATAGACAATAAGCGATATTGTATACTATTCGTTTGCCATTCAACATTCAATATGCTTATCAGTCGGGCATATTTGGAAGGCAAATGCAAACCAACCCCATTACGCGGCGTCGAGTGTTCCAACTCTGTCATTTCAATTCAGCTGTGCGCACAATCAGCCTGACACGTTCCCTAACTAAATGATGAAATTTATTCTTACTACAGTGAATGCTCACAAGTTCGACAATTGCTATTCACAAACTACGCATTAAGCTTGACTTTTGATAAACGTTTTTATTCATATTTGTTTTTAAACACTGAAATTTATAAATAATAATTTTATATTTATTTAGCAAGTGAATTAAATTGATATTCAAAAATGTGTAAGACTATTTATGTTTTGGAAATTGTGACAAATTGTCAATCTATATAGAACAGCGTTATATTTAGCGAGTGACCACTGTGCTGGCCTTCAACCGGTTAATGTGAATGAAATTTGATTTGTCTTTTGGATTGAAAACATGTTAAATGCGTACTCAAATCGTTTCGCTTTCACTCTAATGAAATATACAAATATATTTTTGTTTTTGTTTTTGCTTTTTTGGTTTGCAATACGGTGACAACGAAATTGGCCTAAATCTTAGGTGCTAAACTTAAGTGTGTATTGTAATATATAGTGCGATTCTTAAGTCTTGGAATGTGATGTACAAGTCACAAAATAAAGTGCATTTAGCAGTACTCAGGCTAAGTTTAAGTACATGAAACATTTTAGTTTTAGTTTTTTTCAGGGGTACATATCGAAATCTTAAATGCATAGACTTGGACCACAAAAGCCGTGAATATGTGATAGTAACGCCAGTTAAGGAATCTACAGATACTATATTATATATATGCATATATGTATGCTTTCTGCTTTATGTATATCTATGAAATACTGTGATGCTCTTTGAAACACTTTGCGCTCAGTTGCTTTCGGTGCTATGGATTTTGCTGTGCTCGAGAATGTCCGTGTTTTGCATGGGTTCCAGGTCCGTTTCGGATATAATCTCTGCCAGCCACTGCTCAATTTGCACCGGATGAAATGATTCCTCGTCGCCGCTGTTGGCCTCCAAAATAATCTTCAAATTCTCAAAGTTCTTCAATACCAAACGCTTGCCCGGCTGCAGCTGCGATGATAATGTTGTTTTGCTGGCCTCACTGCCCTGCGTGCTGGAGACTTGGACCGGCCCGTCTCCTCGGCTCTGCTCCTCGCAACTGGAGTCGGCTGCAACAGTAGTTGGCTGCACTGCATCGCTGCTTGTGACTGTTGCTGCTGCTGCGGCTGCTGCTGCCTCTTGCTGTGCGGCTTCATATGTGCGCGTGGGCTTCTGTTTTAGACTCTTCTTGATTTCGTTTAGGAGGCGATTATAAAAGTCACAGGTAACATCGTTTGTGTCCGTTGAGGTGGGCTGTGTTGGCGTGCTCTCCACACTCTGAGAATGCGGCTCTTTCT
Organism: Drosophila navojoa; assembly: GCF_054131105.1. Classification (NCBI taxonomy): domain Eukaryota; kingdom Metazoa; phylum Arthropoda; class Insecta; order Diptera; family Drosophilidae; genus Drosophila; species Drosophila navojoa. Next base: position 8,119,278 of record NC_142892.1, on the reverse strand, counting down.
TGGCTTTGAGAGGTTCCTCTTTGACCTCTGTTCTCTTAGCGCCTTTGTGCTTCTTGGACTGCGAGCGAGAGCTCGCATTGCTGGAGTAGTTGGAGCTGGTAGGTGTGCAACTGGATAGTTCGGTGGCGGTGCTGCTCGAGTCCGCTGAGAGCGTTTGGTGTAAGTTTGTGTGCGCTGCAGCAGCAGCAGCTGCAGCGCCATCGGTTAGGGGCAGATCAGCGCTGACAGCATCCTCGCTGGCACAGTTGATGGTGAGACTGGCGATATTGCGCAGGTTGATGGTGCCATTGCAATTGTTGATGGTTATCTTTGGTTTGAAGCGGGGCTTGCGCGTCTTTGGCTTTTGCTTGCCAGACGGAGGATCAGGGCAGCTGCGTCCCAGGCTAGACACTGCGTCGGCTATGGACGATTCAAGTTCGTCGTCCAGTTCTTCTAGATTTAGCGGTGGCACAAATGTTTCGCGCTTGATTTTAGCTCGACGTATGAGATCTTTGGCTTCCTGCAAGGTGATATTGATTATGGATCGCTTGGCGTTGTCCTCGAGCAACGCCTTGTTGCGCGAAAAGTCCACCACAATGGCCTCTGGTTGCACCTCATCATTCAGATTAAAGTAGTTGCTGCTGTCCACCCGATCCTCCAGGCATTTGTACATGGTCTCATGGTCATCGACCGGCTCAATATAGTCCTCGTTACGCAGACCAGCTGTTCTGTTGTCCTGCAGGCGGTGGAGCGCCAACTGCATATTGCTGTCCAGTTGAAATTGCCCAAAGCTCCGAATAGCCGTCAGCAGCTTCTCCTCATCTTCGCCCGTGACGAATCGCACTTCGCACCTTTCTTTGTCATTTTCAGTGTCGTATTCTATATAAACGGGAGCTGATTGTTCGCGTTGCGTATTTGCAATTACCTCCAGTTGGCGTAGCAGTAATTTTTCACGCATATGTAATGCAGCACGTATTTCACTGAATTTCTGCTGCACATTTGCTTTTACCTAAACAAAAAATATACGCATTAAAAAATCTGCTACATTTCTGTAACACACCCAAAGCATTTGCTTTTATACTTCACCTCTTCCAGAAGCTGATCCATTTTGGCAATGTGATATTCGGTGAATTATATGCTAAATGAAACACATTTTTATCAACTTTCTTTAAGGGCAAATGAAAAATATGCTAATTCTGTTTCTGTTTGATCGAAATAATGGAGCGAACAGCTACGGCGAATAACGAACATATGTTACTCGGCGAAAAATACCAACAATAAGCTATCGATAAATAGCAGACGGACTTCGCCTCACTCATCGGCAGAGTAAATATTGGCGCCAAGAGCTGAAAACAGATAAGTCTAAATAGCATAAGAGATCTATCGATAAAAAATGTTTGTTATCGTTACTGACAGCCGCTTATGCGTTCGCATCTCTAATGTCAATTTGCCTTTTCCAGGAATTGCTTACTGTTAATAACAGTCAGTCTGCTACTTTTGGCCGTCGTGATTTCTAGGCGCGGATAAATTTTTGTTGATTGCTCACTTTGCGCTAAATTCGAAAACAAGATTTTAAGAATATATTTACGAGTTTTTGACAATACGTGCGACATCGACAATAAAAAGAACACTATAAAAAATAAATATTAATAAGTTCCCCATTGACGCAGAAGCTTACGCGGTGCAGCAGCCGACGCCGCTATCGTCGCATCACATTATTGTAATTATAATTGTTCTGTTCTCATAATTAGTGTGTATTTTAAGATTTGTTAAAATTCTGCAATGTACATTTGTTTATATAAAAGCAACACTCGCCGAAGTGAATCATAGGCATCGAGCGCTGACTGCCGTGTTTTGTTGTTGCTGTTGCTTGCCTCGCACAACAAATCTAAAATAGTGTCAGTGTGTGTGTGCGTGCGTACCTCCGTTTCTGGGTGTTTGTGTGTGCATGTGTTGTGTCTTGTTTGTGTTTGCCAACATGTTTTTGTTTTTCTTTTAACTTTGCTCGCATACACGTAGTATCTGAAACAAAACACATAAAAACAACTCACTTAAAAATTGATTGTTCACGTCAATTGTAACAATTGTACAAATGCAACAAAAATAAACAACAACCGCAGTGGCAGCAGCAGCAGCAACAACAACGTAACAGCGCCAGCAACGTGGAGTGCAAAGGCATAAAAAACAAAGGCAAAAATCAAAAACAAAAAGAATGAGAGAGCGCGAGCGAGAGAGCGCGAACTGTGTCAATGCGGCAACAGCAGCAATGACGCCAAAAACTTGAGAAACATATATATTCCAGACAGGCTATTAAACAAATGAAGATATTTCTTTATTTAAATAAAGTCACTTTAACTATTTTTAATTGGATTTGTGCGACATTTGACATCGCTACGTCGTTATGCCTACGTTCGGCGTAACGTCAACGTCAACTCTTTTTTTTGTGTGCTTCGCTGTGTCTGCGTTTTTATTGTTGTCTGTTGTCTTTTCATATCTTTTGCGTTTGGCTTTGCCTTTGCATGAGTGTACGAGTGAGGCAGTGATATTAATTGTATTTGTTTTTGCTTCGTGACTAGATTTTTAGTTTAGTATTTGAATATGAATGCATACAAATTGTTAGAAAACTAAGAGAAATTAAAATATATAAGTATGTAGTCAATGTAGGCTTTCTTGTGGCTCCGGCTTTCCGGTTTCGGTTTCAGTTTCGGTTTCCATTTGCCCGCATTGCAGCGCTTGTTTATCTATGCCTTATTACATACAAAAAGAAAAAACCTGTTTAGCTCGACGTAAGATTTGTAGTTGTACGTTTTAAATAAAAATTACCTCATTTCACACATCGGGCTTGCCTTCCCGCCTGCCTCTTAATCAAATTACAACTAATATTTTATTTATATTTATGATTATGATTGCAGGCAGCAAAACGTTTTTGATTCAAAAGTGCAATTTTTTACAAACCTCAACAAAAAGTGTCGCGCATCAAATTTAATTAACGTATCCATTTATAGCACGCATCCCCCTCACACACACACACACACACACACGTACAAGCAAACCTGTTACATATTTAAAATCCCAATTGAGAATTTGCGTGTTTCCATTAAAAATACAAAAACCCCCCGAAAATAAAAAGTAAATAAGAAAAGTGTTTCGGGGTCAATGCTGTTTATTCATTGTGGCTGCTGTTAGCAAGAGACAGAGACAGATAGAGGGGGAGATTGAGAGAGGGAGAAAGAAATACACAAACTACGCAAAGCAAACGTAAGTTAAGAGTTTTCTTATTGTTATTTAATTGTTAATTCACACGTCTCAGCAGCCAAGAGCGTGAGACGTCGTAGATAGCTGCGAGCAGCTCAAACTTAGCGGATCATAAATTAAATACTCATTTAGTCTAAATAACAAATAGAAACGAATTACATGGCAATAGGTGGGGCTGTCAATGCTTGCCTTCCATTCAGTTAAATACCTTGAAAGTAGAAAGTTTTCGCAGTTGTTCATTTAGTACTTCATTGCTTCGATTCTAAAGGCTGTATATTTTAAGACCATACGGCAATTAAATTTGATTGAGCGTGTTTAAAACTTTTTTGTTTTAGGTCTCGCTAAAATTTTCTTAAATTTAAAAATATATGAAATATCATTTCTGTCTAATTATTGTTTTTTATAGTATTAATACATTTTTTAAAATTAAAAAAAAAAACTAATTTTAAATCAATATTGAATAAAACTATATTTAATATCAATTATCAATTGAGATTAATTTTTATTGATATATTTTTTGTTTCTTTATGTACCGCTTGGCTGATAAGGCTTTAATGCATAAAGCTTTGTTTTTATGATAATATCAGTTTATTCAGCTTCATTTATTTAACTTTATTTGCGAGTTCTATACTAGAGTTATCTTCAGTTGATTCATAAATAACTATGTTTAATCGGCCTATACATAATTAGAGCCCATATATTACATTTCGCAGCTCTAGATTTCAAGGTAGGGCTACAAATGGTTAAGAACGGCTAAATAAATATTTGAGAACATAATTAACTGAAGCGGAAATTGATTCTACTCTTGCCAGTGAATAAACTGTCAAAATAATTATATATTTACAAAGTTAAATATCCGAAAATTGAGCAAACACTAGCTTGGCAATTACAAATTTAATAAAGCCGCTTTTGACATTAATTAACACCTAATAAAGTGCTCAATAGCAATTACGCTTTTTTTGTTGCAGTTGAAAAGTTTGCCCTGATTTGAGTGTCAATTAATTAATTTACTTTAATTGCAGTGCAATTAATCACAAAGCCATGCAATCGATATGCCTAAATATATGATTATGTATTCTCTATTTATTTAATTGTGACTTTTGTCTATGTGAGATTATCCAAATAAAATAATTGTTTGATTTTAATTAATACTAATTTGCGTTATGAGTGCAATGCGAAATTCCGAAATCTTCCATTGATGTGAATGCATGTTTTTATATGTATGCACGTATATACATATATAAATTTATATGGGATAAATTTTAATTGTTATTCAGCTTGCAGTGTTGTGATTCGTGTGAATGTGGAAATTGCTTTGAGCGCTGAAAAAAAAACAAATTGGAAAAACGCCTGCACAAATTCTAAACTGTAAATGCAAATAAACGAAATGGAGCACACAATAAAAAATATATATATACATATGTGCGTAGATAGATTCTCTATAGATTCTTTTTTCGATATGTATTCATATATATAAATGCATTTTATATTGTATGTCTAGCAATAACTTTTGTGCACTCTTCCGTTTAACATGCTTTGTAAAGTGGCTTTCAAATGTTTTGCCAATTGCTGACTTTTGAACTTGTGACGTGTGAGCCCGCCCTCTGCTGGCTCGATTCGGCTAACCTGTCCCGCCTCACCTGACCTTTTTCAATAAATTTGCATGACAAAGCCGCTTAGCCCAAGTGCTGTTAGCATATTTCAGTTTATATTCATGTTAGATAGTTGCCCAGGCAAATACTACAACAAAAAATTGGCAAAATAAATAGAAAAAGTAAATTGTATATATTTTGTGTTCCATTGATGTATTTGCTCAATGCATAAATAAGGAAAATAGTATGCATAGCGTGCGTAAATATTTAAATATGAAAATTGTATAGTTATTTAAGCCAATGCAAAATTCAAATATAGATTTTGAATTGAAGTTTTTATTGGTGATAGGCGAGCGGTTCATTGCCAGCAAATAGCTGGAATTTATTTACAATCTATGAATTTTGAAAGTGATTAAACAGGTTTAGTGTGAACTTATTTATAGAGATCAGATATTACTTTGACTAATTGCATATTCATTCTTGCATGTTTCACACGAATTTCCAATTAGCTACACAATTTTTTCAACTCATTATATTAGGTCTGTTTTTTTTTTTTTTTGTTTTTTTGTTCTGAATATATTACAACACCTCATTGCTTTTACTTTGCTTTTCACTTGCGATCATTAAGTCGCCGTCATCTTCTGTTAATTTCCTTACTTGTACTTAAAACAATAGCCAAATGACTCGCACAAATGCGAACACATGGAGGAGGATAACTGGGGGGGAGGTCGCGCCGTTAGCCTGCAGTATTTTTGCTTGTTATCTGTTGCAATTAAATTTAATCACTTGCTCCAATTAGCAGTGCAACTGCGATAATTTCGTATGTTTGCGCTTAACGCAATTATGCGGCTGTATCACGGCCGCTCTGAACCACCAACAGCCATCAAGCATCGCAGCGAGACCACCCACTCACTGCCCCGCGCGTAAACATCAAATCAAATTACATTGCTAATACGCCACGTTGCGCGCGCCCAGATTCTGCGGGAGCTGAGCCAACGCAAACGCATTCGTTGTGCAATTCGCTTGCATTTATTTACCCACTTTATGCTTGTCCCATAAATGGTCGAGCTTCGTGGCTAATGAGTGGCTCCAACTCCAACTACCCGACCTGGACCGAGCCCTCGTCTTAGTGTTCGCTCTCTGGTTATGTTTAATGCTTTGCACAATTTTTATTCAGTTGTCCTTTTTCTCCTGTTTTTTTGTTTGTTTTTGTTGGGTTTATTTTATTCGCGTGCTTCCGACCTGCCACTCAGCTCCAGCCGTGACTCATGGCAGGGTAGGGTCTGCCTGCCACGCCCCCTACCAGCCCACTCAGCTGGCAATCCCCGTGCTCTGTTTTAGTGCTTGTACATTATGAATTTTTTATAATTTCTTGCGTTTTTATTGGTCGTTTATTCGGCTGGTTATGTTTGGGTCCTAGCTCCTCTTTGCATTTATTTTTTTTCCTCATTTTTTTTTTTATTTTTTTAATTTTATTTTTTATTTATGTTCCGTCGCCTGCGAGCGTTTGTAAACAGTTTAGGGCAATATCATTACAAATGTTTTTATTGGACTGCTGGGACAATTTGCTGCCACACTGATACCGAACACTTTGGACAGGCAGCGGCCCCATGTTCATTAAATTACTTTACTTTAAATCCCAATTGCTTTAAGTTGTACTTGAATTTAGAGTGAAACTGTTGCTCAGCTTAAGACTACTGGGAAGCCTATTTAAGCAAAATGCTTTCTAAGCCCCTTAATAAGTATATATGCTTTGCCATTTATCTCATCTTCATTGACGAATCTCAGCGTATTGACTTTTGAGCAATTGGGCTTAAGCCCAAAGACCATTTATAATAGCTCAGTTATGACAAGGTGCTAATGGAACTGGCAACACAGAACGCCAAGCCGCTCGTGCCATACAAATGCCCCATGATTTATTAATAGTGCAGACGCCACACGCACACACACACACACACACACACACACACACACACACACACACACACACACACACACACAGGCATACACGCTGGCAATCCTGACTCAGATCTCAATGGGGGTCAATACGATGTGAACCTAACGAACGAGGGGCACAGCGAGTAATCTTCTTAAAATGTAATTTGTTTTGTTGCAATCAACGATTTTTGATGATGACGTTCGACCAAGGACGATTGCCCACTAGCAGCTCCATCAGCTTGATGATGACGTTATCGATGCTGATGCCGATGATGATGATGATGACGACGACGGCGATGTTGATCGAATGCGAGTTGAGTAACAATTTGCAGTATAGCCAAATAAATTGCTTGTTATTTCTACCCTTAACCCCACCAAGCACAGGAAAAAAAAAAAAAAAATACAGAAATGGGTAAAAAAATAGGAAACGGAACGAAAATAAAATTTGTAGCGTGCTTTTTGGGCTCCGCTGCTTCTTTTTTTTTTACGTGCGCACCACTTGACTCAAATTGGTTGGCTGCCACTCGTGATGCATGGCCATGCCAATGCGGTTTGAGCGCTGCGACAGCCCTGACAGACGGATGGACAGACTGACTGTCAGACGGAGCGGACGGATGAACGGACAGCCTGAGTGACCGACGGGCAGTGCAATGAATGAATCACAAGCTAAACGGGAGCTTTAGTGGACGGACGGCTGAGGGGCTGAGCTGCGGGTCAGTAACAATGCACACACACACACACACTCACATACATACAGCCGACTCTTACAAAAGCGCAGCGCTTGCATTTTCGCGTGGCATGAGGCATGTGGCACGTCAGTTGGGGGTCAGTTGATCAGGCTGATGCTTTGGCTTGGCTTGGCTTTCGCTTTAGCTTTGGCTTTCGCTTTGCTGCATACTTTATGGCGTGCTGGACGCGCTCTGCGTGTTTGCCAGTAACAGATTTGTTTGCATTGACAAACCCCGCTCACTACCATTTTATTTGCTCGCACGTATCCGAGCCGTGTTTCAATTTGCGCACACACACACACAGACAGACTTCACACGCACACAAAAAAGTTGCACATGTCGATTGCTACTCCATCGTTCTGTGTGATTGTAAGGATTGATTTCTAGCTTGTCAGTGACTTCTGTCTGTCCGTCTGTCTGTCTGCTTGTTGCCATTTGGTTTGCATATTTTTGCATATCTATCGCGACGCCATCCAAGCGCAGTTTGTGATGCAATTCTTTGTTGTTCTGGCTGCCCGCTGACAAACTGGCGTCTGAGTAACGCATTCATTATTTGGCAATTGATTAAAGAGGCCAGCCAGCCCGGCGGAGATTAGCAAATGAATCCTTTGCCCTTTTGCGGCGCTGTGCGTGCCTTTTGGCGCTTTCGCGGCGGCCCCGCTGATGAGTGGCCTGTTGTTAGTTTAGCTGGGCTGTATCTGGTGGCATGTATGCGGCTTATCAGCGACAAGCAAACACACTTCCACACAAACGTCAGACCGAGCGGTGGTTATCAAACATTGCGTAGATAATTACCCCTGGAGCAGCAGGTTCGTCTCTATCCATGTCTCGGCCAGGTACGGGCGTAATCGTGAGTTTTGTTTTTGCAGCTATTTAAACAATTTACTGATTAGATTTTTCTCCCATTCACTCAATCGCTTTCTCACTCTCTCTCCTTTCTCTCTCTCTCTCTCTCTCTCTCTTTCTCTAAGTCTCTCTCTCTCTCTCTCTCTGTGTTTCGATATCGATGGCAAAACAGTTGCTTTAGCTTCAATTTGTTCAGATTGTTCGCAATTTGTGGCCGGGTGCGGAGGGCAGGTTCATTGAAATATCTTTAAATTGAGATTTGTTTGTGTTTTTTTAATTAAGTGCATATTGTTTTAATTAAATGCATTCTTGCCGTGCGTTCTCTGACTTTTTGCAGGCACTGTTGCATGTCGAGCTTAGAGTTTGTATCGCAAAACTTGTTTAGGTTCTCAATTATTTGCTGTTGTAAGGTGCCAAGCAAGGAGCAGCCAAAAGTTACCATATATATATATATTTATATACTATATCTGTAATATGTATGCTCGTATGTTGCCGTTGTCGTCATTGGCTAATCTCTGTTCTAGTCAAACTCAGGCAACACAATGCCATGACATTGCACTCGTATATCAACATCTGCCTTATATGTAGACACTATTTGAATTTTAAACAAATATATATATACTGTATATAAATATTCCTATGCCCTGAATTATGACTAAACGTTAAATTGATAATCTAAAATAGCTGAATGTGACGCATATAGAATTAACTCGACCCTCAACTTGGCCACAGCGAAAGCATTGCTCCAATGGAAAATTTCCTTATCTAACAGCCAGTGAGAATAAAATAAACAGTTCAAGCCAGCTACACCCGCCCCATTCATATATGTATATATATCAGGCTCAATGCCCTAGAGCCTACCATTAGAATTCTTTCAAGACATTTACGACTCATCTAGCTAATTAAGTAAACGACTGCGTCTGATAGCTGGCTGAGAATTTCATTGGCACAGAAGCCCGTTTGGTGAGCTCGTTAAGCGGTAATATTATCCCACCCACACACACACACACACACACACACACCTGTGCACCTGGCCATTATCTATTAGCTGTCATTAAAAAGGCTCATTTTGCATGCAGAAATTTGCAAACGAAGTTGAATGAGATGACGAGCTCCCATTTGGGGAGCACTGTATGGGAATACATGTCATACTTATCTAATCATTCATATGCCAAATAAGATGACTGATTACGTCGCCACATGCAGCACAGAGTCTCTCTCTCTCTCTCTCTCTCTCTCTGTGTGTGTGTGTGTGTTGGTTCATATGTATATGAGATGTGCCCGATAAGCAAGACAAATGTGCTGTGCGAAATCTATAAAGCTGTATGCCTAATAGCGACATGCACATGTCATAAAACATACGCCCAAATGAGAAATGTTGCCAAGTCAGCAGCCAGCCAGGCCGAAGGCTGGGCGCCGGACACAGGAGCAGAGCTAACACAGCTAACAATTTAAGTTTCAGTACCAGCTACGCTGCGTATACGTAATATATTTGCTAGCTTAGTGAAATCCAACATGCTGCATGCCAAAGATTGGCAGGCGTTGCCTTTGGTTTTATTCAATTTATTTTATAACATTTTCTAATGCATATTTTGCGCGCGTGCCTGAGAATGTTTTTCCATTCATTCCGTGCGACTCGGTGGCCGTGGAATAATGTTTGCTCTGTTGACATTTTGCTGCGCCCAGTTCACCTGAACTTTTCCCTCTTGCGTGCTGTTGAAAACTTTTGTCCAACTATTTATCTAGTGCTGTGCATTTTCGCCAAGCCTGCGCAACATTTTTGCACTATGCCAACTATTTTTTTTTACGTTTGTCTCTTGCCGACAAACTTGGCTTGACAAACATTTTGGTTGCAGCTGCCAAGGCGGAATTCAGCTGGCAAGTGGGGGATTGAGAGATGCTCCACCTTTAAGCTGTGGCCTCCCATCGAGCACTTGTGCTTGCCTGTTCCTCTGACGTCTGCCTGCTTTGGATTGACTCATCAAAGGTCAAACGTTTGATTTTTAGTTTCCTTTCCGTTCGTTTCGTTAGTTTTCTTACCCTGGCCTGGCTGCTGTTTTCGCTTTCAATTTGCCACGACGCCAATTGCCCAAGAGTTGGGCGACAGCTGCCCTAACCTAGGCACATATATATATGGGTGTGTGTGTGTGTGTGTGGTTGCCATTATGTGGCCATTTCCAGAGCAGCCATAAAGCCCGGTGGCCCGCTTTTGTCTGCTGCTGCATCATTGCGGGCTAGGGAGGGGCCTGATGCCTTTTTAATATGGTCTTCCACCTCGACTACCTCGTTGTCATTGTCCGATTCTTTTGTTCGCCGCAGTGGCTGACCACATTTAGTTGTACATTGCTGTTATTCTCGTTGCTGTTGTTGTTGTTGCTGTTGTCATTGTCTAACTGGAGGCCTGAGGGGATCACATTCTATTCGCATCGAGCGAGTTCATAAGGTTCTTCCTGCGGCCATTGTTCACTAATTTTGTCACGTTTGCAGCTTTTTGTTAGCATTTTTGCTGCCATCTTCCACTTTTACTTACTTTCCCCTTCGCCTCACCATTTTCTATTCTTTTTTCTTTTTTATTCTCTTTTTTATGCGCATTTTTTTTTATGTCCTGCAGCATTTCGCTCTTGTGGCGCCCAATCCACGGCTAGTTGGCCGTCACGAGGCGTCGTTACGATGCATTTGATTGATTATCAGGCTGGCCTTAGCGCGCTGCCCAGCAACGTTTCCTCTCTGTGCTCTTCCACTAATCATAAGCAAATACCTGCCGAAAGCCGCAGCGAAGCCAAGCGAATGGGGAGCAAAAATGCTTGCGGCGGGCCATGCGGGTCATTTTATAACAAAGCGTGTTGCCAGGTGGGGCGGCACGTGACTCGCACGCCTCTTGCCCCACCAAGTGTGCTGCATATTTTAGCGGCAACTTTTGGCCCCAACAGCAGTTTTTTTTTTTCCTCCTCTGCTGTTGTCGTGTGCTGCGAAATACTTTTAAGCGCATGTTTTGAATATTCCTGCAATATTTCGCTGTCTGTTCCAGCACACACGCCGCTGTTTCATACCCTGTTATTGAAAGTCGTAAAGGTGGCGCCTGCATGCGCCGTAAATATGGGGAGAAGCCAGCTAGCTTATGCGGAACGCGTCTATCCATAATGTTTTAATGTGTTCATGTTTCGAGTACAGTGAAACATGGGAACACGATCGCGTACAGTCTGACCAAACTCTCTGTATAGGGTATGCAACATTTTAGGCTTGAGGCATTCGCATTCTACTGTTCTCCTTTTTTTCTCGCGTCGAGTCCTGTGGCATTTCGAGTAAGTTGACGCAGCTTATCTACATGTCAGGTCGAGCCTTCCGTCAGCTCTAGTATGTGCAGCATATGCGACAGCTATGCATGTGTGCGTGTGCGTGTGTGTTAGTGTTTTTGCACATTTTTTTCGCTGCTATTTTGCAATTTTTTAGCATTTACCAAGGGGTATTACAACTTGGTAACATTGTTTGCAGCAAATGGAACAAACAAATCTTGTAAAGAAGTTAAGGCATATATATATGTATATGTATGTATATTATGTTTTATATTCACATCGTTTATTCTTAGCTTAACTTAAAGGCGCCTTTGGCTCATAAAATATACAAAGTAAACAAGAAATTTGCTGAATTTCGGATGATGTTATTATAGGAAAGACTCTTATGCATATTCCATTAACTCTTAACAAGCAAGCACGATTGCAATTTGGTTTCTGTTTATTTGCTGTGTAATTGTTGTTTAGTAACTTGCCTAGTTTCTTAACTCTGGGCATTAAGTGTTATTTATGGCATTCGAACTGGGAATCTGCAGAAAGTATTATTAGATTTGCAATAAGGGTATTCAAGTTTGGCTGCCCTGCGAATTTATCTACGTATATTATTATTTTTTATTTCGTATTTTTCTCTCTTTTGGATTCTTTTTTTGCTGCCGCGATGCTTTACATCTTTTTAATGTTGAAAAGCTTTACTTACTTCCGTTGGCAGTGGCAGCGGCAGTGGCAGCAGGAAACGGAAGTTTAACTTTTGTGAACATTTTAGTGATTCGTGCACAGACACTCGCCCACTGGGCTAGCAAATGGGATTGGCTCTGACTGGGCCTTGGGGCGCAACTACAATGTGGGCCAGATCGAGCCCACATGACTGCATCATAATGAAGTTTCTGTTTAACCTGGGCCTCTTAACGGCACCTTCTGTATCGAAGGCTGCCACGAAAATCAAATATTATTTTAATGCACTGCTGAAAGGTCGATGCCGAAGTTGAGTGCCTTTAACTGGCAATGGCTATGGCTATGGCTATGGCTGTACTGGTGGTAATAAGCTCCTGTGCTTTAATAGTTTTTGTGGCAAAACATTTCGTAATCCTCACCTGCTGCTGGTCTGAGCTGCTTATAACTTTGAAATGTGCAGTGCAGCCGCCGCTAGTTTGGCATCGTGCCTGGCCATGGGCTCCCATCGGCGCTGCCACGCCCACTCGTTGATGTGGCAAAAGTTGTGGAAGTCGGACCAAGCGGCCAAACAAGCAAAAGTTTGGAAAGCAGCAAACTGCCGGAGCTCGTTATTACTATTATTATCTTTATTATTATTATTATTATTATTATTATTATTATTTTTGGCTTATTTAATGCGTGCTGCGTCCCTTTTTCTCCCCATATATATTGTAGCACGCTTTTCAGCTCAGCTTTCAACTTTTTTAACTTTTAAACAAAAGTAGTCTGCGATTCGGATTTCACTGGACGTTCATTGCGTGCTGCACGTCGGTAGCTTTTAACGGTTGCATGTCTGCAGCAGTCACGCCCCCTTCGCTGGACGCACACACACGGACATACACACAGTCACAGACACACACATATGGCGGAAATGCACTTTCCGTGGCCGCCAAGAAAGCAAGAGAAAGCAATTTCAGTTGAGTTTTATGAGCATTTGTTATCCGCCTCGCGACTGGCCGTTCCATTTCCTCGCTGGCTGTTTCAATTTGTACACAGTTAAGGGCAGCATCAGCCCTGCAGCTGCTGCCCGTCTCGGCCCCCGCTCAACTGTTGAGCTGCTGAACTGCTGAACTGCTCAACTTTATCCTCGCATCTCTGACATCATGACATTGCAATGCCGTAAAAGCGTTATGGCAAATTGTTTTAAGCTGTGCGAAAATGCCATCAAAATCAGTTGACTATGCAAAGCAGGCAGTCTGTGCAGCCAGCTCCACTGGAATGGCCGTGCGTTGAGTGGGTGGCAAGTGAGTGGGTCTGTGCTGGGACATTTGTTGCTGTTGGCATTGCATTTTATGACTTGTGCTTGTCAGCCATTATTGTGGACCGTCGCCTAAACGCTTCCTTTCGCTGTGGCTCCAACTTGAACTTTAGTGGCTCCCAGGGGAAACACGTCGCCAGTGGTCGTCCAGTGGTCGCCGCTCTGGTCAGCCCCAAGTAGCACTGAGCAGACCTTTGGCAATATGCTGACAGTTTAGCCGCTGCTGCAGAAACAGATGCTGCGCATTCCGAGATCGTAAACGGGTCGAGCTTGTGCAGAGGGACTGGAATTTATTCACCAAGGCGACTGCGAGAGCAGAGACTGGCCATGCTTACAAATGGCTAGTCGTTATCTAAAATGGAGTCATTACACAAAGCGATTGACAAACCATTGATGAAGCTACCGTAACGAACTAACTCTGCGGCTGTCAGTAGGTCAATTTTGAAGCACTTTATCCAAGAGAGACTCTTCTTTATCTGAAAATAATAATCACAATGAGCCTGAGATGCAAAAGTAATAATAATAACAGCCATGCCGCCTTGGCATGATACAGCGAGATTCTTCAGCCGAGTTATTTGTTGCAATCATTGTTGGATGCTGGAGTTCCCTCGCTTTCTTTTGCAGCACTTCAATTTAAATTGTGCAAATGCTGCGCCATGGCCACAAAAGCCGCTGTGGCAGGCCAGCAAGCTGCATGTGGCAGCAGCGGTTGAAATGCCCGCGAGGCGGGCCCTTTGCCTTGACTCAACGGCTCCCGGGTACCTTTTTCACGCGATGATCCCCTCTGTGTTTGCGCTTTGTTTGTGCGGCCCGAGTGCCCGCCCCAGCGGACGTGCTGCTCGCTCGCGGCGTGTGAATCCGCGCGGCTGCTGACACTTTGTAAATACATACCCTGTGAGCGCAGCTTGGCAGTGGAGCATATTTTTCCCTTTTGCAAAACAAACAAGAAATCAAGTTTCACACACGAAATATAATTAAAAAACAGTTAATGTGTCGAGTCGCGGCAGAAACTCTGTTTAGCTTTGCTTCAATTTAAGCACAATTGCCTTTAGCTCTCTTGTAATTTAAGTACAGGGTGTTATGCGGTCGACCTACTCTTAAGCACCTCAAGTGTTTTTTTTGCACTTGCTTTTTGACGCTTCGCCGCCTGCCAAACGTCGCATGCATAATTTAATGCAAATAATGCACTTGTTTCGTCTCGTTTCGTTTCGTCTCGTCTCGTTTCATTTCACTTCACGTGTTGCCGTAAACACACGCGTTCTCTGGGCCAACGCAGCAGGAGGAGGCGTGGCTGTGGCACATCAAGTGCACAACTCCATTTAGCATTAACTTGGCCAGCGCGGCCTCAACTTTTGCTGCTGCTGCTGCTCCTGCTGCTGCTGCTGCTGCTACTCCTGCTCCCGCTGCTGCTCCTGCTGTTGTTGCTGCTGCTGCTCCTGCTTATGTTGCTGTCGCATTTATTCAGCATATTTCTCGCTTGTATTGCATTTCCGCAGCTGCCGCTTGGAGGCGCCGCGCGACGCGTTGCCATAAACTTAATTTCCTGTTTGGTGCCTTGCGCCGCGTGTCGACTGTTTCATTTTTGTAATTCCTGTGCTCGACTCCTGCTCGGGCCCTCCTTGTCAGCGCAGCCAACTTGTAGCGCGTTTTGTCTTCGCTCTCTATTTAATTTCCCAACCGAAAGCGCTCGCCTTCTTGGCGGCTGCCTGGCATTTGCCATTTGCGGTTGCGCTGCTCCTACACAGCGCTGCAATTTCCATCAACAGTTGAGTTCCTTTTTGCTTTGCTTTTCGCGCTTCGCTTTAATGGTTGAAATTAACGCCGCCCACTCCCGGCCGCCTGTCGCCCATTACCACCGGGCGAGTCGACACTTTCTTTACTTGGCCGCTGCCTTCTGAAAATTGTGTTGCAAATTTCCTGAGTGCCATCATCATTCAGCAGCCACTTTGCCGCCTCCTTTGCTGCCTGACGAGTGTTTTGTTGTTGTTTACTTCAGCTGCTGTTCTGAGTGTTTTATTTTTGAATAATTTATTGTCAGCATTTCTCACTGGGCGTCATGTGTGGCGTATGCGTAATGCTAAGTACGCCTAATCGAGGACATCGCTCATACGCCGCGTGTGTGGGTGTGTGTGTGTGTGTATGTGTGTGCTGTGTGCCACAGGCAATTAAAAGTAAGTCAAACGATTTCGCACTGCAAGTTGAGTTCATTAAACCGCAATATTTGCATACTTCACATCTGTCGGCAAGCTCACACACCTGCCCTCGGCTCTTTGTCTGCGTGTGTTTGCGTCAATGTGTTGCAAGCTTTATTGCTCAATTTCCCCAAAAAGTTTCGCCAAGCCGCCCCGTGCCGCTAGGTATAGCAGCTTGGGAGCTGCGGCAAACCAAGGCACATCGAGTTAACATGCAACTTTAAGTTGCGTTCGCAAACTTGAGCACTGATAGCCCACGGCGTGCTGTAAGCTCAGATAAAGCGAGACAATGTTCAAACAAAATCCGGCGGGGTGGGAGGGAGTGGGGCGGCGGGACTCTGACGTGCCAGCGATTTTTATTAACGCACTTTGCGTACCAGATTTTGGCTAATAATAAAGTTATTTGCCTTTGGCCCACAGGGCGGCGGCTTGGCTTGCCAGTTGCGTACTGTCTCACTCACTCTCTCTCGCTCTCTCCTGCTCTCTCCCTCTTAGCGATAATAATTTATAAATTTAATATTACTGCAGCGACGTTTGGCCACTTGCCTCGCTGCCCACCTTTTCGTGTGTTGTTGTTGTTGTTGCTGTTGTTGGCGGCGGTGGTAATAGTGGTGATGGTGGTAATGGTGGTCATAGCACTGCTGCAATGTCCACTGTGATTTACAGCTATGCCTGCAACGGATTCCATGCCAGGAAGTGGGCGCCCAGCAACGTGCGCCAAAAGTTGCCGTCGTCGTCGACCGCTGGCCGCAGCAAGGACATTGCTCACACACACACACACACGCACACACACACAGAGTGACACATATACCTCGCCGACCTTTTGCGAGCGGGTTGTTTTGTATTATTTGTGCCATTTACGAGTGCTAAAAGTGGACGACACTCTGCTGATAACAGAGGCGTCAAAGTGTCGACTTTGTCACATTTACCCAAGTTTCGCGCGTCTCTGGAAAACTTTAAAACTCTCGAATGAACAGGAAGGAGCAAAACTAAAAAACTACAACTTTTGCCGCTCTGTCAAACGCTTCACACTACAATAAATTGATAAAAACTCATTTTAACTGAAGTTATTTAAGATATAAATATACAGAATTTTCAGTTGCTGTATTGCCTTTTTAATAAAATGAATATTAGTATTAGTAACTATATTTAATTGCTAACTATCTTCAATCAGGAACTGCAACAGGCAACAGTTGTATATGTATTTCCTCCCTGCTAAGGATATCTATCTTGTCTAGCATTTCCTAGCCACTCAACTGAGCGCCTTGTGAAGCAGATGCTGTTGCTGAAATTGTTACCAGTTGGCCGTGTTGTAGTTGTAGCTGTTTGCCCCATTGAAGGCCACAATTACATGGGTGTATAATGCGCTTTTATGTTTTAAGAATTTCGGTTTGTCTGGACGAGTCTAGAGGCCTGTCCTGGTGCGCTAAATAGGGCCGAGCAAAATTTTGGTCTGTTTGTAAAAAGTATTTCGTTATTTATTGTGCGGTTATTGTGTAAGGCTCTGCTCGGCTGGCTGCCGAGCCCCTGCTTTGGGCCATGTACTGTTATTGGCATCTTATTTATGAGACACGAGGCCACTGGAGGTGACCTGGCTTACAGTTGCGTTGCTTGCTTCGTGCGTGCTGCTGCTACTAATGAGAAAATTATTGAGCTCCCGCACAGGAATCGGCAGTCGGCAGCTAATCGGGCATGGCCACATTGAAATGCAAGTCCCCAAGTCTAGTGGCTATAAATTGGTTTCGAGCACTGGGTAACCAATTTCAATGGCTAATATCGCACCCCAACAAATAATCCAAATCCCAGCCAATTTGCCGACCGGAACAGAGGGAGGGCGAGAGGGCGCAAGAGGGCGTCAACAGAGCCACTCGGCTAACCACAAATGCTTTGATAGCTGTTCATTTGCACTCCAGAGGCCGCCCCCTGAGCACTCTTCATATTTGTTTTTAGCCAGCAACTGAAATTTATAGTAGAAAATTAAATACCACACGAACTGGTGGCTGGCTCGCCCCCACAGCCGCTTGTTGCCCTTTACTCCTGCTCTACTCCTATGCTACAATTTTAACACAATTTTTATTTCAGTTTATTTTCTCTGCTCTTCGGTACTCAGCATCCTGGAGCTGTAGTTGCTATTCCTTTGCTGTTCCACTTGCAGTTTAATTTGTGCATCGATATATTTTCTCAGTTGTCAGGATACGCAGCTAAAGACACACACACACACACAAATGCACACACATATGTAGTCACAGATGAGCATGTGTATATGCTCAACTGAACGTTGTAATTGCTGTGGATGTAATAAATTCTATGCTTTACCCTGCGATTGTCAGCCTGATATATGTACATATACCTAAAGTTTGTTCCTGGCAGGCTTAGGGCATGGCTGGGCCGGCTTACGTATCGTATACGTAATGCCGTATGTTATGCTAATGCAGTTTGACACAAGCAGCTAAATGATCTGGCATCTGCGCAATTAACACCCGACAGCTACTCGTTCAGCTTCATTCATAATTTGCACAGTCTGCACCATCAATCAACTACCTTAAGCGAGCTGAGCATAGTCTAGGATGAGCCCGCCGCACAGCGCTCTCCGCTGGGCTGTCGATGCTTTTGGCGTGCTTTGTGCCAACAATGAAACTTTTGAATCAATTCAAGTTGTCCAAACTTAAATCCGCGCTCTGCAGCGCCAGCTTTGCACTCAATTAAGTGTGTTGCAGGCGGTGGCGGAGGTGGCTGTGCGTGCTGCAACAGCAACAGCAGCGAGGAAAAACAATTTTGTTGCTGCTTGGAAAAAGTGAAGCAAGCAAATCCACTTCAACGGCAAGTTAGTGCCAACAATTGCAGCAGCAGCTGCCACGTCAGAAGTTGCCACTTTCTTGCCAATAGAAAACCCCCACCAGCACCGCCCCACCCACCGCCGTCTTCTCCTTGCCTGCTGCCCCGTTGCTCCTTTGCGTTGCCCGTTATGTACGTGAGCTGGCAAAGTTTTGGACCCTTGTTGCCGCCGCCGCTCGTTTCTCGTTGCTCTTCGACTTCCGGCTGATTGACTTGCATCGAGTTGACTTAGCACAGCTTCTCCTTCCCGGTATCGCTTGAAGGATGCATCCTCCAGGTCTGGCAAGCGACAGCGACGGCACTTGGCAATGGTTGCGTAAACTAATTTTCCATGTCGTCACTCGATTGTTTTAAAAGCCAACTTTGCTATTGTTGACACACACACACACACACACCTACACATCCACTCACTCTCACATATGCTCGCAATCGTACAACTTCTCTGCTCTGGTCATAAAATATTTAAAGTTTTCCATGTGATGGCCCATACGCTGCTCCTCTCTGCCGATTCTTTCCGCTCCATTGTTGGCGTTTAATGCAGTTTTTGTGTTACGCCTAAACCATCCTTCGATTGACCTGAACTTTTGCTATCGCACGCAAACAACAAACAAGTAAACAATTTGGTATTCCCATTAGGCGCATTAGACGTTCGCACAGTGGGCAAAGTCCAAAGAAAAACAAACCTATGCCAATTAAATTTTAATGAAATAAATCGACTTTAATGCTTGTTGAATTAGACAATAATCGTGAATTGATAAATCTTATGAATTGTATTGTATTTTAGCTATTTTTGTCTCTCTGTTGTCTGCGTTGTGGCATTTCCGCTTTTGTATGTCTGCCGCAGGCATTTCCGCAAAGTATTTTGACTTGCGGCCCTCTCTACGGTGATGGATAATGGCATTTTCTGTGAAACGGAATCCACTCAAGCTCAATTCCCTATGCACACTTTGAGTCCCCATCGTTCTCATCCTCCGGCTCCGACAACTCAAGTCTGCTGTTTCTGGCCGTGTCTCTTAAATTGCGACATCAATTAATGCACAAGTCATTGTCAGTTGTCGTGTGCATTATAAATGATTTGTATGCGTGAGCAGCTCTTCATTAGCTGTCGCACATGCCCCGAAGCTGTGCATTTATGGGTCAAATGTTACGACCTCATTGGTGGCACTCCTCCCACTCCTGCCACTTAGACCGGCTTTGCTGCATATTGATTTCGAGTGTGTGTGTGTGAGAGGGCGGGGGCAGAAGGACTGTGTTCGCACACTTCAGACTATTTGCAGTGGTTTGATTTCATTGCATTAGACGAGTGACTGCCACGCCCACACAGCTGTGGTGTCGATGCTTAAATATTCATTGGGCTTAACTTAAAGTGAGCCCCACATTTACAACAGCCCCTGGGCAAGTGGCACAGAGAGAGAGAGAGAGAGAGGGGGGAGCGAGTGAGTGGCTGTAAGAGGCAGAGAAGTCACTTGCAACGCTTTTATCAATTATCAATTAACCTAAATTTTAGCATCTACGTTTTTGGCACCGACATCGACTGCGACTGCGACTGCGACGCTGTCAGCGCCGTGTGCCAGTTGAAGCAGAAATGTCGCAAGACAAAGTATCGTTCAAATGAGGGCTGACAGCTTTGGCTAGCGGCATTGCCGGAGCACCGGCTAGCGCCCACCTGGACTGCACTGTGTGCGTCATTAGTGTGAAAGGATTCTTAATTTTTAATCGTGGTTCAAGTCGTATACTCTGCTGCTCTGCTCTTATCACAGTCCAATGCGAATTGGATTTTGTTGGCGCTGCTTTTGCCATTGCTGTCGGCCCTTGACAATAATCATTTCCATTACAGCAAGAAGCCAGCAGTGGCAGCAGCCCGTTGCAAATGATGGCAACACAAGGCTGCCGCTGCAGGATGTGTAGTTTCAATTTGATGTTACTGCCAAATTCGCAAAACAAACAAACAAACAAACAGCCAGCTGCAGTGCTCGCGCGTTTTCAAGGCGACACAACGCCAGCAACTCCCAGTGGGCGTGCCCCGTGGCAGCGTTTTGTAGCTACTTTTATGTCTTGCAGGGCGCGGCTGAGGACTGTGTGGGTGGGTGGCTGGCTGGCTGGGTGGTTTGGGTGGACAGCTGAATGCAGTTACTGTCTTTAAGACGACGTGCACTTGCTCAAGTGGAAATGAATTGAACTCAGGCAGCGCCGCCAGAATCCAATCTCATTCTCTTGTCAACTTAACCCCGGCTGAGACGTCAACGACGTAGCGCCAATTGTTGTCTGTATTTGTGCATTTGAAGCTGCTGCTCATAGCTGCTGATGCCACCATTGCCTAGCTACCGAGCTGCTGGCTTCGCTTTGTCATCAGCAGAGCTGAGGAGAGCAACAGCAGTAGCAGCAGCAGCAGCAGCAGCAGCCATTTAGCGACTGGGTCGCACAGTGGGAGCCAAATGATCGTGCGATAAGAATAAGGCTTATATTGCTATTTATATTCGGCTGCTCCTTGAGCAATATTTATATAGACAAAGTCGTAGATGAATGAAGGCTAGATTCCATTCAATTTAACTCGCGAAAACTTTGAATTTCGACCATAAATATTGTTTTCTTTGTAAAATGCAAACAATTATTTATCTGTAACTAAAAGAAACTTGCTTTTATCAACTGAGAAGCCAACAACAAATTAAGCAGAAATGGAATAAAGTTTCGTTTTTTATGCACAATGTGACAAAACTTTGTCCACTGTCTGCCGGCTCGTTGTTTGGGTCGAGGTCCGTTTGTCTGCTGCTGCTGCTCGATTTTTACTTTAAACAATAGCTTGAGCATTTCTGATTGTCAAATGTTTGCAGAGATAACATTTACTATTGCGGATTTGCAGTGAAGCGCAGGAGATGGTATTCTAACGATGGCGACGAAGCTGCAAGTGCCGTAAGCAATGTTCGCTCCCGCCTGCCGCCTCCCGTCTCCCATTCCCTTCGTCTGTGGATGCGACACAATTGCCATCAACTGTCGTCTTCAGGCGTCTGGCTGCTAGACAGGAAGCATCAATTTGTAATGATCCTATAAGTGCTTGTATTGTCCTTTTGTGCACGGCTCTCGATAGCTCGCTGTTGAAGCAAATGTATTTTTAATTGTTTCGAGCAGTTAATCAAATGGCAATTAGTTAGCTTTGCGCTGCATGCCTAAGTGCTTACAGCACTTGGGGAGAGCATAATGTTGGAACTTTTGTCGTTTATTAATAAATATAATCAAGCAATTAACATGAAATCCGAAATTGTAGTAAAGTTACGGAAATCTCTATTTGATGGGGATTTCATTTTTGGGGACAGCTGTTGAGAGTGAAATGCCTTTTCCAATGGCTTGTCGTTGCAATCACATTTTCCGGCTTGCATTACACGTAATTCCTATTAATATCGCCGTAGTCCGACCAAATTAGTCATTCGCATTGTACCGCAAGTCGGTCATGGCTGGCCCGGCGGCCCCCGATCACGTCCCTTGGCCCTGCTGACTGGCATAAAAGCCAATGAAAATATAATCACATTTATGCAGTTTTTATGCCTGCAGTGTAAATATTTTTGCTGTAAACACGCGGCAGCCGGGGCACATGTCCTGTTGACGCCATCCAACAGCCAGCAGCCAGCAGCTGAGCTCTCATAACATGGCTCACACATACACACACGCATTCATACATAGAGAAAATTCGCTGATGTGGCGTCCATGCTGCGCATCCTGTGCACTGCAGTCAGTTAGCCAAGTCAGTCAGTCATTCGGTCTGTCGGTTATTTCGATTCCATTTCGAGTTCATTGAATTTGCGCTGATTTCTTTGCTTTTTGGTAGCTTTTATGCATATAAAAATTGCATTAAAAAAAGATTGTAGCATAAATTTTATGTAGCTATGCCAACGGGCAAAAACACAATTACGTTTATTTATTGGGTGTGTGAGTGAGTGCTCGTGCGCGTGTGTGTGTGTGTTAAAAGGATGCGCATAAATGTATAAACTTGTTTTTGATTTAATTGCATTTGCTATACGGGCTGGCAGAGTGGACGCCAGCCACTCGTCTGCCGACCCACCCGGCGTATACGTAATTTAATAGTTTTTCAATTGCTGCGTAATTGGTTTTAGTTAATATTGACAGGCACAGTGGGCACAGCTGTTGCATTATTAATGGCCACGAAATGTGGCCTTTCCGGTTATGGCCAGTGAATTAATAGCCAACAATTCAACGGAAATACGCGCAAAGTTTTGCTGACAATTTTTACTTTGATAAACGATGTGCCATGTGCGTATGTGTGTGCGTGTATTAGTTGTCTGTGTGCGTAAATGTCACGTTCGAGCGATTAATAATGTGATTTTTTCTTGTCTCTATTTGCAGTTCAGCGAGCAAACGCCAAAACTACAAAAGGTAAATAAATTCTAGTCTATACTACGTATATTTATAGCCAGAGCGTGTTAAATTTGACAAGCTCAGCATATCGGGGCCAAAATCTATGCCCAGGCCTGGCTGATTAGCCGAGCCATAAAGTTGCTCCAAAGCCGGAGACAGAACTTCGCCAGCATAAGCCAGTGAAACTTTTAACGAAAACTGACAACCGCAATGACCAGAGTGTCATAAATCCATAACCGAGCGTCAACAACATCAACAAACATTTTGTTTGACCTACGACATGTGAGTGGAACGTGAAGCGACGCCACGCTTGCTCTTGCCGGCCAATAACCCCCAATAGCCGGCGACCCGCCATTGGGGGGATAAGCAGCGCTAGACGCCAGCCAGCCAGCGGCCCCCATGTCAACCGCAGGCCGACGTATCGGACAGAATGGGACAGCACATATCACTGAGGGCATGCCATGAATGGGGCTATGAAAGATTGACTGTCCCTGTACTCTGACAAGCACTCAACTCGGCTCCACTTCACTCCACTCGACTCTCAACTCATCCATCCATCCAATGCCGCCCACTTGCTCTGCAGCGAGTGGCGCGATGTCGCCTCGCGTCTGTCAGATAAAATGAAGTATTTGGCGAGTGTGCGTGTGTTCAAGACATGCGGAAAAACAAAATTCTTTTCAAACGGCAGCCGCAGCAGCAGCAGCGGCAGCGGCAGCAGCTGCTACAGCAGCAGCAGCTGTAATAACAAATAGCAACAATAACAACAACCACATCAACATCATTGTTAGTGTCTGTGTTCGAAATTTATCGATAATTCGTCGCGGTTGACGCGCGCGCGCTCCCAAAAAAACAATGGCGCATAAATTCATGAGCTCCCAAACCGCCCGCAGCGCCGGCCATCAGTAATAATCATATATTAAAATGTATAAATTTATATATATGTATACGTATGTATATAAATATATGTATTTATATACGATCGCTCTGAATTTTCGCCATTTTTTGCGTAGCCGCAGAACAACGGCATTGACAGTTAAATAAATGACTTTCTCGGAAGGGGTGGGGGTGGGGCGAGGGAGGTGTAGAAAAAGTAGGGGCTGTATAATAGTCCTGGCCTTTGACTTGGGCTCAACATATTTTCTTTGTTTTTCTTTCCACTTTTTTTTTTTTTTTTTTTTTTTTTTTTTTTTGTTGCCCGGCAAATTTATGCAAATCTCTTAAAGTAGTGCCGTCATCGGAAAAGTTGTTCGCACAGTCCTTTGACTAGTTTTGTTTGCGTTGTTGTTTTTAATATAATAAATATAATAAGATGCCAGGATTCGCATTTCTCCGCCACAAACAGGGACAGACAATAGTTTCCTGGCTGCGCGCTGTTACTGATGCTGTTGACATCAAATCCGTTGGTCTGAGGGCAGTTTTTGTAATGTTTTCATGCTGCTGCTGTCGGGCTGTGACTCCAGAGCTTTGTGGTAGTTTTGTTGAATAGCTTCATATTTATGCAAAGTTATGCGGCTTAAGAGATAAGACGAAAGTTTGCTCTGACAACGGTGCGACAGACAGGCCAAGCACTGGGGCAAAGGGGGCTGGCAACAGCAGTTAAAGCCAGCAACTGCCACCAGCTAACGGCAAGCAGACCATAGAACTCTATCGATACACATGTAGAGAGGAGTCAGTTGGATTTGGTTGGTGTACAGTTTGATTTGCATTTCATTGAAAATGGTTTTAGGAAATTCCATTTGCAGCCAAGCCTCTTAAAGCAAGACTCTCAGGCAGAGGCCCAGGCCCAGGCCCAGGTCCAGGCTCAGCGCAGAGCAACTTTCGAGGCTGGCTTTCAGCAGCTCTTAATTCCCTGTGACAAACTGTAAATGCAGTGTGTGTAAGCAGTATGTAGGGCAAACTTTTAACTAGTCCCACGCTGCGTATACGCAACAGCATGTAAGGCAGCATAAGCCGCGCTGCAGCAAGCGTGAGCTCGTGCAACAAAGAAGTGCCCTCAACTAATAACTCCGGCATGCCGCCTGCCACTTTAGTTAATTCCAAATTAAATATTCAAAACTTTTGGGCTTTGAGCTCGTTTTCGGGCTCGCATTTTCATTATCTGGCCAACAAAGAAAAATTTGAAAAATAGCTGCGTGTGCGAGCACCAGTTAAATGAATGTAGTTAAGGCAACGGCAACGACAACAACAAAAACTACTACAAGAACTTGCCACATGCATGCTGCCGCTTCGAAGCGGCTGTCCTCTGCTGCCTTGCCTTGCAGCTTGCTGTGGCCCAAGTTGGAGAGGCGCGCGCGCAGCGTAAGTTGTGCAAGGCAGGCTAAAAAATAAACTGCAACGTGACACTTGGGCGTTCATTTAATGTGGCCATGCAGCAGAAGCATCAACAGCAGCATCACCAGACTCAGCTCCCATCTCACTGCAGAGTGGGTAAATAAACAAAGGGAGTGACAGCAGCAGAGGACTTGACTGCTGCCTGTGGCACTGAGCACTGAGAACCGGGCACCGGGCACGGCCACCTGCCGTTAGCATGGCCCAGCCATTGATTTGCGTCCCCTCAACTCCTGCCACTCCTGCCAGTGCTGCTCGCCGAGATACTTGAGCATCCCCTCCTCCAGCTGCGTGGCCCCATCCGCACTTGACTGACCTCCTAAATTCGTTTAATGTTTAGTTAGGTCGCATCGGGTCGGGTTTTGTCGCTGCAGCGGTTGACAGGCTGCCCGCAGCGGCCTCCTCCAGCCTGTGCACCTTATTAATGGCCAAACTGAAGTGTACTAAATTATAATTTTTTCGCTGTCTATGCGGAACGGCGCACATTTCTTTTAATGAGTTTCGCTCCTGCCGTTCTCCCTCGTTCGTTCGGCTTCAAGTGCGCTCCAAATATAATTATAAGACTTTGTTTATGCGCGAACTTTAAAGTTTACATCAATCTTCAGACTCGATAGCCTTTATTCAGCTTTAGATGTTGAGAGGATCCAGCGAAAGCCTCAACCATTTCAGGACTTCAATTAATTCTCTAGCTAAAGAAAATGTTGATTTCATAAAAAGGTTTAATTAAAATTATGAGAAGTGGACGGCTGATACTTTTTCAAGAAATATGAAAAGTGTAATTAAAATTATGATTAAATTTATGTCTTCATAAGTAAAGATTTGCAATCTTGGCAAGATATAATATTTTAAATAAATTTGTGAAATGAATTTAATCTTTGACTTAAAAATAATGCCATAATTTTTGTTCTGATTTAGCTTTTTTAAAGAAGAGATGAACAAAATATATATTATTATTAATTATTACATTAAGGATTATTTAAAGATCGGCTTTCAATTGGCATTTTAAAAGCAGCTATCTAAATATAATATATATATTATATGTACATAAATTATTGAAATATCTGCTTTCAGTTAGCCTATTTACAGTCATTTTATTACTATTTAATGCAATTTTAATTATATTCAGAGGGGAATATACACTTATACACATATTATGGCTGCATTGCATTGGATTATTGAAGCGAAGCCCAAAGAATTTCCATTGCGCTTTCTGCGTGAATGAGTTAATGCATGAACTCGCTAATCTAATTAAAGCGCGCCCACATTTATCTGAACTTTGATTATAAAAATAAAATGCAAATGAAATATCATTAGTATGCGCTGAATGCAATTAAATAATTTGAAACGAATGAGAAATGTTTCGCAGCGGAATGCATAAAAATTTTAACTGCCCGCCCGAAAGTATGCAACGAATGAGAGTGAGAGTGGCTGCAGCTGCAGCGCTGCCGGCGCCGCTGTCGCTGTTGCTGCCATCGCTGCCACTGCAATGGCCGCCATGGCGTGACCTAATAAAAAAATTATGCCAAACGAAAGCGAAAAAGCCGAATGGTAAACAGTAAATGGACATCGAGCAGAGGGTGAGCCGACAGCGTGCAGCGAGCAGCACGGACACTGTTAATTTTACAACCGGCAGCGGTTAGCGGAAATGTGATAGGGTGGTGCAGCAATCGAAGGGTTGCTCCTGTTCAATATGCACACTCGCCACTTATGAGATATTAAGTTGAAAACTTTGCCGCAAACTCGAGTTAAATTGAGCAAAATAATGCGGTCAATTTATAACGGAATGTGCTGCAAGTGGGGCGGGATGAGGGTGCGGCACGGCTGCAATCGTTTATGGGGTCTCGGCCGGTGCATATTCAATATGGAGGCGATGACCGAGCCTACACACATGTTCGCACACACACACACACGTAATGTATATAGAGATGTTAGTGCACAAGTATGTGTCGTAGGATGTGGCAGCGCCATTATTCCGGCACTTGCCCCACCGATGGCCAGTTTGAGGCAAGCTTAAACAAAAGGAAATGGCCCGGCTGCTACTTTGTCAGTTTTGCAACTTGTTGGAAACACACGGAGGGCTGCGAGCAGGGGCTACTTCAGCCATCCGGCTGGCTGCCCTGACTGCGGATGTGCGGGCGTCCGTACCCATTCATGGCCCACCCGCTCCTGCTTCTGCTGCTGGTGCTACTGCTGCTGGTGGTGTCATTTGGCTGTCTTTTTGGTCGCACGCAAGTTTGCCAAAGTATGGCATCAGGCACGCCCCGCCCCGCCCCGCTCCGCCCAATTTATAAGGTTAATATTATAATGGGGGCTACAACTACAACTACGTGCCTCAGCTCTGAACGAGCAGCCATCGAAAGTGCAAGTGGCATTCTTGCTATTGGCAAATGACCCAATTTATAGGGCCGCATTCCGGTCAGCAGAGGGACGACATGAACATGACTTAATTCTTAGCATAGCTGACATTCGGCTTTCACTTTTTAATGAGCTCTCCGATAAAGGACAGCTAGGATTTCAAAAAGTTGGTCGGCTGCTTCACAAGTCAAATTTTAATTAATTATTTAAGCATGTTTATGGGATACGAACTGCATTCGCTGGCGCTGTTTATCCAAAACTTATTCGTTTCTATTTGCTGCCCACACAAAGCTCAAATTTGCCAACACGTTATGCAACTCAAATTAATTACGCATGAAATTGCAATTAATTGGTTTAGGAAGTTTTGCCAAGTTTATTTTAAAGTTTCTTCTGCTGCCTCTCCGCAAAGTAAGCACAGAGCTTAAGCACTTGGTTAAACAAAAACTCGCACCCTCGCAAAAAGAAGGAGCTGGGCCAGGCCGAGCTGCAAGGACCGACGGCAAGTAAACAGATAAACGGCAACGAAATCTTGCGAAAGCAAAAACATCAACAACCAGCAGCAGAATGAGTGAATGAAAGAGACAGATAGTGAGTTAGAGAGAGGGAGAGAGAGACAGAGAACAGACGGGTTAAAAACAATGGCGCAAGCAACGGCAATAAAAATGGCGCACAAGTTCAACCACGTGGCACGTGGCACGTGGCACGTGAGTCCGAGGGCCAGAAAATGTTTATTTGGGTCCTTTGCTGACGTGTGTGTGTGTGTGTGTGTGTGTATAGGCCATGCACAGCACATGCAGAGCCAAAGCAAAAACAACAATAGCAACACACACACACATACACACGCAGACACACACATGAACACCAACTCGAGGGAGGACTGTCACAGTAACCTAGATAGATGCACAAATTTCACCCAAAATGTGCCACTTTCGCTTTGACCCAGAGCCGTGGCAAGCGAAGGGCGGCCGAAGCCGGCTCTGCAGCGCTGCGTTTGGGGGTCAATGTGTCGGTCGACGGAGATGCAACAACAACAGCTGCAGCGGCAGCAGCTGAAAGCCATATAAGAAATCATGCTTGAAATATTATACTCGTACATTGCGGTTAAAGTGCGCAGCCCAAGGAGCTCTGCCAGCAGCTAAATTGCAGCCATGCGTCACACACACACACACACACACTGGCCATTGTTGTCATGCCTATATACATATATGTATATATATAGGAGTGTATGTGTGTTTGTGTAATACATGCAGCGTTGTCATGTCTGCTGCCTGGCTTTAACAAATGGCTTGATTTTCAGCTTAAGCCAGCAGCGGCAGCGCTCAGCGCCGACCCAATGCCCGGTTCGAGTCCCTGTCCGTTGTCCAATGCCAAGTTGAACAAGCTACCTTTGGGAAATTTTTAAAATGACACCAATTTATTTAGTATTCGTATACATACACACGTGTGTGTGTGTGTGTGTGTTTTTTTGCGGCTAGCAAGAATTGCAGCCAAGGCCTCAAACCCAAATATTTAATTTCGTTCGCAATCGCGTTTGTTGACATTCGACTCGGCACCCAAAATGCCATGTCAAAGGCGCATGTGTTCACGCATAAATAACTCTCGGCATTTGCCTTTGAACCCAAAATTGGTATTTGCAAAATGTTCCGGGGCCATGGCTAAATAAAAATCATTTAGCTCTCTCATTATGCAAATATGTATTTGCGCTAAATTACAATCTAAATGAGCTCAAGTCAAGATTAGTTATCTTATAATTCAGATTTCTGATTTGTGAGTGGAGTAAGTCTTTGGAGTTGGAGTTGCTCTGTATCGAGAGGCATCTTAAATTAATTATGCAAAGTGCGACCTAATCCAACAACAGCAAGAAGGACCTGTCATGCTAAAGGTCCTAAAAGACCGACGTCGGGTTCGCGCTGACTTAACCTTTTTTGATGGCGTTATAAACGTGCTAAAAATAAACAATTTGCGTCGCATTTTAGACCCATTGTTGCCTTTGCTATTGTTTCCTGGCATTTGCGTGTATTTTGTATATTTTGGCAAAGCCATCTGACACTTGGCGTGTAAATATTTTATGTAATTTATTCCTTGGGGACGGTCCCTCTGATTTGGGTTGGCAATTAGCAAAGCTTCGACTTTTTGTCCTCCTTTTTTCTGGTTATTGGGTTCTGCTGGGCGTGAGCCTCGAGCTGAAGGGTTTATTAATATGTATTCAATGCTGATGACGGAGCTTAGGCCAAAGAACTCGAATATTTTGTTGGCTTACTCAAGGCTTAGGCTGACTTTTAGTTAAGCTGTTGACCACGAATACAAATTCGTGCCTCCGGTCCGTGTCCTTTCGGTCTATAAGGTCTATTTTATGAGTATTCATGGAAGTCATCAAGCCGTTGAGCTCTTCACACAATCCTTTCCTATTTACACTTTGTAGTCGCCCTTTGGTCCGGCATTTAGTCGTTAGCTAACCGCTAGAGGTCAATCCAATTATAGCACCTTTAGCAGTCTTTGGTCAGCCAACGGACATCACTGACAACGTGGCCTTTAACCAACTTTGCCCTGCCAGACCCAAAATGTCACGTGTAGCTCATGGCAAATGGCTGAAGCACCTCTGACCTGCTCAGCTGCTCCAGTTCGAGTTGGAGCGGCTAAAAAGCTTTTCGCCCGCATCAGTTTTTCTCCTTTGGCCGCGCTAGCACTCAAATGAGTCAACAGTTTGTGGCCACCGACGTTTGCCCCGGGTTTTGCTTTGCTTTGGCTTTTTTTTTCGGTTTTGTTGTCTCCAGGCTTGGGTGTGATGGTGTCCTGGTCGGCTGCCCGATTGGCTTCCAGTGCGACGCGTTGCAGACGCGACTTGACGCTTGGCTAAACTCCAATGTGCTCGTCTGGCCATACGGATACGCATCCAGCATCCAGCCAGTGTGCAGCGTGCAGCATGCAGTCGAGCTGAATTTATTGTTTTTGTTGTGCGGAATTAAATAAAAATTGAATTATGTTTATATCCGCCAGTTGATGTTATTGTTGGCACCATAATAACGCGCATTGTTTGCGCTCCCTCTCTATCTCTCCCTCTGTCTCTCTCTTTCTGTCACCCTGCTCTGCGTGTATTTGCATTGTCTGTCCGGATGACTCAATGTCGCTGTGGATCTGTGGATCCATGTCTGTCTGCGGCTGTGGCTGCTGCCTTTGCTTGTGCCCGCACTTCGAGTGTTTTTCATTTTGCATAATAAATTGCATTTTCCATGCCAGTGACTCTCCATTGCCCGCCGCCTCGACTCTGACTCGACTCCGTTTTGGTTTGCCTGTGGAAATGCGATTCTCAACTCCGCATCCGAGTTTGTATTTGCCACGTGCTTTGTGCTTTGCTCTTTTTACGGCATCTGTGCGCGCGCTGTTTTGCATTAATCTCATTTCTTCATTGCCTGTGCGCTCAGACAACTTTTGGCTCCATGGCTAACCCTTTAAGGAGCTGCAAATTGAAGTCGTAAATCTGGGCGGGGCCACCCACACTTTACGCTTGCACGCGCTAAATCAATTTGGTCTTTCAGCTTCAAGCTCGGCTGCCATCGTGCGGGCGCACACCTTTATAGCCGTCTCCTGCTCACCTGCTTCAGCTGCTCAGCTGCTCACCTGTGCCACCTCTTCGTCTCGTCAGCCACTTGCCAAGTGCATGCTGCTCCGTTAAATGATTTTCATGAGCTTAACGAAGTGGCTGCTCTGACTCATAGTCTTCACCTATCGAGACCCTAACAACAACTGCAACCATCTTGAGGCAAGCCGTAAACTGAGTGGCTCAATGGCTAGTGAAGGTGACTATTAAATACCCTAAGCAAAGGATAGTCTTAATTGCTTAGCCAAGGAAGTTTACTTGGAATGAGGAATGAATCAAAGTCTAACTAGATTATTTTTGTATATATACAGTACAGTAAAATCTGTTAGCTTGTTTATTGAATGAGCTACTAACGCACGCTTATCGCATATAAAATGCTGCTCAACAGTTTCACTTTTTAAAGTCCTTTAAACTCTCTTTAAGACACCCGGCCTAATGTGCTCGTTCGCACAAGGGGCAGGATGGCGTTGCTTATTCATGTCGCTGATTTTGATGTCCTTTGAGGCTTGCGCGACAATGTTGAAAAAGTTGTGTGTCCTTCTGTCTGTCTCTCTGTCCTGCCGTCCGTTACGGCGCCTTGCTTGCGCCTAGGCCTGGCGGAAACAATAGATTTTTGAGTGTTGCCACTTTGTTTTACAATTTTATTGCGCGAAATTTTGAGCAACAGCGTCAACAAAAAGCGAGCCCAACAACAACAGCAGCAACAACAACAACAACAGCCATAAAAACCTAGTAGCTGCTTCAAAGAGTTGCCCTTTTTGCCATGTCTGCGTGTGTGTGTGTGTGTGTGAATGAGTGAGTGAGTGTTGGGTGTTGGCTGGTGGGGGATTGCTGTGTGGCTGCCTCGTTTGATGCGCACAACATTTGAGCAATTTTTGCGATGTGTTGTTTTTGTTTGTGGTGCGTGGCGCGTGCCAAAATTGGCTAAACGTGAGTGGCTTTCACTTCCAACTGGCTGCCCGGCGCCCGTTTAGGCAAATTCTTGCAGCGTGCATCATCAATCATGCCGACGTTTGCCGTTTGCCGTTTGCGCTTTGAAGTTTTGTTTAATCAGCCGAATTATGTGCCACTAACGAGCAGACATCTATTATAGAAATATATATATATATGTATATATGTAAATTTAGGCTACTTGGACGTCTGTTGTCCTGTGAGCAACTCAAATTGCTGGGCCATGCTGAAAACTTGCAGTTGCACAAAACTCAAACAAAGCCTGTCAACAACATGTTGCAGAACGAACAAAAGGCAACGGGCCATTGTGCTGCTGCTGCTGCTGCTGCTTCAGCTGCAATTGCTGGCTGAAACAGAAGAGCCAACACCACCACCACCACCACTGGCAACTAGCTGGCTGGCAAGCTGGCAAGCAAACAAGCTAACAGGACAAACAAGCGCCACATAAAATCTGTATGGACGCAGTTGACAAATGGCGCTTTGGTCATAATGCCGTCGCAGCTGGT
Organism: Drosophila navojoa; assembly: GCF_054131105.1. NCBI lineage: Eukaryota > Metazoa > Arthropoda > Insecta > Diptera > Drosophilidae > Drosophila > Drosophila navojoa. The sequence continues at coordinate 8,086,548 of NC_142892.1, read as the reverse complement.
GGCGCAGAACTAGCCCCCTCCTCCCAACCTCATCGTCATTATCATCTAGGCGGTGGCTAACACATGTTTGTGTCAGTCTCTCTCTATATATGTGTGTGTGTGTGCATCAGCGGCAGACGCGCCTGCAGCCGCCGTTCGCTCATAAAACTAAATTTCTAAACAATCTGCGTTTGGCAATCTTCGAGGCGCTGCTTGCGTCGCAGTCGCAGCTGGCGTCGCTGCTGCGCAACTTTATTGAAATGTTTGGCAGTTTTTCGTGTCGTGCTCAATTTGTGTCACATATATGCATAAAGAAACACACACTCACACACACACAGAGCCCGATTTGATATTACGTATATGGCTTTGCAATTTTGATTTTTGCAATTTTGCCATTGCATACTTTTTAGGGCCGCTGCAGCATGTAAAACAAAGTTTTTGATTACGGCACCAACTGTGCCACATGCCACACATTGCACATGTGCAGCTGTGCTTAGGTGTGTGTGTGCATGTGTGTGAGTGTCTTACATAGGCAATTCATTGATTTTTGATTGAAATTTAATTGAATCATAATTCAATAGATCTCAAAGGCGCCTTGAGCCTTGAAGTATTCGAAGGAGACGCTGCCAGTGTGAAATCGCAAGTGAGGCATTCAGGCGTAAATGGAATAGCCAATGGCCATTCAGGCAATACGATTCGCATCAGAGCGATGCCAAATCGATGATAAATAAAAGCTTGTTATAAGCAATAATCCAAAGCACAGCAGCCAAACAAGTCGTTTGTAAAAATCTCTCAAGAACGACGCCGTCGACTCCGCCAGGCTGTCGTGTTCTGGGTTGAGCACGTGGGCGTGGCAGTGGCAGCGGCAGCGCCCGAAAAATGGGCGCGTGCGAGATAAGCAAACAGCCGGCAGCTGAATACACATTTGCACATAATAGATATTGAGCTATAGCTACACACACACGCACACACACATATATATATATACATCTATAGATTTGTGTGTGGGTAATGTGCTTGATTGTGTTATATAAGTAAAGCGAAAGTGTTTCTGAAGAGCGCCAGCAGCAGATTGAAGCAAATGTTGCCCAACACGCAACAACACTCCTTCCTCCATTCGATGGCATCTAATGCACAGTTCAAATAACACTCGAGGCTCGTTGTCCTCCTTTCGCTTATCGGAATACACTTTGCATTGGCAGGCGCAGGTTAATAGCCGTTTATGTATCCATTATACAAGCATTATCTTATCTTAAAGCGCATTTCGTGTTCTCTGTTGTCGCTGTCTACTATTTATATTCGTGTTTAATTAAAAATTATGAAAACGTTTTGAGCAGCAATATGCTCTCTTAATAAGGGAGAGCGAGCAAATAAAGTTTTCGCACAAAAAGCTGATGCTCAAAGCAGCTCTAAAGAGTTTTCACATAGGTTTTTTCTTTTTGGGAGGGTTTTTCTTTGCAATTGGGTTAAGCTCAGCTCGGCTGGGCGTGTGCGCTCGCTCTAAGCGTTCATAATGGCAGAGCAACAGCAACAACAACAACAAAATAAATACCCTACTGGACGTGTCCATAAATTGAATTATATTGAAAATGTTTGCCATGGCCAAAAAACAACAGCTATATTTCCCGTTTATTATATTTCCTGTTGATATTTTTTGCTAGTGGAAACTTTGTGTGTGATTTTTATTAAATTTTAATATTTTTAATGCATTTAATAATTCTTTAATAATGTGCACAAAATTTAAACAACTGCTGAGTTTTGTTTAGTATTGTCGAGGATTGTAAATTAACGGCAACAGAGATAAGAAATCGAACAACAATTGCGGAAAGTTAGTGAGAAGGCAAAACCAAACGGCAATTAATTTAATGCGCCTCAATGGGCATTGCAGAGATAAAGAAGGAATCGGAGACTGGGACTGTGACTGCGACTGTAACTGGGGGACTGGGGCATCACATTCGCAAATAGAAATAGAGCGAAACGAATGGCCCACAGTTCATCAGCGAAAAATAGTTGAATAGTTTCGGACTACACAAACTGAAATCGAAACTGAGACCAATGGCAAATGGACAAACAAAAGTTTCGCCATCTGCCAAATGGACAGGAATTTCGAAATTAAAGCAAAACAATGCCCAAAGATTAACAACAGATACTAGCACACAGACTAACTATCACACACACACACACACACTCATACGCGACAATGGATAAAATTTGCTGGTTTACTAGCATCGCAGCAATAGTTTGCCCTTGTCTTTCATACCCTGTAAAGTGAAATGAGAAGAAGTATGCCTGGTACTTATCAGAACTAGTCGGAACTAGATTATTTATGTATATATAAATATGTACACAGATAATCCTCATTTGCTATTCAATGACTTGCAGGACATCTGCTAGTCCATCACAGCGGCTTTGTCGGTTTTTCTCTTTGTTTGTCTGTTTGTCTGTTTGTTGCCATGTGAAAGGCAGCGAAATAAAATGTGCTACAAAACGCGGTCCAAACGCTGATGGCAACGGCAGCGATGACCACGGCGGCGTCAGCAACGATTACAACGCCGGAGAAACTCACGCCAAACAACAAAAGCAATCTAAGTAAATGTATTAGTGTGTTAGTGTGTGTGTGTGTGTGTGTGTGTGTGTGTGTGTGTCTGCTCTGCGCTCAACGGTTTGTTGCATTAACGGAATTGAACGCCATGTCGGAAGCGAGGAAATGTTTGTGCTGTTTCAACGGAATTGTTATAAATATGTTCTCAGATTTTGGTCTCCCCTGCGTCTGTGTGTGACTCTGTGTGTGTGTGTGTGTGTGTGTGTGTGGGTGAACTGCCATGCTGCATCATGCTTACGTCCACGTTTAGCCAGTTTCTCACAATCAGCAGTATTCTAAGGGATATAAAATTGAATAGCAGCTAAGTTATGTGATGTGATTTAGATTCTATTATGATATAGAGCTCTGGGCCCAGTTATGAAAATAATTACCATATATTGGATTAAATGTAGAAATTATTGTGGAGAGCAACTCAATGCTGACGTTGCAAGAAATATATTAAATACATAAATACATTTTTATGGAACGATCGTGCCAACATTAGTTTCTCTGCTATGAAGACCTTTATATCTTCGTTCTATGCTTGAATCTCTGTTGAATATACCTCTTTCACGCTTTAATTGATAATCTACATATTACTTCTCTCTTTCTTCTTCCTCTCTCTCTCTCTTTTTCTCGCTTCCTCTATTTTTTTACTCCTCTCCTCCCTTTACCTGGCTTCTACCTTTCCTCTTCTCCATCTCAATATGTCTGTTTCTTTCACTCTCTTTCTGTCTTTCTTTCTCATCATTCTCTATACCTTTCTTAAGCCTTAACTGTAATTATATCAAAGTATATATCAATATTTTATTATTCTATTTCACACTTCATATATATTTCCATAAAATTCTTTCAATCAATTGCCAATCTATGTAATTATTGTAAAGATATCAAATAGGCCTAATGATCGACTAATTGGGTAAGAGAGAGACCTGACCAGCATGATTATTATGCAAGTTAATGGGCATGAAATGCCGGCTGATTGCGTATTCCAAGCGATTGCTTCACAAACAGTGCGAATAATGTGAGTGTGAGTGCGAGTGTGAGTAGTGTGGGTCTGAGTGTGAGTAGTGTAAGCTCGTATCAGATCGTGGATTACAGCTGCTGTCTTGATTGCCAACTTCTAGGCATCTGCTGGGTACTCATGAAAGTTGCTTGCAACACTTGCCACAGCTAAAGCAACTTAAACTGCCGCGTACTTACACACACACACACACACACAAAGACATATACACTCACACTCTTGGCTCTCTCTCAATCCACTCTCCTCTACTTGACTCTACTCACTATTCATTTGCAGGCTAGCCGAGGCATTAATATGTCTGCGTGTGTGTGTGTGTGTGTGTGTGGGATTTGTTTGTTTGCGTAATAAGTGGAGGGCGGTGCAAATGGTTTTGAGGCGTGTTGCGTAAATGAATAAGCGCAGTCGAGCGCAGAGACGGGGCTGAGTCTCGCCCGGCGACCGAGTCAGAGTTGGACACGTGGCAGGCGGGCGAGTGCACTTGCCGCATGCGAGTGAATGCCAGCCAGCAGAACATAATGTTGAGTGTGCTCGCCATGCATGCGTATGAGTAACGCTAACGGTTAGTGAAAGTGTGAGTGACTGTATATGTATGTGTGTATGTGTGTGCGAGCTGTTTGTAGCATCAAGTGCACGCTGTGTGCCATTCAAGTGTTTGATGTATTACAAAATATACGACACGCATACGGATACGGAGTCACAGCTGCAATTACAATGCCAAGTGCTTTAGAAAGAGAGACAGAGAGAGGAGAAAGAGAGAGAGAGAGAGTAACTAATATCTGTATCTCTATCTACCTCTGCCCTCTCTCTCTCTCTCTTACTCACTTCGCTTGCTTGTTGTTATTTAATAATACAAACATGTGCCCGACCCGCTGTTGTCTTTTGTTTTATTACATTAATAAACATAAAATTGGCATATTGTTTGCATTCGTGTGGCCCCCCACACACACGCACACACTCGGTCAGATACTCATGCACACTCCTGCAGGCATGTGTAGACCTAGTCAATGGCTGTTTCCGCTCTGCCCCTGCTGGCCCCTATTGAATTGCCGTAAGTGGCCATTTATTTACATATTTGCGTTGAGCGCGGCGTCGCGTTTGCCAAGTGCTACTCAAACTTGCAGCGTCGCTGTTGTTGCTGCTGTTGTTTTATTGTTATTGTTTTGCCATACTTGATTGTTGTTGCTGTTGTTATTATTATTGTTGTCACTGGCACTTTGCGTCATTTTGTGCAATTTATGAGTTTATTGACTGTTTTGTGCATGAGGCGAAATCTGACAATCAAACTGCGTTTGTTGTGGCTGCCACTAATTGTCGCCACTCGTTAGTTGTGCCACAGATTGTAGACAGACGACACACACACACACACGTACGTTTGCATTTGTACAGTTCTTTTTCCCTCTCTCTAGCTAATCCCGTTGCCATGGCTTTAATTGCAGCTCAATTTGCATAAACTTGGCGCTATACTCGCTAAACTCGCTATTTGGCGCTGCCACAGTTCCTCTGGCACTTTTAATGGACGACGTGCGCCTAATTAACGTAGAACAGCGATGGCAATGTCTCTGCCACGCCTGCCGACCCAGGCACGCCCCTCGCGCTGCCTCTGCTCATTCCATTCGCTGTTGTTGTTTGCATGTGTGCTAGTTTATGGCGTTCTCTGTGTCTGTTTGCCTTAAGATAACAATTGCCAACACAGAGACAGCTAGAGAGAGACAGCTAGAGAGAGAGAGACAGAGCTAGTGAAAATCGCAATTGTACAACGGTGCGTATGGTTAACTTTATTAGTGCAATTTATGTGGCAGCCGAAAACGCGACTAAGCGCATTACAGCTGCAACAGCAATGAGTGTGCGTGTGTGTGTGTGTGTACTTGCGTTGTCAACCTAATTCACTTAATTTATGGACTGTTTATGCGCTGTGCATCTGTTTATCCAAAATAATAGATATATATATTACAAAAACGAAATTGATGACGCCAGTATTTTATCAGTCAGCCAATCTAGTTGCTTATTCAGAGCACAAACAAGTTGTCCCATTCAACAAACGACCGTTATGATGAGCCAATGAGTAATTTGAATAACTCACTTGGCTGTGTGCATTCATTCATTTAGCCAGACAGACAAATGGAGTAGTAGAATGGAATAGAGCAAACGAAAATGCGAACGATGAGAACTTTGTGCAGAAATGTAGTATTAAAAAAACATTTGCTAGCGTCTACTTCTCCTCTTTTCTTTCGTTTGGTTTGCTTTTGGCTCTTTTTGCCAAAGTTCTTCTTAATCAAAATAACTTAATGATTATATTTGCTTTCACCCGCTCTCAGTTTCTAATTCAATGCACGGTTCGGTCTTCTCTTTACAGCACCGCGCAGCAGCTGCGTCGATTTGAGCTGCCTTTGGGGCGCCGGGCAACGTGCAGCGGATAATTGAATCATAAACGGACGGGCGGACAGACGCATCTCGCAGCGAATTGCGGGCAATGTTAACAAAGCCAAGCGAATAATTGTTGCAGAGAGCGCCAGGACGACGACCAAGACGCAGACGAGGGCCAAGACGAAGACGAAGGCGAGGAGTAAGCGCAGCGGGCGGCTAAAAGGCGGGAGGCTAAGAAATGACAGCCGCGCTGCTTTAATTAAAGTTGCGCGCGGATGAGGCGCGTGGAGCGGCCAGAGCAGCAAGAGCGAAAGAGAGAGAGAGAGAGAGAGAGACAGAGTGGGTAGACGAGCGAGCGAGAGAGCAGGGAAACGCAATGTGGCTGATGCCGCCGCGCACTGTGCACAACAGAACAAAGTGGACGAAATTGCTTTTGGAATTGAATGAGCGTTTACCGGACGCGGGCATATAGACAGCGCGAGCAGACATTCATTTTGATTACATTTTACCTTTTACACTGCGCTACACGAACTGACACACGCAACTGAGAAATTAGCCGTGAACAAGAAAACGGGAAAACACGATAAAAAGCAAAGCAAAGCCAAGCCAGCCAAGTGGAAGCCAAGGACCAACTACCAAATAGCAGGCAAAGTTTTTCGGCCAAAACTCTGCTGTTGAATTTAACGCATGAAATAATCGCCAACGGGGCGCACTTGCAACTATTGGGCGTGGCAACAGAGCCAACTGGGAAATTTGCATGCCTCAGGCCCTGGAAGAAGTGGAAGAAGTTGCCGCCATTGCCGCCCATCGACAGCTACACATGAGCACGCCGCTGTGACACGACGAGCAAAAGCAGGCGAGGAGGCATCGCTCACAATTTCGATTCGTCAACTACGGCAACGAGAGCAGCAGCATCGAAAGTGTCAGCGTTTGTCCATTAAGGCAACTGGGCAGGCTCACAACGAATTGGCTTCATCACCACCACCACCAACCCGCACGAATCCCGGACAACGTTGGCCCACATTAGCAGCACCAGCAGCTGCATAAGGAGAAGCAGCAGCAGCAGCAGCAACGGCTATAGCAATCTCCTCTTGTTACTGCAACTCCAAAGCTAACCCATTGGAGCCACCCACAAGCAGCCGAAATCATTCCCCACTCCTAATCCGCACTCGTGACCAGCAGCGATCCAATGAATCTGCTCTGCTGTTGCTGTTGCAGTAACATGGCACCAAACCAGCGCGTCACACGCAAATGGGAACTGTTTGCCGGACGCAATAAATTCTACTGCGATGGATTGCTAATGTCCGCACCGCACACGGGTGTCTTTTACTTGACGTGCATCCTGATTACTGGCACCAGTGCCCTCTTCTTTGCCTTCGAGTGAGTATCCGCTGCATGTATATTCAGACTGTCCGCAACGAGTTGCGTGTTGCAGTTACCAGTTGCCCATTGCCCATTGCCCATTGCCAGTTGCCGGTGTCCGTCCGTCTGTCCGCTTCTCATTTGCAACCGACTGTGGTTGCATTGTTTGCAAAATGAATACGTTGCTAATTAAGCATCGCCAGGATGCCCAGCCATGCCATAGAGCCAGCCCTGACCCTGGCTCTGTACGTGTGTGTGTGTGTGTGCTGATGCTCTCTGGTCTGCTTGGTTTCCAATTACGCCCACATTAATGGTCACTGACTGCTGTCTGTAGTGCGCCTTGGACGTATCCAATGGCATGTAATTATTGCTGTGCAACGTAGCGTATGCGTTATGCTTGGTCGGGCAAAGGATATTCGTCGTTGCTTGAGCAAAGGGATTAAAGTTTGCATGCTTTTCGGTTTTGATTCCACTGCGGTCTATCTCTACCTCGTCCACAGATTCTATGTGGAAATAAATGTAGCTTTGTTTTGATTCGCCATTCCAGCGACATCTCTAGGTTAAGGGTCAAATGAATCAAATGCTCGCAGATCTAATCCGATTAGAAGCGAAGTTTTGAGCAGCATGTTAATTGGAAAGCAAGAAGCGTGCCATAAGCGCCAAAATATAATTGGATTGCCGATGCAAGCACTTCATTAAATTTGAGTTGAGTGCACCTTAAAATGCTCTCAACTTGCTGAGGGGATCGAATCAAAGCTCTTAATCAGCTCTGCTTTGGTTTAATAATAACAATGGCTCTTGCCAATGCAGTGTTAGTTCGAGTTGTTAAATAAACATGGATTGTTAAATAAATAGATTGCTATGGGTGCTGCTGCATGCGCTCAGCTTCGCTCCACACATGCATGCATTTAGTTGTAGACGTGGCGTATACGCAATGCCTACACTGTGGTAGCCTGGCAAATAATGTATACGTCACGTAGCACAAATACACATCAAATCCCGTATTGGCAGGGCGTGAGTCGGGTGCAGAGAGTGGAGAGTGGAGAGTGGAGAGTGGAGAGAGGGGCGTAGGTAATGCAGCGTGCTGTTGGTTTTTATTCACATGAGGGAAAGGTACATAATGATGCGATTTCCAACAGCGCACGATTAGAAAAAATTATGCTCAACATTTTCTGCACGAATTCGTTTCAATAGCGCCAAGGAAATTGCATATGTGTAGGTGTAAATACTCACACACACACACACACACACACACATACACACACACACACACACGAGCGCGCTCAAATAGCGAACATAAAGAAATAGAATTGGAGTACTCGGGGTTTTTCTTTTATTGTTGCTGTTGCCGCCTTAGACTCACAATCCAAATTTATGCGCTGCCGAAAAGCCAAGAGCGGAAGCTGCAACGTCGCGACGTGGCATCCACCGCACATTTGAATACCCTTTGCCGGGAGTAGAGTACAAATATGCAGGAAATTTGTGAGAAAAAAGTCAGGAATGGGATCAAGAGACAAGTTGACGTGGCCTTAGCTGCATCTCTACGAATCGCAGACTAGTTTTATTTGGGAATCAATATATTCAACACCTAGTAGCATCTGTGTGAGAGTATTTCATCTTCCACATGCTGCAGTTGAACCTCCTTTACTTTTATTCGGGATTTCCATTGCATGCCTTATATTAGCGCACAGTCGAGCCGGCAACGGCGGTGGCAACCTATGGGCATTACAATATCTTCTATGCTTTTAAGTGCTGTTGGTTGTTGCAGCTGGAGTTGCAATTGCTGTGGCAGTGTCTGTTCCTATTACAGTTACCTGCCAGCCGGCCTGCCTGCCTTCCTGCCTGTCTCCTGCTTGCCTGCCAGGTGCGCCTGCATCTGCCCGTGGGCTATGGCCAAATTGTATTCCGTTCAACGCGCTCGCAATGCAAATCGCTAAAAGGTGGCACACACATACACACACACACACACACACACATACATAGAATGCAATGATGGCTTCCTTTTTTATGTGCCATTGTCAGCGATTTGCCAGCTGAATGCGAGGAAAAACATTTTCTGAATGCTTTCCCGCTGTATGCATGTGTGTGTGTGTGTGTGCGTTTACTTACGGAAGGTGTGTGGCGGGACGGGTCTGTTAGCCATTGTCATGACAAATGTATTTAACTATTTTCGGTTAGTTTTGCTGACGGTCCCACATTCGACTGGCCCCAAAATGCAGTTGCAATTCAAAGCTGAGCTCGGGGGCTTGTCACACATTATTTTCATTATGCTCGCATCCCTTGGGGCGCTGTCAGCAAGCGGGTGCAAGTGTGTGTGTGTGTGTGATGCTATTCACAAATCGGTAGCACGCACGGACGGCATAATGTAACAATGCTGGGCAGCAGCATCATTGTCGCTAAGCGTTCCACAACAATTCCCGCTGGGTTACACATGCTTCGTGGCACAGTTGCCTTATTTGTGGCGCCTGGACGGCGCTCAATAAAATTCCCTTGTTGCATATTTGTGCGGGCGAGCGGCATTTGGGGCATTGCCAAAAACCCTCTGGAGCTATTTGCATGCATCTCTGAGTTGGCTTGGGCTGGGCTGGGCTGGGCTGACCCCACTCTCCGCAGATACTTAAAGCAGAGTCTCTGTTGGATAGCTGAGAGAGTTGCAGAGATGTAAGCAGAGTTCATCAAAGCTGATATTAACTCGCACAGTCCCAGATACTCAGGATACTCAAGGAGAGCCTCGATGATTTGATGCCTTATGATATAAACCTTTGTTGAGTGGATCTCAGCTGTAATCAGACTTTTGCTTGGCAATTTTCTCTTTCCTTTTGATACAACACGCACATATATACTTAACTCTCTCATTTATATATATCTTCTTCCTCTTGTTTCTCGTGTAGCTGCCCCTTTCTGGCGACAACCATCAATCCAGTTATACCCATTGTGGGCGCCGTTTTATATTTCTTCACGATGAGCTCACTGCTGCGCACAACCTTCACAGATCCCGGCGTCATACCGCGTGCCTCCAATGATGAGGCCGCCTATATTGAAAAGCAAATTGGTGAGTATATATACCCTACCCGCCTCCCCCGTTCCTACCTTCCGCCATATATTCCCTCTTTCCAGTTTATGTCAGTCAAAGAGTCAAAGAGGCGAATGTGGACAAGGTCGTTTTGCCTGTTGAATGGCTCATGACTGCCACGCCCACAGACAAACACACACATACACTCGCACACACACACACATGCATTTATGCATTTGTATATATTTGTTTTCACTTCATTAAGTTGGCGAGTGTGTGTGTATGCTGGTGTGTGTGTGTGTGTGTGTGTGTGTGTGTGTAGCCCCACATAAAAAGTAATGAGCGTGTCCTGGCATAGAGAGCTGCGAAAAAAAAGCAGAAGAAAATATGTATGAAAATCATCAAAGGCAAAAGCTGTGCTGCCTTTACCCTAATGAGTTGTTGTTGTTGTTGTTGTTGCTGTTGCTGTTGGAAAATATTTAAAATGAGAAAACTTTTGCTCTTTCTCTCCCTTTTACTTGCATGTCAACAACAACTTTGTCGCTGTCGCTGCTGATGCTGCATTTCCGATGCCAACGACGACGCCGACGCCGACGCCGACGCGCACATCCGGTTCCGTTGCCGCCATGCCGCCTGCGCAGAAGTGCCAAACTCGCTGAACAGCCCCACATACCGGCCGCCGCCCCGCACCAAGGAGGTGCTCGTCAAGGGCCAGACGGTCAAACTGAAATACTGCTTCACCTGCAAGATCTTCAGGCCGCCGCGCGCCTCGCACTGCAGCCTGTGCGACAACTGCGTGGATCGCTTCGATCACCACTGTCCCTGGGTAAGTGCCAGTCCCTGCGGCCCTCTGACATTGCGAAAATGTGGGCCATCGAAAACAACTTTCACTGACTTTAACCCAATTCCTGCGCCCAACTGCTGAGCTAGCTGAGAAAATAATTTGTGCAGCTCATGTTCTGACTGCGATGCTCCCTGCTGCCTGCTGGTCGACCGCAGAGCTTTGCCAGCAAAAAATAAACAGACACACACTAATACAGATACACACAGTCACCCCGTCGAGTACTACCCAATTTGAGTTTTTTCTGCTGTCGCACAGGCAGGCAGCACAAAATGCGAATTCCCCGCGAGCGCCTCAAAGATGCAACAAGATGTGGCGGGTGGTGGAGCGAACAAACAAACCGCTGCACACAAAGCACACACAGAGAGAGCGAGAGAGATAGAGAGAGAGAGACATACATAGACTTTTATACGCATACTTAAGTAGCCGCACTCTGATTTTCTAGCTTGTGAGTCTCTCGCTGTGTGTGTGTGTGTGTGTGTGTTGGGGGCATGTTGCATTAAGTGCAACGCGCTTTTTCAGGCAACATTGGCATCGTCATTCTTATACCCTCTCGAATAAACAGCAGTTGAGGCTTATCTCGATAACTATTTAAGCAGCTGCTTAGTTAGTCCCTTCACTAGTTAGCCACGACTGGGCTGTTAAGAGTGCCAGACCAAGAGGATAGCAACGATTGCTAACATACCATGTGGCTTACTTGCAAAATTCACTATACTGTTCACCAATTACAGGGTATGCTTGGACCGTATTGTATACCCTATCCTAAGCCGATGCCATCCACATGCCGCCGTAGATTGGGCGCTGAATTTTTCATTTGCTGAGCGTTGCGTTCGCTCGGACCTCCCGAAGCAGCACCACCCAGCCACGCTAAGCCACCGCGGCGCACCACTCCAGGCCGCGCAGTCAGCCGGCTTGATTATGAGCTGTTGGCACTGCTGTCAGCGCTGAAGGTCGCCTCGCGCCGCCTCCTGCCATTTCGGGCCTTCAAGCAGCGGGTGGTCTAACTAAAAAAAAAAAAAAAAAACCAAGCGAAGAGAGAATTAAAATTGAGGCATTTCTCGGCGTTGTACAGAACGCGTAATTTCATTTTGCCGCCAATTATATTGCGAACGGCTGGGGCGAGTGGGGGGGGCCGATGAAAGGGCAATTAACCTTATTGTGTGACGGGGTTTGGGGCATTATGCAGGCCTTGTGCGATGCGAAATTCTCCAATAAAGCACTTGTCTCTCTTTCCAGGTGGGCAACTGCGTGGGCAAGCGAAATTATCGGTTCTTTTATTTGTTTCTAGTCTCACTGGCATTTTTAGCCGTATTTATATTCTCGTGCTCTGTGACGCATTTAGTTTTATGTGAGTAAATCAAATCGAGCTGTTCGCTCAGATAAGGCCAGCATAAATTAATCAAATCAATATTGATTTCTACGATTCGGACAGTGATGAAAACGGAACAGGAGGTCTTCAAAGTAATAAAGAAGGCGCCCTTCACTGTGATTGTTGTGTTCATTTGTTTCTTCTCCATCTGGTCGGTGATTGGACTGGCTGGCTTTCACACATATCTGACCACCAGCGATCAGACAACGAACGAGGATGTAAGTGCCCAGAATGCCTACTCTTAAATACATACATATATCTCGTACATCTTTACTTTTGCGCACAGCTCAAAGGCTCGTTCTCGTCGAAGGGCGGGCCGCGCACCCAGAATCCCTATTCACGCGGCAATATTTGCCTGAACTGCTGCCACATTCTGTGCGGTCCCATGACACCCTCGCTGATTGACAGGTAAATTAATGTTATGCTGCCTGCCATGAATTGCATCATTTGTTAAACTGAACAATTTGTCTCCACAACACACACACACACACACTCACACTCATACTAGGCGCGGCATAGCTACGGATGAGTACATACAGCAGATGCATCATTCCAGTCCGCGGCATGCCCTGAGCGATGTGATCAGCGCCTCACAAATGGTAACCACAGCGCAGCCCATGCTGGGCAGCATGAGTGGCATCGGTGGTGCTGGTGGTGGTGTAAGCATTGGTGGTGCCGGCGCTGAGCTGAAGCCGCGCTTCTATGACGAGGTAAGCACTAAATGCAGCATTCCAATTCGAGCACGTCCATCCAAATCTCCATCCTAATCGAAATCTAAATGTCTCGGCACCTGTGCTTGCTTATCAAATCTCAATCTCAATCTCCTCCTCTATATCTATTTCTATCTCTCTCTCTCTCTCGTACAATGAACTTCTATGCACCTCATATTTGACGCTCTGTTTTTTGTTTCTATCTCTTTTATTTTTTGGTTTTTGGTCAATATTGATTTTGGTAACAACTCGTTAAATATATATTTGCATATATATATATATATAAACACGAACAACCATATATATATAAACAACAACAACAACTACTACTACTACTACTACAACTACAATCAACATCATCACATATTCACACCGCCAACAATCAGTCAAATCCCTCTTCCTCGACGTTGGAGAGCAACGGGGTGGCCGCCGCTTCTGGCGGCGCTGTCAACGGCCATGGACATGGCCTTGGGAATGGCTTCGATCGTCCGCCCAGCTACGATATGCTCCAAAACGGTAAGTCCAAGTCGCGTCGGCAGCAGAGTCAACGCTGCTCGCTGCAAACACTGCTGCCAGCTAGCGCACAGCATCAGTTCAAAGCCAACAAACACAAACAACTCAAACACCAGTCACACCAACAACAACAAACACAAACACAACCGCATCAGAAGCAACAGCTGCTGGCTGCAGAACTGCAGCTGCATCTGCAGCAGGAGGCCCTCGCCAGTGGGCTGGCCACGCCGCCCTCGCTGCAGCGCTCGCCGGCGACTTCCTCCTATCGGCTGAACCTGAAGCGCTCGCTGCACCTGCCGCTGACCCCATCATACGATGCACGCAACTCGCCGCTGCCGCTGCTCCACCATCACGTGCACGCCCAGCAGACAACCGCCATTGGCAGCGTGTCGGCGGCGGCAGCGAGCGGGGGCGGCGGCTCCTCGTCGTCGGCGACGACAGCGCCCACCTCGGCATCGATGGCAACGGCGCCGGCGCTGGCGCCACGACGACCCTCGACGCTGAAGCTGCAGGGCAGCGCTGCGATCTCGGCCAGCAACAGCACGGTGACCACAATACACACAGCGGCGCCACAGCCGCCGGCGCCCAGCGACTTCAAGTACTATTCCCCGCAGCGCGTCAGCAACTATCCGTTTCCGAAGGCGGCGCGCAGCATGCGCCGGCAATCGACGCAGTCGGTGGACTCGCAAAAGGTGAACATTGCCGGCTATCATCCGCTGCCGATGCGTCCGCGCTACAAGCATCAGGAGGTGATGTTCGAGCTGAAGTCACCGACCAATCGGCTGACCATTCGAGAGTGCGACTTTGGCGGTGGCGGCGAACCCTGCGACGACGATCAGTCGATCAAGGATAGCCAGATCTTTCGTGTTAGTAAACGAAATCTTTATATGAATCACCGATCGCCATGGAAGGAGCGCGATCGTTACTCGAACCTGTACGAGTATTCGTTCAACATCGATCTCAATTCGATTATCGAGGATGCCGCGGGCAGCGACTCGTCCTAGTACGCAGCTCGCAGCTCCCAAGCAAACACTGCCGTCGACTGTGACCGCCGCCTGGTCGCAGTTGCCACTGACTACATTGATTGGTTGTTAAACGCTGTACGCTCTAAGGGATTGCCCCGTGCTGGGCTCCTGGCAGTCTGCCTCCGATTCCTACTGCTGCCAGGCTCGGGCTAGGTATGCTGTTCGAGCAAATAGTTAGGCCGTAACGGAACGGAATTTTTTCCAAAAAAAAATACAAAATCATACAAAAAAACAAACCAAAAAAATTTAAAAAAAAAATGACAAATTTAATAATATATAAAAAAAAACTTTGAAATTGAAAAATTGCTAAAAAATATATAGTCTGATGACATACATATACGTACTGTATGCACATATAAACATGTGCATAGATCCTTGGTTATTACCCAACACTGGCTTTGGTAATTTCACAATTGGCTTCCGTGACGCGCTTTTTAGGGTAGATGATTGAATTGATTTTCCGTAGCTCTAGTTGGCATTGCCTTTATATTTTTATTTTTTTTTTTTGGATTTTGCACGCCTAGTTGCAGCTCGGTTGTCGCGTTTATGATTTTATTTCTGTTTTATGGAAATTTTGGACACCCAGCAACCAACACTGAATCCCCGAACCCAGCCCTCCGTTGTAATAACTCGTAGAACCCGACCCAGATCTAAGCCTGGACAACAACAACAACAGCAACAACAAAATAGAGAAAATGAAAACTTGGTTCATACAAACTTTTGCGTTTATGTAGCACCTATATATCATAGGCGAGCCACGCTGCCGCACCGCATCTGATCCAGCCGCGGAGCGGTCAGTGTGGCCATATATTTTCAGTTGTCGCAGCAATTAACACACCTAACACACACTTAAATGTTGAAAGTCCATATCCCGACGCCGCCACCTCCAATAGTAAATAAATTCAACCAAAAACCGAAACGAAAAACTTTCTAAGAGCAATGCATTTTGATGACACCTGCATGTTGAGACTCGATTCGTAGTAGTCGATTGAGATTTTAATTTCTTAAAAACGATATACATACATTATATAGATATGTACTTGAATGAAAAGCCCCTGAATTGTGGGCAGTCACTTGAGCAATTTAGTTGAAATTTAATTTGTGAGGTTTCAATTGAATGAACTCAAATACGAAACGTAAACAACAAAATGAAACAGAACAAAAAAAAAAAAACAGTTAGCAAACAATTTATAAAAATAGCCAAACAACTGCCATTTATTGAGAACAAAAGAGAAGAAACCACATTTTGTTTTTACAACGAATATTAAGTAAACAAATCTTAAAAAATTCAACGAGAATTTGATACGTGTAGTGTTGTATAACAAATTTTAATAGATCTGTAATTTAAAACAACTCTAGTCGAAACTAACTTACTGATGCATTATTAGTGCGAAATGCATGCGGAATATTGGATAAATATTAGTGTAAACAGATTGCCAAGTGACTGCGAATATGTCATAAAAAAAAAAAAATATTAACAATAACAACTGAGAGACAAATATTTATACATAAACAGATAGTTGTAAATGTTAACAGCGAACGACGATGTGCGGACGAAGGGGAGAGAGCGAGTCCTGGCCATAGATGAGACATACCATAGCATGCGTATGGCCAGCGGGTAGCTTAGTTATTTAAGTGACAAATTCAATAGAACAATAAGTCAGCTTACTGTAAAACGGACGGCGCACTAGCAGCTCGTGCCCAGTCTTAAAGGCTATTAATGTTACGCATTAACAATATTATATATATATTATATATACATAAATGAGTTCCTTTTAGCAATGGAAGAGTTATAAAATTGTATACATACGTATGTTGAAGATGTTCAAAACACGCGTGTTGAATATATATATATATATAAATGTATGATGCTTATGTATGTTATAATAAGCGGCTGATACACACACACACACACACATACAAGCATATTTATAAAATTATACTTAAATGTTGGGCAATAAAATGTACTCTAGCGTATCTATGAAAACAATTGAAATGTTAAGGAATTACAGAGCAAACAAACTCACACACATACACACACACACACACAGCTACTATTTATGTATACACTTAACGGCAAGATAAACTTTGTGTGCGTACTGCCCAAACTCACTTCAGTGCGAAATGCTACAGACCAAATGTGAAGCATTAAATGTGCTTGAGCGAAATCCGAAATTGAATATCATTAAATTTGCGAGCGTTTAGCAATTGACCAATAAGAAAACGCCTGTGTTTCGCCGCAAAATGTTTTCGAGCGGCGAAATGCTTTCCTATTGCCGCGGCGAATTGCTTCCCATGGAAGAGCAGTAAGACTTTTATACGAGAAGCATATTGCTGAAGTGAGGATCAAGTATGCGCACACACACGTACACATATACACACACACACACACTGGCAGCTGTACTAGAGTGTGCAGCGGCCAATCAGAGTGGACGCCATTTTGTTAAGGTTTGCGCGCTTCTTCTTAGCCCCCCACTTCGCTGCCAATCGCCGCCATGTTTGAGTTTCCATTTAGCGTGATATCATTTCGCATGAATTCAAATTGCAGGCGCGCCACACAAGCAGACGCACCCGCCCACCACTCACTCCTCTATCCGAGTAATAATAATGATAATAAGGCAACAACAACAACAACAACAACAACAACAGCAACTACATGTCAATACTATCATGATGATTTTTCTCTTGGTTATTTATGCACATATATACACAACCCCTGTACACTAATGCCAAACTCTTTTTTATGTCTTTCAATACAACTTGTGACTATGGAAACTAACAAAAACAAATCGAACATAAAACTTTTTATGTCTTGTTATTGATCAACTCGAAAATATAATAATGACAAAACAAACAAATTGCTAACCAATCAAAATTGCAACTAAAAACTATATGCAATTGAGGGAAAGCTTTCGAGGGCCGCTTAAAACTAGAGTAAAACAAAAATGCCTCATGCTAAATGCCTCAATTGGGTGAGTTGCCTCCACAACACGAAAGTAATAATTCCCTTTTCTGTTGTTCAACTTATGTAATGGTAAAAGTAATATAACAAAAAGTATTCAATTCGAGTAAATTTTACAACGCTTTAAATGCTTTGTTTTCAAAAGCAAAGATTGTGCTATATATTTGTATACCAATCCAATCCGATATCTGTGTACTTTGCTTTTTTCGTTTTGTATAGCGCAACTAGCTAAAGATACAAGCGTTCGAATACCCTGTACAATATCATTTCAAAGCTGTCTTTTGTTGCTTAGCCTTGTTTATGTTATTTTCTATAAAAAAATAAAAATATGTGAACACAATTCACACGAATTGCTTATGATTTGCTTAAGTAAATACAGAAATATACAAACCTCATAACATATACATGTATTTCCATATCACACTCTCAACAGACCTCAATCAATACCCGACGTTTCTTTAGCAATTAAATTTGTGTTATAGTTTAAGCATTGGCATATTTGAATATTTCATTAAAAATACGTAAAATTGTTGGAGCATGCTTTGAATTGTTTCATCTATTGTATTTCAATTGGCACCGCATCGAACACATTCATTAAGCGTTCTCTCTGTACTTATATAAAATGACACAAATCATAGCTCATGAATCTATTCATTATTCATTGCCATTGGCCATTTATTGATTTAAGCGATTATCAAATTGAATTATATATTTTTAATTATGTTTACGACCCCACCAAACTGGCCAGCAGAGGATGCCGCATCGACAGGCTCATCAACTCAAATCCCATGTATAATTTTATTTGTTTGAGTTGTTTTGTGCATTGGCTACATTTGATCTATCTATTTAATTTTTAATTTGCCGCCTTTTTCAGCATTTTTCAATTGTTTGCATATTTGAATAGTTTGTTAAACCAGCAGCGAAACCACCAACAACAACAAAAATTAAGAGTAAAACCACCAACCACACGAGCGAAAAAAAACTATTTTGAAAATTAAAATACGAATTTTTAATTAGTTGTCAAATTTGTTGCAATGAGAGTTTTAACATTTTAAATGTTTCACATTAATTATGTATGCATTTTCATATGTATATGTATTTATATATGTAGATACATATATATAGATACATAAAAAGCAGAATAGGTATTATTTTGGAACTAATCGTTGGACATCTCGTTCGCAGGTAATTCCAATAGTCTAGCCCAGCTCGTTGACAACGAGATCCCTTTGGCCCAGATGGACATGCCGGCGTACACACAGCCGACGGCCACACAGACGCGTCAATTCCGGCACCACAAGCAGCGACAGCTGTCCAACGGCGCCTCGGCCGTCGAGGATTTGGCCTATGAGAATCAATTGGCCGCAGCCGGCAGTGAGGATGAGCTGGACAATGCGGATGTTGTTGTTGTAGGCGGCACAGAGGTAGTCGCCGCGGTGGCCGCCATTGCGGCCTCCAGTAAGGCGCGTGAGATGCGCAACCGCAACCGCAGCGGCAGCTACAGCAATCTGTTTGACGTGGACTTTGACGCAGCGCTGGTCAACTCACCGGGGCTGGGCGAAAACCATAAGCCCTCTGCGGGCGCGGCTCTCCTGGCAGCTGCCATCAGCGGCGAACAGCATGCCCTGGCCAAGTCCGTCTCACAGACGGAGAACATGTACAGTAACGTGCCCCAAGTGGCCGTCTCACCGTCCACAGATGCCGCCCTGCACGTCTATTCGAACATCATTGACGAGCAGGCCCAGCAACAGCGGCAGCACAACGAGCGGATACAGGCGTCCACGGTGCTGTCATCGACGCTGCTCAGCGACGATCTCGATCTGGACGATCCAGTGAGCGCCTCGTTTGTGGGCGGCGGCAGCGGTGGGGGCGTGCACAGCCATGGGCATGGGCATGGGCATGGCCATCGCAAGTCTGGAGGCGATGGCGCCGAGCAGGTCAAGTCGGCTGATCGACTGCGCATGCTGCACGACACGACCATGATTGACACGGCACTCGATCTAGACAGCCTGGACGGGTCCAGCATGGGCAACAATTCGCAGTCGTGCTTGGTGAAGACGGCCAAATCAACTTCTAATTCCAATGGGGCGCCCATAGTCTAAATTACAGTATTTACTGTCATTACTCGCGTATACCCTGTAAATAGCTAAGTTTTATCCAATGTGCTTCAGTTTATTTTAATTAGGCGGTCCAGCAGCAGGAGAGAGAGAGTATTATAAAGCCTAATACTTGATCTTTTTTAAACATTTAGTTTTAGTTCAATCAATGAGCAGACACTTAAGATATCAACCTATCAAGAAGCAACTAAAATATTACCTTAAGGCGTTACGCATTCATAAATATAAAACAAATATATATACAAAAGTTAAAGAAGATAACAATTAAAGCAAACAATACAGATACAGATATACATATACAAATTAGAACAAAAGGAAAAGGAAAACAAAAACAAAACGTGGTGAACAATGTTAACAATTCAAATGCATTACAAATGAATGAATAAATCCATACTATATTATTAAATGAAAACTGTTTATACACATACACACATACACAGGCATTCATGTAAGGCAACAGTATATACATATATTAAGGCATATATAGATATATGTATATGGATATATGTTGTATATATGGTTAGTTAGTAGAGTATATAATTTTTGTATATTTAAGTTTTTACAAAGGGCAAACGACGAGCGTGTTTTCCGTTCTTCAGAGTTTATTACGATTTTTCTGTAATAGCAAGAAAAACAAATTTAAAGCGGAATATTCCATGCAATATATTTGTATGTAAATCATGTTATAACACATATACATAGATAT
Organism: Drosophila navojoa; assembly: GCF_054131105.1. NCBI lineage: Eukaryota > Metazoa > Arthropoda > Insecta > Diptera > Drosophilidae > Drosophila > Drosophila navojoa. The sequence goes on along the minus strand of NC_142892.1, from coordinate 8,065,982 downwards.
ATATATATGTATAAAATAAATAATTAACTAATCAGAGAGAGTACACCACAAGAATTGTTAAATGCATGCGAGACAAAGAAAAGTGTGACGAATAAGTGTTTATTTACATCATATATTATACTTACTATGTAAATCAAGTTAAGAGTATGTGCGTGGTGTACAATGTTATCTAAACTTATAAATCGAAGTACAGAGTTTGACATGTTAAAAGAAAAAAAATTTAAAAACAAAGCAAGAGTATGTTATGCGAAACTAATGAACTACAATTATACAAAGAATACAATTTATAAATAGAAAACATGGAAATATCTGAAGTTCTTACTGGGCGGCTTAAGTCTATCAAAATTAACATACCAAATCCAAGGGGAGTTACAGCCAAACCATTATCTCACATTCTCTTAAATATTGGGCTTAAAAAAAAAAACTGTATTGATTTGTTTAATTTTTAGATTTTATTATAAAGAAATTAGACATGGATTTTATTGATCAGTTGATAAACAAATATGCCTTAAGTATATCGGGTGCATTTAGCAATTGAAGACAATTTCGCAGATAAATTACAAAAATATTTGTAGATGCTGTCTTTTTGTGATTTCAATTACATTTTTGTGTGTTTGCAGCATTAGAAAATCAATTTCTACATTTAAAATTCATTAAACATTAACAGTCACTTCTCAAAAACAAATAGAACATGACATTAAGATGTTATAGCTGGACAAATGGTATCGTATAACCAAGTGTTTGGACAATTGGGTGTAATATTTACATAAAAATTAGAATATACTATTCGAAAGCTACCAAAGAGAGCTACATGTTTTCCGAATATTTAAAATTTAAATAACTAAAATATTTTTATACAAATATTTTTGGCAAACTAAATGTAATTTCGAGCTACCAATTAAGTGCCTGGAGCATGAGCAATTTAGCATGGATTAGCATTAGATTAGAGATAAGCGCTTGCATTCCCTTTGGCCACGGAATCCAAGTGTTATTATTACAATATAATGAAAAAGGCAGAACATCGCTTAAATTTAACTCTCCATCGCTCTACTCGTTCCATATGTATAACTGTCTGTGAGTTTGTGGGAGTGTGTTTGTGTGCAAAGCAGCAGTAGAACTTGCAGAAATTTATCGCCGATAACGTCCCAAATATGCCTTGCAGTTGGGGCACGTGTGGTGGACGTCCATGCAGTCATCAATGCAACAAGGTATCAAGCAGCAGCCCAGCCAGCAACTGCAATTAAAAAAGGTTTACCATCAGATAAATCTGGGTTATATCAAAGACTGCCTCTGGCGCACTTACCCAAGCAATGCAATTACAAAACCGGACAAATAGGCAATCATGCCCGGCTCTGTGCGTGTTGTCGACTCAATCTCCGCATGGCATGAGGGGCATATCATGTGTGTGGAAGTCCGTCCAATGGGCACAACTGTCGTCAGTATATTTGTACCCCCGGCGGTAGCAGGCGCTACAACTGGCGTGTATGGACCCACTGGCTTCACCCCGCCCACGGCCTCCAGATAGGATGGGGGCGCCGATGGCGGTGGAACGTATGTGAACGGCGGCGCATTGCCCGTAGACTTGCTCATTTTGTTAATATCCAAATATTCCTATAAATGCACGTGATTGAAAAAGCTGCACAAAATAGACCGAATCAAACAATTAATAATGCACAATATAAAATTAGCAACATAGGATAGCCCTAAACTGACAAAAATGCTAAAAATAGCATACACCAATGCTGATGATTCACGAACAGAGCGCCAGAGAACGAAAGAGCTTGGTCCACGTAATTTATGTGCCCGCATTTCGAAATAAGTGAACGAAACATCAACAGAGAGCAAGGCCAGGCGATTAATTGGCATGGCTATGGTTTTTTCAGAGACTATTGAGGAATTATATATATACCCTGGACAACATAGAGATTCTTTATATAATCATTTAGATTCTCGCAGAGTAAAACGTTGTCTCTATATCAAAAAATATGTTTTAATTGAGAGCTTTTCATGGAGCCTTCAGCAATTCATGTGACAATTGCAATTTAAATCTCCATTGACGACATACAATGGGCGATCATATATATATATATATATACATATTCATATACCGACATTAATTTGTTTGCTGCACTGACATGCGGCTACATCAATTAGACGCTTCGTCAATAATTGCCAACTTGTTGCGCTGATAAGCAACGACAGACAAGAGGATACACATACATACATATATGTATATATATATATGTACATCATTCTGATAATTACGTCTATGAAGCAACGATGTCATGTGCTTGGTCGAATGGGAAGTTAACAAGAGTAGCAACAACAACAACAACATTACAGAGCTTAACTCGACTGCTGGAATGCGGCTTTCCCCACCCAAAACAGAGACAGCAGCAACTGCCAACAAGTGGGCGCAGAAACCGAGTAGCAACCGCAACCGGAAGTATTCGACTTCGAGCTTAGAAGAGCAAACCGATTGGAAATTCAATCTACTCTCTGACGGTATCTGTTTAGCTAAAGGGTATATCGTAGTACAGCAAGCGCGACAGCGCCTTCAATTTGCTAATTCCATTAGCGAAAGACGTAAGTCATATGTAATTTCAGTCAAGCAATGCCAGAATTCCTCCAAATTAAGTCATAATTACAACTGAGGCCAGACACAACAAAAGTTTGAACAAACACTTGTTTTCTCATAAAATGACGTCATTGGGCGAGCAACTATTGCAACTCTTTAAAGTTGACTGCGTCATGCAAAGCTTAATGAACTAATCCCTTTGGCATTTGAATACCGTTTGCGTGCACTTGTTCCATATTCTTTAATATTATTAACTATTCGTTTCAGCTTTCAATTAATTTAAGATGTTAATTACTATACCAACATTCCTAACATTTTTTCTCTTCAGATTTTAGTCCATACAGTTGTATAAATACACAGATCTATTTAAAATATATATATCTGTATGTATGTCTTTTAAACAATTGAAGCTCTGGGAGTTGATTTGAACAGATGTTGATCTGCCTACGAGGTGACGTCGTCGTGCTATAATCGGAGAATATATAGCTAAAGTACACAAATATACACATATATGTATGTACATGAATGTGCATATGTGGTAGTAGTAAAAGTGTTTATGCTACTGTTGTTGTTGTGCAGCAAACATATTTTTAGCAATATGTATATACAGGTGTACACATTAGAAATATTTTGTTTTATATAATGTAATATAGTGATCTGTATGCGTACACACTATAAAGGCTCAATTAAAACCAATGTAAAGTATAATGCACTTATTTCTTTGCTTCTTGAGCAGAAAATAATTTACACATATGTATATGTACGTATAAATCGAGCATTGCGCTTGTATTGGTAAAACTACCACTTTTGCTTTTGCATATTTGCCTTATTAAAATAGTCCAGAAATAGACAACAAACACACACAATTTTCGTATTTAACTAATTTCCTCGAAATTCGGTAAGAGAAAAAATATATACATAGATAATACGCATTTAAAATAAACACAAATACACCAAATGGTGTGAAGCTATTGAGCACTCGCGACCTTCGTACCGAACCTACTTGCCCTCATTTATATAAAAAATATATATAAACAAATCAGTAAACGCAAATTCTAGTTAGTTTTACCTCAGAAATTCGTCGAACCGAGCAAACTTTCGCACAATAACACGAAACGGCAACACGCTAACTAGTGATGCAAATCAAATGCTAACTAATCGATATATCGAAATATCTTAAGACAATTACAATAGCATCGATATGAGTATATTTTGTATATTCTTTTTTTTTTTTTTTTTTTGTTAAATACACTATGCAGTGTCTTTTAAAAAACAATGGTTACTTTTGTATATAAATATAAAAATCTATTTTAAATGTCATTTATTTTATGATTGTGCTCGATAGCAGTAGTTGAAACTAAATTTACCATCCCTATCATAAAGTTCTTGTGATTGTGACAGCCCTGGTTATTTGTTTACGTTATTGAAAATATCTAATACGATTAGAGTCAATGTTTACGTGGGGTCTATGTCATCTAAACACACACCGGATATATCAGAGCTGCTACCGGTGCGCGAGTACCGCTGCGAGCACTGCACAAATCAAGTGTTTGGTAATCAAAGTCACTATAGCCTGCATCTTCGACGAAGACACAAATTGGCACTCATAAAGAACGATGCGACGAATCGGGCATATCATTGTCCAGTGGCGAATTGTATTTACCATGAAGAACGGAAAGGCGGAAGAGGATTTGCAAATCTCCGATTTCTGCGACAACATTACCAAAAGACGCATATGACCAAGACTTTCAAATGCAATAATTGCAATGAAGCCTTTCTACTGGAGCGGCATTTGGAAAAACATCTATGCTGTTCCACTTATCCTTGTCCTGTATGTGGACTCACATATACCAGCAAGGCGAGCCTCCAGACCCATATGCGACGCAAGAATCACCTGAGCGTGTCCTGTGAGAGTGACTTAACTAAGGATGTAGCCACATTGTCTAAAGTAGCAATTCCTAAACTGAAGCCGTGTAAAAATTTACCAAAGAGTGCAATTAAAATGGTAGATCAATCGACAAATACTGAGGAAGTGGCTTCAGATGATTCGCCAAATAATGTGTCCAACATGGAGCACACTTGCTCTGTGGATTCACCTATGCAACCATCATTCTATTGCCTGCCAGACATCGAGGTTCCCTATGCTCTGCAAACAGCCACGCAGACCGAAGATAGCGTTGACATGGACGTGGCGATTCAAACGGCTATAGATGTAGCTCTTAAGGAACGAGAAAATGCAGAGAACGGATTGCCTATGCCAAGTTTAACATATGATGAAGTTAATCGCCTTTTACGCGATATGGAAACTCAAACGGAGGATGTGGATCTTGATGAGCTTGACATGAACAATGAGGTGCTGGGTCCACTGCTTCGTGATATTCAAACCCAAACGCTCGACAACAGACAACACCAAGGGACAATGACAGAACTAGACCAGGACACGGAGACACAGCCTAATGATAATTATGTAGCTTACCAGGAGGAGCAGGAGACGATATTCGGGCCGCAGAACTCAGCACACATGCACACTCAGACTTGCGATGAGCTATTCGAAGAGCTTGGCCTCTCGCACATACAAACTCAAACGCATTGGCCAGACGGTCTCCAAAATACGCAACATACACAAACTTGCGACGAAATGCTGGACGAGCTCTTGGAGAATTTTCAATCCACCTATACGCAAACCAGATGGTAGGATTGGCACTGAAGACGCTGTTAACTGTTAATAAATTACTTAGTAAAAATATATACGTTCACAGACTTTTATTGGCTTACTTGTTATTTAAGGCATATACAATAGAAAAGTTGACATTTAGCACAGTCTTACACAGTTTTTGTATGGGATCTGTCAGAAGTCTAAGTTTCTTTACTTTTCTTATCCTTGGTGGACCTGGTCAACAGAACCTCTGAGCATTGGAAGAAGCAGTAGCTGCAAAAACTCAGTGCCAAATAGTTGCCTATGCCACTCATGTAGGCGCCGCGCATTAGAAATCCACCCACTTCCTGGCCAGCAATGAAGTAGACATTGGAAAAGGCAGCGGGTATAAAAAGCTGGGTGGCAAGGATGGCATGTAATCTCTGGGCGCCAGCAGAGCCAAAGTGTTTGAGCGACCAATTCTGATATGCCGGCCTCGACACGAATGTCTTGTAGAGCTTTTCTGCAGCCAGGCAAATAAAATTAAGTATGCTCCAAATAAGTACATAGGTGTAGCAGCCGTGCCAGATGAATACAAATGAAAACGTCAGTGCAGTGGCGCAAAGCTTGGCTGCTGGAGACGACTTCCGACTGCACAGCTCAGCGTATATGTGCTTAAAGAGAAACTCATACAGCCCCTCATCGAAGTACTTCCACATGTCCGAATAGAAATGAATGCGTCCGATACAGCGTGGTCGCCTTGGTGCCGCAATGCCATCGTACTCAGCAAATGCGATGCCCAGACCATAGGTAATCACGTAGAATATGAAGAAGAACTGGCCCATAAAGTAGCCGGCAGCATGCTGCCAGAATACCGACTCCATCATAACCACCGCTCGCACATCTCGCGTCATATAGTTGATGTAGAAGTAGTGAAGCGACCACTGCAAGACCAGCCACCAAAAGACGACGCGCAGCAGAGCAACAAAGAAACTCCAGTTAGGGGACACAGCCTCGCCCGTGGGTTGTTGCTTGAAGCGCTCATAGCTAATGAACGGTCCATAGGTGAGGCAGGGAAAGTACATGGTGTACGCCAGGTACTCAGATAGGTTTTTCGAGCCGATTGCAGTAAAGGAGTAGCTGCAGCCACGCAACAAACTCCAGGAGAGTGTTACTATTAGCATGACATACTCTGCATATCCAACTTTAGACAGCCACCATTGGCTGGTTTTTGCAATGTTAAGGGCTCCGATCCAGGCAGCGGTGAGCAGCCAAGTATAAAGCTTTGACCGTGCGTGCAGTGCTATCAGATAATAGCTGACCAGCAGAGACCCAAACATAGCCATTGATGTCCAATGCAAATTGAGACCCAACGCCAAAGCGCAGATAGCAATATGACCGGGTCGGCGCAGGTAACTCCACTTCCAGCGCGTGACGCTACTCACAAATGCATGCAACAAGTAGTAGGGCCAAAATTTAGCAATGAAATCAGCAAAGTTCTCCAATTCGTCGTTGCTGTCATCGCGTTTGGGGGCCACGTCAGAGCGTTTGAGCAGACTCCAGCCATCTGCAAATTGGAAGTCAGTCGTACTTAGTATACGATCCCTTAATGCATAGATTTTATACAGTCCAATAACAATATAAGCAATATAAACACAAAAGTAGGCAAGTTTTTCGAATCGGTTTAATAAGCCGGCAGTCATTTCGATATCGATAACTAGTACTGGTACTGGTATCGATAGCGATGGGAGAGTGTCGTGCTTAAATTTCTATCTTCATTGTAACATATTGGGTTAAACTAGAATGTAAATATATAATATATGCTATAGGTAACCTATAGGCATCAATGTATATGATAGATTATGTAAACAATTTAGTGACAGATGTAACTTAGGACTACATTATTTCTAAAATCGCAAGGTGTTTAAGTGTAATGTACAAATATATGTATGTATGCATGTGTACGAATGTTTGTATGTATGTTAACGCATGTATGCGTGTATGTATGTATAGGCATATGATCTTTAATTCATATCATCCTCTTCTTCATGCTCCTCCTTGACTTTACGCCCCGCCTCGGTTGTTCGCCGTTGCAAGTGCCGCCAGAGCGTGCTCTTAGGTATTTCAAAGAGATTAGCTGCATGATTTTGGGTCATCCCATCGTTGAGGCAGGCATGCACTGCCTTTGCAAGCTTCTCACGCAGCTCATCCTTTGGGGTACTGTCACGCCGCCGGCAAGCAACAAAGTCGGGCAGGCGGCCCTGTGCGGCCAGACGCACTTTGTGCCGATGCAGCGTCGACATAGGTATGTGCAGATCCTGGCTTATGCTCTTCAATGAGTCGCCGTTCTTTAGGCGTTCATATGCTTCCGAAAGCGAAGGTTTCTCCCGTTTTATTCTCATGTAGGCTGGATTCGAGCGCACACGTCGCCATAGCACGGTTTTCGATATGTCGTAGCGATCAGCAGCTTTCTGCAAGCTAAGGCCCTCGTGTAGAACAGCAGCCGCTGCGAGGTCGAGGGCATCATTGAGATCTTCCTTACATTCTTTTTTAAGAGCTGCGTGCTGCTGATGCTGTTTGGTCATTGCTTTCTTTATTGCTTTCGATGATGCTGGACGCTGGCGTGCCTTGAATTTTAAAATTTTCATATCGAGTTGAGATTTACGAGGTTTCACATCCAATAGCTCATCATCATCCTCCTCGTCTCCGTCATGCATTCCATCCTCGTGCATATCTACATCAGCCTCGGCGCTCATCTCTATCAAAGGATCTGCCGAACCAACATATTCTTCCTCGATTAATTGTGACTCGGATTCTTCGTGCTCGTCTGTGACCTCAGCCTCGACATCCTCGTCCCCTAGCTCAGCTGTCTCCACTGAGTCGACCACAGCTGAGCTACCTTGCACTCCCAACTTGCCCACGGATGACTGTGTAATGGTATACGTTCCCGTGTTCTCTGTATATATATACTGATTTCCACTGGTTGTGCCGCCCATGTGTTCGATGGAGTATGTGATTTTGGGCTGTTCGCTGTAAACATCTAGGAATTCCAGGGTTCGGCCTTCCTGCTCGTGTTGTTGTTGAGGATTTGTGAGTACGGAATTATCCACTTCCAATTTGCCGACAACAGCTCCGGTATCCTCTTCTTCTTCTTCCTCCATAAGCGCTGTATTTGCAATATGTAAACCGCTTATTGTTTTGGCTTCTTCGACAGCCATAGCGCCACTTATAACACTTGAAGTCGTCATGGATGTTGGATTGGTATCAAAGCTTATGGCAGACTTGATGCCCAGTAAATTTATGGCCCCCAGAAACTCGGGTAGCAGGGCAGAGGTCAAACTAGTTTCCCCCATATAAATAAACGATAGCACATTCTCGAGCAGCTCCCCACGGATGTCCGGCAAAATGACAGTCGCTTCCTGACCGGCGGGTAAATCGACAAGCAGATTGCGCATTAAATCGCTGCAAGTGCTTAAAACGAAGAGATGGGCGCGTACGCTGATACCATCTTTGGCCACAAGCAAAACTTCGCATTGCTGATTGTTGCTTTGTTGATGTAGCAGAACGCGCTGTATATCCATTATTGTGGACGAGTGGCCCATCCATTTTAGGTGATTCTGTGGAAAGATAATCGAATTTCAAATGTGAACAAAACGCACAAAGTTGTCGGCATTTGCATTTGTTCCAAAAACCATTACCATTTTCGTTTGTTGTGTTTTATTTTCCAAAAATCGGATTCTATTCTATTCCAGAGCTGCTAGCGAAACGCGACGAAAATGGAGAGCAATAGGGTTGTCAGACAATATTAACGCTACTACAATTTTAAATACTTCAACATTTAGGTACATTAGAAAATCCTAAACGCAAAAAAAAGTCTTATCTATACATTTATTTATAAGCCAACTCAATAAAGCCTTAAATGAAAGAATTATTTTATTTCACAGAATATTTCCGCTTGTTGGCAATACTGTTCATCTTGAACTTGCGCTGGGTGGTTCATAAAATTGAGCTCAGCTCTGAGCACACAAAATGCTCACTTTGTTCTTTTATGTTTATTCCGTCTCCAGATGATTTCTAGGTACAATTTTATAATCATAGTTGTTGCTGGTTGTCATTAGTATTGGTGTGGACATTAAATATTATTTGTTAGGCATATGAAACCAGACAGTTGTTCTGTTCCATATTAACCTCAGCAATACGAGAATATAGGAACGAAATTGGGCAGTGTGAATGAACTAGTTCACTAAACAAAAATTATTTACTCAACACTGGCTTTTTGACGTTTTGTTATTACATAAAGTGTCAAATATTCAGTGGATTATTGAATTTGCACTGAAATATTTGATTTAATCGAGCGTATGGCCGCATTAATTAGAAATTTGGGTGTCAGAATTGCTTCTGCCGCTTTGACGGCCAAGCATGGTAAATGTTTAATACTTATCATACTCAATTAGCACTAATTCGTATATTGATACATAGTGGTACCCGCTGGAACAGCTGCCTTCCGTATGCAGAGTACTGCACCAGTTGATGCCAAAGCAGCAGAAAAACGTAAGTATTTTGGGTTGTCTAACAAGTAGACCTTACTGGAAATTCGATTTCTATTTGGTAGCCACTGTACGCAAACCAGATGCAGCTGCTCGCTCCAGCCTGTCTGATTTTGGTCGATACGTTGCCGAGTGCTTGCCCAAGTACGTTCAGAAGGTGCAATTGACATCTGGTGATGAACTGGAGGTGCTGATTGCTCCCGAGGGTGTTGTACCGGTACTACAGTTTCTGAAGGATCATCATCAAGCACAGTTTACTAACTTGGTGGACATCGCAGGTGTGGATGTGCCGTGTCGCAAGTATCGCTTCGAAGTTGTCTACAACATTTTGTCGCTTCGGTATAATGCTCGTATTCGGGTTAAGACCTACACCGATGAGCTAACTCCCCTCGACTCGGCTTGTGAAGTTCACAAGGCAGCCAATTGGTATGAGCGTGAGATTTGGGACATGTATGGTGTCTTCTTTGCCAATCATCCAGACTTACGTCGCATCCTTACCGATTACGGATTCGAGGGCCATCCACAACGTCGCGACTTCCCATTGTCCGGCTATGTTGAGTTGCGCTATGATGATGAGAAGAAACGCGTAGTTTGCGAACCCTTGGAGTTGGCACAGGAATTCAGAAAGTTTGATCTATCGGCGCCATGGGAGCAGTTCCCTAACTTCCGTAACGCAAACCCACCAGCCGAGGAGGTGCAGCCAGCTAAGGCTGCCGCTGGTGCTAAGAAGTAAGCGATTCGGTGTGCCGCATCGAAATTGTGAGCCTTGTTTAATGGTAATTATATAGAAAAACTATCAATAAAAATGATATGTAGAAATTGTAAATTTAAAAACAATGATTTATTGATAATCAACGGTACGTCACATAGATTTAACGTTGCGTTCAGGCTCTGGGAGTCTGATTCTAATATGTAGTAAGAAAATAGATAAGGTCAAGTTCTATAAAATACGCTTTTATGCTTCTACCATTTGGAAATAGTTGCCAATTATAATTTTGATTGATCTACAAGTTTACACGCACACATATCAGGAGTGCAAAAATAGATTTTCTTAAATTCTCATGAGCTGGTTACAAAATATTTTCATCGAATTACAACACCAAGAAATAACGCTGTAACGCTTTCGAAATTGAATGAACTTTTTTTCTTATATTGAATTGGTTTAAAGTTGATTTTTAACTTGGTTTAGCTGACATAGGTTGCCTGCTATTGCTGTCGAACTTAAATTTGTACTCTTGTTTATATATTGTCTAAATATATAAGTCGAACTGAACAGCAGCGAAATGTTGACAACATTATTTGATTTAGCGATTCGTTTTCGCATTTGCATTTTCACAAAATACTTTTTACATTCAAATGTGCTTGATTATATTTACGCATATAGAATGCATATTTATGGATTTTCTTAAAAAAACATTTTCTTTTCTTTTTTTTTTTTTACTAATTTTTGTTTTGTTTTTTACAACACAAAGTTCAATTTACCAGGTGAAAAATCGTGCGCCTGCGCAGCGGTGCCTGGCCTTAAAGGCGTCAGGTGTTAGGGGCGTCATCACGCCTTCAATCCTAGTGTTTTTTTAAATATTTTTTTGTATTTATTTGGCGGGAAGTTTTTAAGTTTGTTGCACTTCACACATATGTATATCTGTATGCATATATACTATAGAAGTTGACTTTGATTTATATGTATTTATGTGCTGTAATGTGTCGATTCGAGCTTGATTTGATGCACACATCATTTATCTGCACTGCTGATGTTATTTGTTTTATTTCTCGATTTATATGTATTTTCGTTTCTCCAATTTGTACAAGAATTTACATACAAACACGTCGAATGTATGTACATAACAATATTACATTTACATAGCTCGTTTTACAATTAGTTTTAAAAATGTTTCTTGTGCATTTACAAACATGCGACATGCGACTTGTTCGCATGCCTGCATTTAGGTATGTATCCATGTATGTATGCATGTACATGTACATATGTACACTACATCACTGCGCCCCTCCGAAATGGAGACGCAGATACAAAAACAAATTTTGCTGCGCTTCAATGCGCGTGAACAGTCCGTGTCCAGGTACTTGAATTATCCTGGACAGTGGGACTGTGACAAATAAAAAATTTCGATGCAGGATGAAGAGTGTGCCGCTGGCTTGCCATTTAATTGGCGCTACGGCTGCACTTCCTGGCGACAAACAACAAATTCGACATCGACGACCATTCGTGGAATGGCCCGTCGGGTCTCAAATACAAATATGTAAGCCATTGCATGCGATTCCATGGTGCGGCTTATATCGATTCGGTTTTCGTGTAGAGCCGAGCAGCTGAGCCGCCTGATGATGCAAAGGCTGTTCCTTTGCTGTTGCTGCTACTGCTGGTGTTGGCCTGACTTTCGGCGGCAGCTGCTTCATTCTTGAGCCGCTCGTGGTACTCCTGGAAGCACGGCACGATGCATAAATTCGTTTGACACTCGGGACAGTGGTATTTCGTTTTGCGGCGCAAAATGCGACCATGTCCATCGATGGTATTCCAACAGAAATTGCAGCCCAGCGCCGGGCCAGGACGAATGACGGGACAATGACTAGAACGTGGGTTCTCCAATGTAGTTATTTCGCGTTGGGTCTGAGTGATAAAGTGTACATATCAAAATGAGTTCAAGGTAGATATACGCTAATCTCCTTACCTGTGGAGAAGACACCGAGCGCTGCAGTTCCTCGTTCTTCACGCGTAGCGTGGGCAAATGCTCAAACGAACTACTCGTCGTTGCGGTCTGGTTGGGATGCAGGTGAATGCTGCTGCTACTGCTGCTGCTGCCAGTTGACTTGGATGTGCGTAACTTATTCCCACTGCCATTTGCTGTCTCGACCCGTGCACTACTGCGCTCCACAATATTTGTGATGGGTGAGTGGGGCGAGCGGCGTTCCGGAATGGGCGACTGTTCCGTGCTGCTGCCGTACGTTGGCGAAAACGGCTGGCGATTGCTGTTGCTGTTCAGGCCTGCCGGTGGCGACGTTACCACCGAAACGGGCGTGCCAGTTGAATTAGTGGGCGTGGCTGCGGTCTCACTGGACGAAGCGTTACAAGTGACGACGCGTGCTGGTACCAGGTACTGCGATGAGCCGGCTGGCGGCGGCGAGCCGGAAGCGTAAATTGATTCGGGCAGCGAGATATGATGTGGATGGTGGAGTGGAGCAGGTGGCACATAGCTTGCATTACTTCCAGACAGCGGATGCGAGTATTGACGATGCAATGGCGCAAACGGATTACTGCCCGTAATGCTGCTCGTGCCGGTGGCATGCAGCGAATGCTGACGCGGCAACAGCGGATCCGAATGCTGCTTAATCAGATATGGTGTGCTAGCCGGTACGCTCAGCAGGTGCGGGGTCGGCGATGCCAGACTTGGCGCCGGCTCAGAAGCGTGCCGCTCAATTCGAGGTGGTACGGTCAACAGATGATGATGATGGTGCTGCGGCTGGTGGTGATGGTGAGTCGAGTAGTCCCTGGCTATGGCGGTGGTTGTGCCCGCCGCATTAAACGGATCAAAGTCAAGTGTCGTAGCTGCTGCATCCGGTGAAATCTGATTTGTCGACGTTAGGCTATCGCTGTCCCGCTTAACCCGTGGCTGCCTGGTGAGCACCCTATTCCGCTTGGACCCCATCACAGCCGTCGATTGCGATGTCTGCAGATCTGTTGCAGCATCCGTTTCGCTTGGCGTCCGCTCAAAGCTGCCGCTGCTGCTGCTCGTATTGGTGCCCTGGCTGTGGCTGATCGCCAGCGTGGGATGATGCTGCGTGGCATGCGCCGGACTGGGCTCTGCAAGCAAGACACATGATTTAATGGCAGCCTCAAGAATTTGTTTAGTTAATTAACCGGTCAATGTGTTTTTAAATGAATTATGAATGTCTGACTTTTTTTGTTTTAATTTTATTCGTTTCTTGCACATCGAAGCCTAAAGTCTAAAAGGTTCGTTTGTTAGTTACATTATATCGTACATAATTTCGTAACTTATTTTACAGTCGTTTCATTTACTACCGCTGACTAAAAGTACATTAAATGTAAATAATTAAATATATTTATTTATATTTATATATATATGCATATATAAGTAATATATATATATGTATACATATATAAGTAATATATATGCATATATTTATTTATATGTATACATACATATAACTACATATATGTTAAACATACACATACACAACTACCATAGTTATTGGTACTTTTGCAATTGTAGGAAACAGAGTTAGTCATAATTATTGTTTATGCTATTTTGCGTTGTTGATTTTTTTTTGTATACATATTATTTTTGATGAATTCGTATTTCGTTTGGTTTATTTTTGTTTCTATTATATGTTGTTTGTTGGCTTGTGTAGCACTATGCATCTAGTTGTAGGAATTAAAATGCTTTACCAAAGTTTGACGTTATAAATGACTTCTAACAAATCACGCTTAATTTTTACTTTGCCTCGCGACAATATAAAAAGTTATTCAATAGTTACATACATTATCATTTATATGTATATATATATTATTTGTTTTTTATTAAATTAATTATTTGTTTTTATTATGTATATATATATATTGTATTAAAAACACACTACGCTTATTCGTTTTCCTTTACTTTCTGCAGTCTCCATTTAGGATTTTGGGTGGTTACGAGTTATCTTAGTTTTGTATATTGCGTATATGGCTTGCCCATTTAATCGTATTCGTACATCGAAATTATGTACAATTATGGATTTCAAAATTATTAAACCAAGCATCCCTCGTCAGATATGTCTAATATGTGTGAAATTGCACTCAAAACAAAAAACAAAGTGATCTAATTTAATATATATGTCTATTCAACAGAAACTATTATTGGAATGGTGTGTAAATTGCCAACATTGAAATTATTTTGATAATGTGATTTTTGTGATGAATATGTAAAAACAGTCCCTGATAAAAATTATTGCTTCCACATGGATCATTTGGTTGGTTGATTGGTAAGCTCCGTCCCATAATCGAAAATACAAAATGAATTCGTACATTAACACGTGTAAATATTGGTACGTACGTATATATTATACATTACTGAGTTGGCTTAATTAAATATTTGATGGTTAACTTGCTTTGCGGTTTACTTTATACGGATTTAAACACTGTCCGTCTAATGGCAGACCCACTCCCCATCAACTAGACACATACACCCATTTGAACTAAAAACTGATTAACCATTAACTGTACACAAACATATCAATTATACGAATTAGAATGTATGCGTAATAAAGGTTGCTTTTGTAACACGAGTGCCAGGATTAATGAGGGATTACATCAATGATCAAAATAATGAGGCCATTTTTAAATAATTTATATTTAAAAAGTTGTATGTACATGCTAGCTAGTCGATACATAAATCATTTTTGCTTTTTGATGATTAACACTAATAAAATTGTATAAATTTATGTACAAATATGAATTGTGATTACATATACAAGAGTACTTTACTTCCGATTCCTTAGTTAACAATTGTAAAAATAATGTTCGGCTCGAAACAGTAGCTTAAGGAATTAAGTTCTATAAATAATTATATATCTGTTGTATGTCGGCACATCTGCTTAACTTGAGGGATACTAAATCTTAGTGGGCTATGCTTACATACATTTCCGCTATTTTACCCATCTTCTGCCGATTACGATAACGATTTCGATCCCGATGCCGTATCTTTGTAGTTCACTAGTAGATGCCGTTGCTCTAATACCTGTATAACTTGTACGGCTGTGCCCAGGAGCTTAGGATTTGTCTAAGTATTGCATGCCAGTATTAACCAGTGGCGCTAGCGTACTGGCAACCAGTGGTGGCGGTGGTGGTGCCGCTACTGTTACAAAATTATTGAAAAGAAACGCAGTAGCCGCTGCGCTATGCGCAGTGCCCATTGCTGAGACCGATACGGGCACGGCTGATATGCTCATTGGTTCTGGCTCGTTTGTTGACATAACGGCGGCCGCCTGCAGCATTGTGGCTGGCCCTGGCCCGTGCACCTCGCCACCGCTGAGTTGATCCACCTGCAGAGGCATTACACCTGAGGCGGCGGCCACAACGCCCATGTGACTTGAAATCGTATTCTATATTGAGTTGAAGTTAATACTCTGTAGATTCATGGCGGCGGCCGGATTAACGTTGATCGTGCCCGCTCCGGAGGCAGTGCCTGATGCACCAGCACCCGTTGCATCGATATACCGCTGCCTGGACATTGTGTGCACGCTTGTGGGTGACTCCATGTAGCGTGCATCGAAGAGGCTCATGACGCCGATGGCCGGATGCGTGTTAGTGCCACCGGCCGTAGAGGCCGCTGCCGCGCTGGCATGATGAGGTGTGCACATCAGCGAAGGTGTGGGCGTATCTGCTTGCGGCGGCATCTGCATATTGAGCGCTGCAGTTTGAGCTGCGGCCACGGCAGCTGCTGTTAGATGATCATATGATTCGTTGGGCGTATCGTCGCCAGGATTGGTTGATGGTGTTGGCGAAGGTGAAAGATTGGGCTCCTGTTTGACTACCCGCGCCTTAATGCTGGGCCGTGACACAGGGTAGCCACGTTTCTTGTACTCCAGCCAGAGAGTCCGATTGTTCACTCCATACAGTCGAGCAGCCTTGCAGAAACCAATGCCACCGGTTCGAACTGCTTCCAGGGCCCGAATAAAGTTCTCATCACCTTGTGGGTTCACAGATCGCTTCCGTTTTACCACTTGACTGTTGCCGCCGCCTCCTCCACTGCTGCTATTTCCGCCGCCGCCAGCGCTACTCGCACTTCCACCCGCACTGCTACCACCGCCGCCGCCCACACCAGAATGAACAGGTGACTGCGTGGGTGTTGGCCCCTGACTATACACAGACTGAACCATGTTGGACTCGTTGGGAGACGTGGGTGAAAGGTTTTGCGCTGCAGTTGTATAACCGCTGACCAGATTATTCACGGTTATGATTTGCGACGAATACGCCTGACCGGCCGTGGCCCCTTGTTGTTGCTGCTGCTGCTGATAGTGCAGCTGCTGCAAGTGCTGCTGTTGCTGCTGCTGCGTTGCCTGTTGTTGGGCTTCGTGCTGCTGCTGCTGCTGACGCTGGTCGTTGGTGCCGGCAGCACCGACGCCTGCATTGCTATTCGCGCCGCTGTTTTGATTACCACCGTTGCCGTTGCCAATCAAGTTGGACTGACAGGCGGGCATCGAGAAGCGCGAATAGTTCGAATCAACAACTGTCCACTGCAGACCTGGGAAGGGGAGAGAGAGAGAGAGAGAGACAGCGTAAGATTGGTTTCGTCTTTAGTTGGGGTTTGAAATTGAAATTTACTCGCTATAAATTTACTCTCAACTTGGGGTCGGGGCTCATCATTTGGCCAAGATCAGAGATTGGAAATAGGGGCAAACCATTGGACAACAGGTATATTATAGTTTGTATAGTAGAATGGTATTGGTATCGGTATCGAGTAGTAGAAAGATTGCTAATGCTAAATCATTATCATTCGAAAACCGCTCTTCAAAATGCTTTCCCATAACAAAATATTACGAAGAAAATTCAAAAATCACTTGGCAAACAAAAGAGTTTAGTAATCAAATCGACAAAATTATAAAAAATCAAATCAGTAAAATACAGTTATTTAGTTTTGGACTCTGTGCTAGCTCTCTCCCATTCCCAAGTTCAGGTAGGATTTCATTTTTGAATAGTATACACAATAGTTCATTATATACACATGTACATACAAATGCATTAATTTTTATGTAACACAATTATTTTTATTCGCACTTAATCGGTAAACGGTAGTCTTTATGCTTATATTTCATATTTAGCTTTAGCATTCATTTCTCCAAGCGCTTTAGATCGCACTCAAATTCAAATTGAACGAACGTATTTTTGTGTGTGTATTTGTGTGAGCGTGTTGGTGTCGCTGTGAATGTGTATGTGTATGTGCTGGTATGAATGCATGACATATGAATGAGCGGTAGCAGAGTAACAACAGTTGTCTCTAAAGTTGACCAAATTCGGAAGAATGAAATAATGATAATGATAGCAAAATCAATAGCAAAAACTCAAAACGGAAGGGACCAAGTTGAGCTCCTCGACGCGGCTTATATGAATAGCCTGTTGTCATAAAAAATTACAACCCCTTAATGAAGCATGATCTAGCGTATGATTTTTATATGTTGCAGTGTTTTTTTATCTTAGTGCAGCTGAGCTGTGTACTATTATTATATTTATATAGTATGTCGGACAGAGCCTGTTTAGTTTAGGATAGAAACTTACCCGAGTGCGACGATTGTGAATTGGGGGCCTCGTGTTCCGATGGTGTCGTAGTGCCTGAAATGTCCAGAGGCATCGATTGATTCACATTGCCAATGTCCACTTCGGGCTTCTGCATGTTCAGCAATCAAATATGAAAGAGTAAAAACTTCAGTAAAATGCTTCCAAATGGATATATAGTTAACGTGACCAATTTCATTACAATTTGCATATGTATATGTCCGTGAGCGTCATCCAGATCGGAGTCCTGTGGCTGTTGCTCCAGTTCAGTGCTCGCCGACTCTTTCAACAACTTGGCAGTATGCATCGAGTGACTCGAAAGACCGCCTAGTGCCGCTGTAGAGTTATTGCCCGCTCCACTTCCAAACGACATTTGGCTCATTTGCGCGAGGCTAAGGCCAGCAGCGCTGCCAGCGGCGCTAGCTGCATCCAAGGAGCTGCTATGCTGCTCCTCCGAGTTATTTCTGTCACCAGAGCCTGCAAAATTCCAATAAACAAATCAACGTAAATTAGCATTCCTTAGCTTCTGAAATATTCACATTCTGGCCGACGATTCTTTACCCAACTCACACTCACCGTTATTCGAAGACTTTCGCAAGCGCTTGCGCCGCGTAGCCGGTGAGGTGCCAGCACTTAGCGGTGAAGGGGTTCGTCGCAGCTGATGATGATGCGTTTGTGAACCCTGCGCTTGGCTGGCCTGCTGCTGTTGAGGTTGGTGATGATGATGGTGATGATGATGCTGCTGCTGTTGTTGTTGTTGCTGCTGCTGTTGTTGCTGTTGCTGCTGTTGTTGTTGTTGCTGCTGCTGATGCTGTTGTTGTTGCTGCTGCTGTTGCTGCGCCTGCTGCTGCTGTTGCAGTTGTTGCTGTAGTTGCTGCTGATGATGCTGCTGGAACTGCTGCGCCTCACTGCTGCTCCAAAGCGAATCACCAGCACTACTGCTGCCACTAGCCGCTCCTAAACTAGATGCCGCTACACCAGCATTGGTGCCGACAACATTTGCGCCAGCTTGACCTAGCAGTTCCGTTGCCTCGCTGGACGACTTACTGTCTGACTTCGTGAGGTTTGCCGGGTCTGTTGGCATTTCGGCCAGGCCCTTTATTTTGAGCATCTCGGCTGTTTTAAGTATGTGCGGCAGTTGCTCCTGCGACACATTCACCTCTCCGTAGTACATAAAATCCACCATCGTCTTGAGATCATCGTACTGCACGTCCTTCAGTATGACAATCGGGTGCTGACACGGATTCGTCGTAAATAGCGCCTGTAAATAGTAATGTGATGGATACGTCATATATTTGGTTTTCTTCAAAAATTTAAACACTCACCTGAAAGTACGAACTGCACGCGGACAGCACTATTTTGTGGGCCTGTAGCTGTCGACCCTCCGCGGCAAGCGTGACGTCCACCAGCGTCCCATTATGCAGCAAGGAGGAACAGACGGATATGAAGTTTGGCTGGTGATTGTTCCAGCGCAAGCAGAACTGCTGCACAGACATTGTCAGGGTCAGCGTTGGAGTTGGCGTCTACGCAAGCAACAACACCCGTTAGCGGTGATGTTGCCGCTGCCGCGTACTTTGTCTCGCGGCAGCAACAACAAGTAGTCGAAATACCAGCAAGATATCAGTAATGAATACCAAGACAAGCCAACCAACAATTTCAATTCCAAAAAGCCAAATGACGAAAACACGCTGATAACAAAATTTTTTATCGCCTATTGATTATTGTTGTTCCTACTTTCTGTTCCGCTGTTATTGTTGTTGCCCTTTTTTTCTTGCTTTAATTAAAGTTTATGTACAATATTATTTTTTGGGCGCCTTTAAGTTCCGCTTTTGTTGTTCTCGTCACTGTTTGTTTTTGGATATACATATGCACATGCGTATATATATATATATAAAATTTTACGTTTGGCGGCGGTTTCTATGCCGCACCGTTATACATATACACAGATGCACGCATCTTATGTATCGCTGAAATGGTAATTAATGCGAAATATAAAAATTATAAGTATACGCACACATTTGAATATATATTATTTTATTTATTTGATAAGAGCAGTATTTAGATTTGTTTGGATTATCTATTTCTTTTTCTGCTTAGTTTACTGTCAAGTTATCTCTTTTGCTTACGCGCGCACTCTTTCGCTCTTTCTTTATGTATCACAGGCTGCGCCGTGCTCGCTCTGCCTTCTTACAACAAAAACAGCGTTGGCAACAACAAAATCAGTATATATATATACACATATATGTGTGTATGTAATTATACAGTCGCGAGCAGCACACGCACACACATACACGAAAACATTCTTGCATATACATCATTGACAGATGCTAGGAAATTTAACAGAAAGTCTGTGTACTGTTTTTTGCCTTAAGTTTTATTTTTAATGAAAACGTAACGAAATCTAATACATAGGCTTCATGTCTGATGTGCGCTACACGGAGACCTTGAATTTTCTTTGATTGTTATGACGTAATTAGCGCGTCTGACCCTCTGCCTCTGCCACAGGCACGACCACGACCGACGTCGACTAATCGCTGCTTCGTTTATTCATCGTATTGACATTTTCAGCAGCCTTTATTTAGGTATGTACATACATGCATACATATGTGCATATGTCGCGCGTTTTATTTTTTATTTTTGTTATAGTCGTTTTCCCATCTATATGTTTGCCTGCTTATTTAATTAGCAATCGGCAAAGTTCTATATTTCCCGTGTTTTGGCAGAGGATTTTATTATTTTGCACAAAAGAAAACACGGCGAGAAGTAGAAAGTCCAAAAACAAAATGGCGCGCTTGTAAGAAAAATTTCTAGTTTGCAAAAGCTTTAAAAAGCATGTTTTACACATATATTTTATTGAGAGCTTATGTATTACTCATTTTCACTGTTGACTGTCTACATTGTGCACAATTTTGTTTTCTTTTTTAGCTTGTGTATAAATTAATTATGACAGAAATGCAGTTCTTACGTTTTACTTCTTTATTCTTTTATTGCGATATCAGACCTGACAATCAGGGTTGCTTAGCACAACTGGGAAAAGCATTCAATCTATATATCGATACTATTAAATAAATTGCACGTATCGATGTTTTATTAATCGATATAATTATATGGTTTTAAACTGATAATATATCGAACTTATTATAGTTATATTAATATTTTAAGTTCAAATGGCATTTTAAGTGGTAACTTGTAAATTTGAATTAATAATTATTAATTAATTAATAATTCTAATTTTAAAACTTTTAGCGAGGGAATACCTCTAAGCTGGGAGACACAGAAACCATCGTATAAGCTCAATATCGGTAAATTGTAACTAATTATTGTGACTTTTAGTGTTGGTAACGTTGTATAAATGCCGATAACAATACAAATATAATACCAGTTATTCAAATTTGTAATCTGTTTTGTTAAAATTTTGAGCGACACTTAATGTACTTATATACTGTCTCGGTATAATATTTTCCTAAAATATGTACATCAATATTTATATTCAGTTTAAATATTTAATGAATTTAAGCCTAAACCAAATAGTGTTTGATTAAAAATATTGCGAGCTAAATATGTAGAGTTTATTTGTATAATTGTTGTTTTATGGAAAGGCTTATTTAATGAGAGTACCATTAGTACTTTCTGAATTCGAGACAATAGGCTTAGCTATATATATTCATATGTACGTAATTATGTATACTAAAATCAGAGCCATGCTAAAAAGATTATGCTGTCCAAGCTTAACAAAATAATGATGAATTGTAATTATGAATAGGGCTGCTGCTATTCATGATAGGCGCAGAGCTACGACCTTTGATAAACGGAATAATTATGTATTTTTTTTTCGATACATACATATGACAAAAGCATGAAGTATAGCTGCAATGGAACGCGGTCAGATTCATATGTAAGTCTCAAAAATGAATAATTCCGCATCGTAAAATATTGTTAATATGCATTTCGACGCAGCGGCTCTTGTGTTGTAGGTCATCGATCCAGCGCTAGGTAATATAAAAGACCCGTCTAATTCGTTGCGACATCAGTTCCAACTTCAATAGAGATCCGAGCGGTAACAAAAGTTTTAGCTAAACAAAAATGAGCAGGACCGTAAGTATTTATCCTATTAACGATTCATTTTAAATTGAAAATCAATCATTTTTTAGAGCATTATCCTTGTTGCGCTGTGCCTTGTTGCCAGCTGCAGTGCTGTCGACGAATCGGATGCTGTGATTACCAAATATGGATCACAGATTAATCTGGATGGCAGCTACAGTTACGAATATGGCACCTCAAACAATATCCAGGCCCAGGAGGCAGGCGTGGGAGGCTCCTATGCCGCTGGATCTGTGCAATATACTGCGCCCGATGGGCAGCCCATACAACTGCAGTATACGGCTGATGAGAATGGATATCAGCCCAGAGGCGATCATTTGCCGACGCCGCCACCAATTCCAGTTTACATTTTGAGGGCATTGGAATACATTGAGTCCCATCCCTTCACCAGAGTTCAGCTGAAAAAATAAGACTAAGAGAATTTTGTAGCACACCATGACACCTAGTTTAAGTTAGTAAATCACAAATATAATGCTAAAATTTTATCGTTAAATTTAAAAAACAGATAGTTTAGATGCGATATATATATACATATAGCTAACTTCGTTGAAGGTGCTTCCATGCTGCCTTGGAATTTTTTCGTTTCGAAAGAGTTTGATGTAAGTTGAGCTGCTTCTTCCACTTAAGCGAGCGGTTCGTTTTGAACTTAATCAAATGTGAAACAACTTGAATTTGTGCATCTACAACAAATATATATTTAGTTTTTTGCCAGCATCAACAGCATAAGCATCAGCATCAGCATCAGCATCGGCCGTAGTATTGGGCAGTTTACCTTTCAGCCGCTTACCAGTTTTTGATGTTAATGAGATTCAATCGCCAGCGTGTTATACTTATTTAGTGTGAGCTTCGCCCCTACATTAGCGTGTCTAGTAAACTTTGCTGTTTATCACTCAAATTGAGTTCAACACAGTCTTTAAATGAGTTTGGAATCATTTCAGATTGAAGTGAAGCAAAGTTGAGGTATAGCCAAATATGCATATATCTGTTTATAGCTCATGGCATTTTCTTAAATAGACATTTAATTTTTACGAATTACGATTGATGCTTCAATGTCGTAGAAGTCTAGGGAGAAGCTTGGCAGGCTGGAAAGGCGTTTCTTTTGTTTTAAAATTGGACTTGAGTTGAATAACGCTGTTAATCGGATTGTCCAGTTATATAACGGTACTATTGCACAGATTTTCCTTTACATATTGTGAAAATTGTATACAATTTTCTAAGTCCTCCCGACCCAAACCGTTCCGATGAGGTTATTTTTCAATCTACCCTTTGTTATTTCAATTAATATTATGTGTTATTAGCGTTTGAAGTTGAAAAATAAAATATTCATTGTATATCGACTTTTGCTAATTGTGCATTGGATTATTTAATGAACAATTCAACAATATATAATTAACAATCTCGTGCCTCAAGTTAATAAAAGATTTCTGGAGCTCTTCCTTTTGTTTTAATCAGTTTGAACTATGATTAACAAATCATATATACAAACTTGTATATATATCTATATGCTGTATAGATTATTTTTAAGAGTTCTAATTTTCGATATTATTTCAGAGTAATAATTATATTTAGTTTGCGTTCACATTCTTTTATTTAAAAACACATGAGAGCACAATAAAATCTTTTTCAGATTGATGTTATTCTGAATTATTTGGGTGAGTTTAACCATTAACCAAAAAGTGGTCTCTTTGTAGGCTGCTCATATTGTGGGTGGGTACGGATGTATTCCAATGCCCTCAAAATAGCATCTGGAATTGGTGGTGCGACGGGCAAATGCGAGCCCTGTGGCTGGTAACCATTCTCGTCAGCAATGTATGAGAGCTGCACTAGTTCCCCGTTGGGCGCAGTGTATGAGTTTGAGCCGCTGGCAACCTGACCACCCACTCCTTGCTCCTGACCAGAGATTCCATTGGAGGTCTCATATGAGTAGCTGTAGCTGCCATCAGGGTTTATGTCGCTTCTGCTATTTCCGACTGCGTAGGACTCGTCACTCACTGCATAGGCGCAGGCAATCAAAGCCGAGGCAACAAGGAGCTGAAACGCCAATAGGGAAGTAGTTATATATTCACGTATCCTGAGGTTCGATGTTAGGCACTTACGAAGCGGAACATCTTTGCAGGTGGTGTCTGCCGTTAGGTGGTGGACTAAATGATGCGTTATTAGTAGAGTGCCAGCCAATTTATACTAAAAAACCGATGTCGGACTCGATATTCTCATAAACTTGATTGCTTATGCTCGGCGATGTTCAGGAAATTAATCTAAATGACAATAACAATAAAAGCAACCAATAGCCCCAGTTGGCCAAAACCGGAGAATGTCTGTGCGCATCAGCATTAGCAGCTGCTGCTGCCGCTGCCTCTGACGCAGTCGTCCGATGTGAGTGGGCTTACGCTCACCGGCCTGTTGAGCAGAGCCATGCAGCGTAGTGTCAATGCCAAGCCAGTCCCTGGCTCACACACACAGCCGAAGGGGAGCGAAGCGGGGTGCCCACCCGGCACACCCAAAAATGTATTTCAAGAAATTCATGTATGGCAGCATGTATGTGTGTATCGCTATAAAAATTTCGCATAATTTATGGTTCCACTGCTACAGTTTGTCTAGCTTGGTCTCACTATTTTTTTTTACTACTCATTTCAATTTTCATCCGTCCGGTTTTTCGATCAGAAATAGTTAACACATTTTGTGAGAAGAGGCGCTAAATATGCGCGCTTAACAAATTGGATTATAAAATTCAGATACGTTAATGATCAAGATCTGACTTCAAAACAGGATTTACTTCTCTCCAAGTCTCAGTTGGTATTGGTATGGAAACACTAATAACTAAACTCAAATATAGCCAGCGCGCTGCAGCGGTGGCAACATCATGGATATGCTCAGACGTCAGATTTTATATGTAGACTTACTGCCATATATTGAAATTTGGCTAAAATGAGTATTGTTTTTTCAAATATCAATCGTAGTAGAGATTCGTATGTGTTCACATATACGAATTATGTCCGGTTATACGAATTATGTCATGCATAAAAAAGAATAAGAAAACTGTCTCTAGCTAAGAACTATTTTTATTTGCAATATGTTGAAATTATCATGGAAATTCAATGAATTTTACGAGCCGTGTTTTGGCAACTAATAAATGTATTCGGAGGATGCCCAAGCTGCAACATTTAATTAGCAAATATGTATATTTATAGTACAGTAAGGAAGCACATGCATATGTATATGGACATTCGCATGAGTTATATATAGAGAAGATATTGTGTGGGTTATGTTATGTAATGTATGTATTTTTTCAGCAACTCAAAGATAAGCTCGAACAACGTTCACTTTCTATGCGAACATCATAAGAATAAACAATTAAGAAAATACTATATAATATATGTTGTGGATTCATCACTTAGAAGCGCACATGAGCCTGTCGCTGCTCCTTTGGCGGATGGGTGCGAATGTATTCCAGGGATCTCAGAATGGCAGCTGGAATGGGCGGGGGTGTGGGCAGATGAGCTCCTTGCGGATGGAAACCATTCTCATCAGCAGTATAGGTCAGTTGGATCAGCTCGCCGTTGGGATCGTAGTACGCCGATGAGCCGCTCGCATATTGGCCACCCACGCCCTGCTCCTGTTGGGCTATGCCATTGGAGGTCTGGTAGCGATACTCATAGCTGCCATCCTCCCTTTGGTCGCTTTTGAGCTCACGTATTTCGGCGGCGGCATCAAAGGAATCCGGACGGGCCTGGGCAACGGCTAAGAGGGCTACGGTCAGGATGAACTAAACCAAGAGAAGATTGCCTATTACAATAGCTATTTCAATTGCGAAGGGATCTAATAAACTCACGATTTTCATGTTGGTCTCTGTGCTGGTTGTCACTGTACAGACGATGTGAGAATGAATGCTGCTGTACTGAAGTACCAGTCCATTTATAGTCGCTTTGCCAATTACCTGGCAAGCCCAAGCGGCGACAAGTTTTATGGATTTTAGCATTGAACCTGAACTGCTGGAACTTCATACATATGTACATACATACATATATTGCCATACTCATTGTCGGCCCTGCTGCGAGCTCACACATTCACATTCAGAGACAGACAAGCTCGTGCATGTTGCTCAATTTTAGGAAGCACGCTCATAAATTTGTATAAGTCGTCAGCTCATGTGGCCTTTGTTTCAATTTCTGCTGGTTAGCCATGTTCTTCTGCTTTGATGGTGCGACAAATCTAATATTTGTTGTTTAATTTTCACACTTTTTGTAAATTTCTTCTTATTTTTTATTATTATTTTAAAATAGTTTAAAGGACTTATTTTAAGGCAATATCCAAATGAAAGCCCAATAAATCATAACAGAAAGAAACTAAAAAAGTTTATTATAAATGATATGAACTACTTGAAAAGTCGATTAAATATCAGCGCATTCATTTATTATAAAATCACAAAAAACGCTCCCCAAAAGCCAAAGGCTCTTAACACAGCCAGGAACGACCTTGCCACAGCATGTGCTGACTTTTTGCGTCTTTGATTTCTGTTTTGCTTTATTTTGCGAATACAACAGGGATGGGAACGTCGAAGGTACATATCTTTCGATGATATTGCTCTGGCTGCAATGGCGTTTCGTGACTCACGAACGTTCAGTCACGTGTACATAGACCGTACAGCCACTAACCAGAGTGGTACAGCATAGTTAGTCTAATTAGCTGATTTCTAATAAATAATTTGAGCATTGCTGGTTTCCGTCTATATTAGCACATATTATAAAAATTACTTAAGGCAATTGAATAGTTAATTAGGCAGGTAATAATATCAAAATGAGCTCCGCAGACCACAGTGGGTTAAATCTGATAGCACTTGCCAATATTGGCGTGACTCAGTGGTGCACCACTATCGCAAACGGGCCAAGCAAAAGCAAAGCAGAGAAGTAGGCACCAGCTACATGCTGTTCCATTTATAAGATTTGTGAATGCTTTTTATAAATACTCGTATTCGTGCATGGGCGAGAGGTAGACGCAGAGCGTGAACTGCGTTCGACTTAAGGGCAACATAATCTTCTTTCTTTATACGTTTACATTTTTTTCTTTCGCCGTTTTGTTTCTTCGCCTGCTGTCGGAACCGGCTGCTGGACGGCCGACTTGGACGGGTGCCGTCTGCCGCTTGGCTGAGCTTAAATGAAAGAGAAACTTGTTACGATTCTCAGGCACTTCCTTGCGCCGTTCGATGCCGCCTAAGTGGCTTCCGCTGGACCCGGACCGGATCGGGTCAGCTGGACCCATCAGCAATCCGTCGTTGGGCGCATTAAACTCATATGAAGAGCGCCACTTGATGTACATTCAACAGGCCAAGTCCTCTAAAAATAATTGACCTAAATATTGCGGCTGCGACAAGTCTGCCTCAAGGTCAGGGCTAGAGCATATCAAGCTTTCGCATTGCTTTTCATAAAATACCCAATCCCGTATACTTGTCCCTATTTGGTCGCACATCGAGTTGATGATGATGAGCATCATAAAAGTCTAAATTCGTATTATGGCTCGTCATTTGAATATTTATTCAAGTTTTGTATTTTCACGTTTTACTTGAATGCTCCACATTTGATCAGCTGTTGGATTAATTAAAATATCATTTATGTATATTCATTAGCTCAGTCCCATTGTCGGCATTCAGTTGTCAAGCAACTTATCTTTGCTTTGGCTTATATAATAGTAGCGGCGATAGCTTTCATTGGGGCATATGGCCCAGTAGCCCAATCACAATGTCAACAACTTTCAAAAAAAAAAAAAGAGGAACGAGAAAAGAGAATAAGTTATTCTAGCCGTAACCTTGGACTCTTTATTTATTAAAGCTTTTGGCACTAATTATTACTACTTTATGTTGTTTTTTATTGCTATTTGCAAATCCAACAAGTCATTTTTTCATTTTCGTCTTTTCGTTTTAATAGCTGATTTTTTTTTTCAGTACGTCTAATTTAATCAATGGGGATATAAGTTTTTGAATAACGGTAAACATATGTTAGTGATTGATTGGGTTGAGTCGAGTCGACAGGCTGTAAAACTACGATTGACATACATAATAATAGTGAGGGTCGAGCGTAATTATTTAACTTTAAGCTGCTGTTACACAATTGCAGTAAGCGAATCTCAAAGTGAAGGAAACCTCGCCTCTGGCCTGGTCTGAGCCGCTGTTGACTTAAAGCAACCAACCAATAGTACGTTTGGAAGCCAAATTCTAGGTTCCCCTTTGGGAGACACTCTGATCTCTGAATGATCTAGGTTTTAATATACTCAGTGTTTATTAAATCAGAAAGTCATTTACAAGTTTTAGTTACCATCAGGAGAAAAAACTAACCTTTAAATTCATTGATCAACTTTTGTTAAATTTTTAATTTTAAAACACTTAAATTATACTCAATTAAAGTATTCAGCATGATGTTATTAACCACATAACGATTTACAACATGAAACACATAGTTCCATGTCCGGCGGACTAGCAGAAGTTCCCGGATGAGCGAAGTATTGGGGTTGGTCTTCAACCTCTTCGACAATGTATATAATCTTGATCAGTTCGCCCTCTGGGGAATAGGAATAGTAACCACCAATGACCCGCTTGCCACCAACTCCCCGTTCCTGCGTAGAGATTCCATTGAAGGTACGATATATATCAAAGTAGCTACCATTAGGTTTGGGATTGCTGTAACCATCTCCGGTTGCGAGGGCATCATCCAATGGTCTGGCATACGCACAGGCAATCAAAGCCAACACAATAAGCAGCTGATCATTATACATATAATGGTTATGGCAATAGATCCAGGGATTCGTTCTTAGGCACTTACCAATCGAAGCATCTGATGTCTGTCTAGGTGGTGTCTTTCTGAAGGTGGACTACTGAATGTACCATCCTGGACTATTGGCAGCTAATTTATACTAAAAATACGATGCCTGATTCGATATTCTAATAAACCTGATTACTTCAGAACGCCTTGTATATTGATATATTAATTTATTTAAGCAATCATAATAGAAAGAGCTGTTCTCGAAAGCGATTCTATTGACTTGCAAAATAAAAGTAAAAATGATTATATTTACCTAGTGCTAGAAGAATATGAATATGAATAAGAAATAAAAATCGTCGGTGAGACCGAAAATGAAATAAAATGCCAAAATAAGCTATTCTAATGTTAATGAATTCATTTAATGTTCAAAGCAATAAAATATCTGAGCTAATCAAAAGCTAATGCCAACGTCAAATGTAGTTACATTCGCGATGCAAGCGGTACGGAACTATCGGCTCAGATCAGGTTTCGCTCTGTATCATTCGCATTAGTATCACAACAAATTGAAGAGGTAATTGAATAGAGCAAAGCTCATCTCAAAATTTAAGGTTGAGTCAGAGCTGCAAATTGGGCAACATCTGTATTCGCTGTGCTTTCGCCTAGAGTGTCGAGATTTACATATGAGTGTGAGTTGAGCAGAGCTAAAGCAACTGTAATTAATGAATTAACACCAACACTTAATTATTTTAATAGCCGCAGCGAAGCGCAGAGCGTGTACCTGCCGAGTTTTTTGAACCCCGGGCGTCGTTTTGCCTAATCGCAGTTCAAGTCATGAAGTGTATGCGTGCGTATGTGTGTGTGTGTGTGTGTGTGTGTGTGTGCCCGGCAGCTGAGTGTTGCGTATAATTCAAGAGTTTCAATATTAATTTCGATTTTGGTTTCATTTTCGTTCGGCCAAGCGAGAGCAAAAGTGAATGAAAATGATTGTTGATTAGTTTAAGCCCATAGCGCCATGGAGCGCTGTGATAATTGGAAATGCAGAAGCTCTTGGCTGGGATATGGATGAGCTGTTGATGGCCCTTAGCCTCATAATTCCATAATCATTATCAACGGTTAATGGTTGCACACGCACACATAGATAGACCTTTCCCCACTTTCGTTGTGCTGCGGTAAAAGTTGAGGGTATATAAAACTCAGCTCATGCCATAGTCAGACATCAAACATAGTTAAGCTCTTAGGCTTTAAACAACAATAAACTAAGAAACCCCCATAGAACTCCAAGCCCGGCAAAAATGTTCAAAATCGTAAGTTGATCGACCTGAAGGATTGCCGAGTGGATAACAGTGTCAATAACGTCTGCGTTTCCTTTGCCATTTGCAGCAGCTCGTCGTACTTGTTGCAGCCGTCTTTGTGGGCGCCGTGCAGTCTGCGCCATCGGATTCGGCCGATGCGCACGCTGAGATTCGCAGCTATGTGAATGAGCTGAAGCAGGATGACAACAGCTACAAGTATCAGTTCGAGACGAGCAACGGCATCGCGCAGCAGGAGCAGGGTGTGGGAGGATATTATGCCAGCGGCTCATCGCAGTACTATACACCGGAGGGCCAACTGATCCAATTGACGTATACGGCTGATGAGAATGGATTCCAACCGCAGGGCGAACATCTGCCCACTCCCCATCCCATTCCGGAGGCCATTATCAAGTCACTGGAATGGAATCGCGACCATCCAGAGGAGGACAACGAGGGACAATACAATCAGGGCCATGGCGGCAATGGCTATGGCGAGCAGGCCAATCAATTCCTGCAGGCGCCGGCATCTGGTCTGCCATACGAGAAGAAGATTTAAATTACTTCACTGCACAGCCACTGCAGCAGAAGCAGCCGCAGTGGCAGCATAGGGGGGACCTTTGCCCCCCCGCGTTAGCTTGTTCGTTCATCTTGTAGTTTAAGTCCAGCCAACTCCGCCTTCAGTCGCCCGCTTCAGCCTGTGTGCCCATTGATGTTCGTGTTTTTGCATATGCTTATTGCATGGCCGAGCCAACAAACATGAGCAAACAATCAGCGACAACAGCATTGGCTCAGCATAGTTGACTCCGGTGAAGCTGAGGCTGAGGCTGGAGCCAGGGGATGCCAATGCCAACGCCAACGCATACTGCTCATACATATACGCACTGTACATACATATATACATTCATATATATCTATATCACTCACACCCACACACACACACACACACACACATTCAGTTGCCCGCTCCTGGGCGCTGTGTCCTTTGTCGGCTCGCTGACGTTGACATTTATTGCCAGAGATAATAATAATGTAATAAAAAGAAAAAATATACAATTTAATATTGTTGTTTATACTATGTACAAATGGCGTAGCTCTTAGCCAACTACCTCGGCATACCGTGGCCATATGGCTGCCAGCACTACAGACCCACTACAGCAGCAGCAGCAGCGGCAGCAGCGGCAGCGGCAGCAGCAGCGGCAGCAGCAGCGGCAGCAGCTGGTGGTATCATAAATCCTCCGTTTACAAGGGGCTTTAACTTTGGGTGTGTTTCCAGCGACCCATCTGCATTTGTATCAGTTTTGGTCAAATGAAATTAAGCATTAATAAATTCGTTAGCCATTGGTATTGTTTATTATTGTTGTTGTTGCTGTTGTTGCTGTAGCTGTGCTTATGCTAATTAGCCTTTGAAGCTACATTTGAGTGGATTGAAGCATTTCGATTAATGTTGCAACATTTACCTTGCAACTGCGGCTCGTTCGCCTCGACGTTTTAATTAACATACTTATTTATGTGTGGCTGTTGTTGTCTCTTGTGGATTTTGCAGTGTTTGGACCAACATTTGATGCGCTACGTTCGAGATTTGGGTCGACAGCAACAAAAGATGAGTGTAGCGGTACTTTGAATTTCTGAAGCAACGCGAAGATGGCAAAAAGTACATGAAATTAATAAAAGAAAACAAGATTTTTTAAATTATAATTGTGCGACTACAACCTAATCCTAACTGAAATGAAGATGTATGCTAACAGAGCTTAAGATAGCGTATTATCTAGTCGATGCATGCTACTAGGTATATCTTCAAAGTGGGTTACTCGAAATGATCAATTTGCATATTAAGCGTTTATTATTGGTATTGAAATCTGAATATCTTCGCATACTATATATAGTTGAGGGCATGGACGCAGAGCTCACATCACAACTGACGTCCAAAGACTGCACCAGCAACGCAATGTACAAGCTGGTAAGTAGCCAGATCCATTGGAATGCATTGGAATATCCGTGTGAGTCCAGATTTTGCTTGCCAATAGATCCTACTCGCTGCACTTTTGGCCTGCGCCGCCGCCGCACCGCGTTCAGGAGATGAGGCTCAGATTATTAAATTCGACATACAGGCCGACACGGATGGTTCCTTCAGCCATACCCATGAGACGAGCGATGGCTCGATATTCTCGGAGCAAGGCGTCGGCTCACAATATTCAAAGGGATTTTTTGCTTGGGTGTCACCCGAGGGTGTTCCAGTTCAGGTGAGCTATGTGGCCGATGAAAATGGCTACCAGCCCCAGTCAGATCTGCTGCCCACTCCACCGCCCATCCCCGACCACATTCTGAGGTCGATTCAATACATCCAGCAGCATCCCACGCCCGAAGAGTTGGCCGATCGGGAAGTGCGCGCACGCCAATTATAAGCAAGTCGTCTTTGCCCCTACTAAATAAGTCTAAGATGTACAAATAAACTATTGCATATAATCGTGAAGTTTAGTGAGACTAATTAAAGTGTTTTCTTGCTAATTCATTGCCATTTGGACAAAGCTTAATTGCTGTGCTAATAACAGACGACAAATCAGACAGAACAGCTCATAGACAAAGCCCAGCCTTGTGCGTTGCTAACAAAGAGCATTCCAGCACAGTGAAACCTGGCTATTGTGCTCAAGTTTAGCTATCAGAGTCAGACTCTATTGTACTTAATGTGCGAGCACTTGCATCAAATTGCCGAGAATCTGAGCTAAACTTGAGGTTCAGTTTGGCTGCCAGCTTTAGTAGCTGTTTGAGAAAATTGAAATTCATTAAGAACTCGAGAGGAAACTGCGCACACGCGAGGACATACACACACACACACACACACACACACACACACACACACACACAGACAATGCACGCAACGAGTTGTGGCAATGGGAATACGTTAGCAGGCTCCCCATATCAATTAGGCGCGCTCTGTGGCGGATATGAGTAGTTAATTAAAAAGATTAAGGCGCATGAGGAAATTAAGTATGTGCGAGCATGTCATATTATACATGTACATATATGTATATAGTATAGGTGTGGATGTTCTTTACAATTTGTATAAACACTCCTGAATACATTACATATACATACATATATATTTACATGCGAGCTGTAATTAATTCAAACATTGGCTTGATTTTCTTTTACTTTTTTCATAAATGTTTTTATCGCTTGCCCACTTTTATGCAAATGTCTGTCCAGAGCGCCGGAAACGAGAGGTAAACACAATCGCTCTTTGAATGATTCGAACGCCCCCTGCCGCCCCCAGCTCCAGCCCAACACAGGTGCTCGCGCTTGAGTGCTGATGCTGCCGTTTGTCGTTTCTCTCTTGTCGTTTGTCGCTTGTCGTTTGACTCCCTGACAAAACAAAGTTTGCTGTGTAATCAAAAACTTCTATTTCACATTTTATTATTTTATTTTCAACTTGATGATAAATGTTTTGAGGAAATGTGGGCCCTATCTGCACGACAAAGGCATTCCTAATTTCCAATGCTGGGCTGTGCGAGAGAATTTGTGATCCATATCGCTAGGACAGGATATGAATACATTTCAAAATAGACATGCTGCGCTCGGTTGACGTCCGTTGTTATTTTAACATGCGCATGTATTCATAATTTTCATTTTTTATGGATATTTTTATTTATTTATTTATGCATTATTCTAATATAGTTCCATTTATGTTTTTATTTATCAACAGCTGTCGAAATAAACATGTTTTTTTTTCTTCCATTTTGGTACGGTTCATCTAAACTAAATTTTAAGCCGGTTTCTGCATAGAGTTTTATTTATATTAAGCGTGCATCAATAATGACTTAAGAACAGCAGTTGACAAACAAAGCCATAATCAAACAGAAAGCTACGAGTGCTACGAATGCTGAACAGAAATTTGATATAAATAGAAAAGAGCCAACGAAATCGAAAGTCCCCACAAAAGCCACCAAAGGCAATCAGGTTTGGGCAATAAAATAAATTAATTGAGATGGCTTCGCTGGATGAGACGCAGGTATATTGAATGCTCAACAATATGTGTATTATACTGTTAACCTTAACAGTTGCAGCTTTTTATGGAGGCATCCATGGTCGGCATCAAGCGCATAAAATTCCAACATTTAGCACCAGCAACAGAGCCGCAGTTGAACAATGAGACAGTAGTCACTGAGCCGGGGAGCCGGGTAGCCGGGGAGCTGGGGAGCTGTGTGGCTGAGTTAAGCCTTTAGGGGGCGCTATTGTAATGCAAACAGATCTCTTGCGCTCTCTGAAGTGGCCACCATTTCTGTTTGCCAACATGGTGTATGGAAGCCCAAATGTTCATGTTTGAAAAAAAAATTGCTTTGTTTTGTCACTGTTCGCTCGATTCCGGTGTGGTGGTCGGTCTGGTTACGGGTTAGGGCTAATAGCACGTGTCACGTAGCCTGAAAAATATGCGAGTGAGTGCCCGAAAATAATGCGGCACACAAACACTACTCGGAAGTGGATAGAAAAAATGGTAGGCAAAGCACAAGCATTTCAATTAAGCTAAAAGTGGGCCTGAGAGGCGAGGTGGACGAGGACGGAGACGTCAATGACAAGCTAAAGGGTTGTAGAGCAGATGGGTGTTTTCCATTTTATTTCTTCCTCTTTATGACTCGGCCACTCGAGCCGTACGTAATCTTTAGCATTTCGTTTGAAATGAAATTTTGGAAACGCTTTAAGTAGCTGGACATAAGGCTTGAATGGGAAAACTGTTTGTGACGTTCAGCCCCATCACATTTCATTTGGGATGCAATTTTTCTCGTTGCTGAGTCGAGAAATGCGCTGGCTATATTAATAACAATAGCTGATGCCACAGCGGCTGGAGGCGGTGACAGCCAATGCAGTGCAAGGGCGATCAAATGAAAAATAATCTCCAGCAATAATTGCTATAGAAAAGTTTTTGGCTAGCCCAGAGCCCAGCCAAACCGAGGCGGGCAGTACGATAGCTGTCCCTGTCGACAGTAAAAGTAGCAGCGCAGACAAACGAAACCAATTTATTTTAAAAGTAAAAATCAATAGCCAAGAACCAACAGTCGAAGGCTCACTCTCCGAACGACTCACCATTAAAAAGTTGAGTTGTAGTGGTCCGACACCACCAAAAAAGTGTAAGCCGACAGCCACATGTGAGTGGGACGGACGGATGCGAAGTGAAGATGCCGCTTAGTCGACACCTGCCCATGCCAGCGGTGCGATGAAGAGTCATTGCGTTGCTTTGTTGTCCGCAGCCATCGGGCGCGCCATTACATTTAACAACTCAACAATGTAGTAGCTTGATGCTACCAAATGCATTTGACATGCCATGAAATCCAATAACTGACTCTGGCATATACACATAGTGTTTGCTGCTCTGGCAATCGGCTATCCCCTATGTAGTTACTGTTATTTGTTTCATTTAGTCAGCGGCGAGCGCTTACTGAATGGCATCTACTATTTGATTGCTCGCCTTCGCTGATGTTAAATGATATATGAGAGCAAGTGCATTCTGCTGGGGACATGCTATATACCTTTAGGTGAACACAACAGCTGCTATGCTATGCGATGCTGTAATAAAAGTTGCTCCAAAATTGAGCAATATTTTTCTTTGTTGTTACCGGCGCATTTTCATATTTAATGCACAATGGACTACACACACACACGCACATACATACGTACACAGACACACACATACGTATATGATAAAACTTTTTGAGCATATCCATTGACTTCGTAGCTAGCATTTAACAGCCACTTAACAGTCGCTGTTAGGCATAACAGCATGCAGGATACGCGCCTTTTAACGGCGCTCAGTTCGTGTTCGTTGGCTGCTCGTGACAGGCGTTTAGTCGCATCGTCGGCATTTCGTTCGTCCACGTCCGGAGCCACGTCCTTTGTGTACGTAAATATTTATGTTTGATAAGCTCATGTGCGTCCTGTTTGGCTATCTGTATCATTTTGTATATTTTTTGTGCTTTTGCGCGTGTGTGTGTGTGTGTGTGTGTGTGTGTGTATGTCGAAGTGTGAGTGTGTGTGAAACTACATTAAAAAGTTCACACACAAATTGCATTATATCCAAGCTGCGATATATTGGCGCGCTTTGTGTACGTGTTGCTTTTGTTGTTGTTGTTGTTGCTGCTGCTGGTGGCAACTCAAAATGGTTTGGGGCCAGGCCACAGAGAACATAAAGTATGTACATATATGAGCGTTATAGATGCCTGTGGGTGTGCACACATTTTTTACTTACTTTAAATAAGTTGAAGACATTTTTCGCTATTGTACAATTCGCTTGGTGGGCTCAGGGATATGTGTACGTCGATATACATATATGCTATATGACTGGCTGCTTGCATGGGATGTCCAAATATGAGATACCCTAAACCGCTAATAATCTACATCTTTACAATAAATAAAAATAATGGTTTTAATAAACCTTTATACCTTCACTTTCCAATTATTTAATTTCCAATTTACAATAAAACACTTTGATTGGCGTTATTTGTAAACAATTAATATTTAACCTGTAGCACACTTCAGAGTTGGAGGACCTATATGTTTATGTGGGCTTTCTGTGGTGGGTCGGTATGTGGGTGGTTCTGTAGGTAGTGTAGGTGTAGGTTTGATATTGCTGGTAATATTTCCGGTTGCACGGGCTTTATCCAATGGTCTGGCATACGCACAGGCGATCAGAGCCAACACAATAAGCAGCTGATGATTATACATATAATGGTTATGGCAATAGATCCAGGGATTCGTTCTTAGGCACTTACCAATCGAAACATCTGATGTCTGTCTAGGTGGTTTCTGTCTGAAGGTGGTCGACTGAGTGTACCATCCTGGAGTATTGGAAGCTAATTTATACTAAAAATGCGATGCCTGGTTCCATATTCTAATAACCCTGACTGCTTCGGGGCGTGTTGTATGTGAATGTTGTGCAAAACCCATTTCTGCAGCGATAATAGAAAAACCTGCTCTCGAGAAAGACTCTATTGACGTTATAATACAAATTTATATGCACTTTTTTAATTTTAGGCATTCAACAAAACTAGTCGTACGAAATAGAAAATGAACATTGCAAATTTGAGAAAACTATTTCATAACAAGCCAAAGAACTCTATTAGAGCAGAATTTGAATGAAAATTCTTGACAGTTTTGGTTAGCCTTTGTGGGAGCAGCTCAGGTCGATTGGAAGGTCGCCTTTGGGAGCCTTAACACCTGGCTTGGCCCGAGGAGACGGCAAATTAGTTGAAAGCACGGTGATTTACAGCAAGTTTAGACGCATTAAGGCATTATCCCCGGGCCACATCCTGATGCTGATGCTGATGCTGATGCCAATGTTGATGGCAATGCTGAAGCCACAGCCCAAGTTGGGCTGCGATGCCATATTGGTAATGTGATTTTTGGAGCACTTTTGTTCACGCCCGACGACACATGTTGTGGTTCACACACACACACACACACACACTTGAACGCGCACATAAACTTGAGGGTCTACCATGCCCGTGGGCGGTATTTACATGTCCCGACCCCGTTCGGACTGAAACGCTTAGCTTGGCTGCCAAGTTTGTGCTGCAACTTTCCTGTCGAGAAATTTACAGGGTGGGTATGTGTGTGTGTGTCGGTACATGTGACTCTATTTAAATGCCCCCCACTAATAATGTCCTTAAATTATACAGCTGGACACCTAACTTGTGTGGCCCCAAGCCAATTTAATCGATATGTATATGGGGAGACGCCAGCAGTTAGTCGACGCTGGGACAGACGTAGTTATGTGTAAATATTTGATTGGCCCTCGAGCTAGCTAGCCGTGACTTGCCTGCCATTCCCGACACGCTTGATCTGAGGCTCAGTCAGTCACAATCTGGGACTTTGGGCCTTTTCACTGCACTGCCATTACGATGATGGCGGGCGTGCCGGCTCAGTTCCGGCCAGCACGGCTAGCCCCATTAAATCTAAGCGCCTCCAATCCATCTGAATCAGCACCAGCACAAGCGCGGAAATCTGCTGGTCAAGTACCGTTGCGGCGACAATTAATTAAAACTAATTGAGTTTTGGCCCCAGCACTGACCGACCGTACCGCTGTCCAACTCAGCGACTGACTGACTGACTAATTGGCTGCAAGTGGGCAGCTTGAGGTTGAGCTTCGGCTGCTTTTGCAATAAATTGTCATTTCATTAGTTTCCATTACGCGTCGAGCTACCCACGCAGCGGCGGGCGGTGCGTTATTAATGGAATAGGCGCCTGTTTACCTGCTGCCGTGTTGTCTCTTTCTCCTCTTGATAATTTTCACTTTTATTGGCTTTTAATTAATGCGAAATTGTTTCAGATTATGAATACTCATCGGCATCTCTGGCGAGGCAATTAATTCGATTGCAAAACGTTTAACGGGCTCTGCATGCTAATGAGATCTTTGCAGCCAACAGGCAACTTAGCTAGCGTGCTGATGCTGATGCTGCTGCTGCTGAGATATTGCAGTGTCACACGCTCAGCTCCAATAGAACGAACGTCAGTCAGTCAGTCAGTCAGTCATGCCTGGGGGTGGCTGTAGCGCCTGCTGCTTTGTGTTCGGGCTGCTTTCTCATTTCAATTGTCAAGTGATGCTATCAAGTCGAGCTTGTTGCCTGTCTTTTATCCCTGATATTGGCTTGTATGCACGGCAATTGTCTGCTCTACAGGTATTTGCTGCTGCCTGTGTGTGTGTGTGTGTCTCTGTGTGTGTGTGTGTGTGTGTGTATACCATGGCAAAGGCTATTCAACACGCTCTCGCAGCAAACAGTTGCATTCATCAGTTACCGTGTTCAGTTCATTGACTGACTTTGTATCTCAACCACATTTGTGTATCCTCGAACAATGCACATCGTGTTAGTCTCTGTGTGTGTGTGTGTGTGTGTTGTCTAGCGAATTCCACTATATAAATATTGACACTGTTCAAAGACATACACAAACACACACACACGCATACACGCATACACTGTCGCCCCTCATCACTCACTCGCTCACTGGTATGGACGGTTATTGGTTATTGATATGAAATCTGATTATCTTTTGCTTTCTCCGCTTTTATGCAAGTTATTTGCAAGTGCAGCCAACTGTGGCAGCTGAAAGCAGAAACTCCAATATCCTGATCCGCACTTAAACCAACTCACAAATGAAGGGCTTGGCATATGTGCCATATGGATCTCTATCAAAATCAAATCCTTCTAATGCCTATTTGTAATCAAATCGTACCAATGTCTTTTGTTTGATCTCAGAGATTATAGCATCTAAGAGTTGTGCATAATTACTATGAATTAAAAGTCACATAAGGAGTCTCTAATGTCGTATATAATGCTCAATACATCAAGTCCTTCTGTGGGCAAAGCTCATTCTGTTGACACGAGCATCTGCTTATTGGGGTAGCGATTTGAGCTTGGCTTACACACATCCAGCCGTTAGGGCTTGTCAGTTATCTGGCAACCTGCAAGCCATTAATGTCAAGAGCGCAGTCTGGGATTTGCGGCATTTGAGTGAAGCCGCAGCGGCGACCACAGACCGTGGGCGGCAGTCAAAGGCCGCCACGACATTTAAGCCCACCCGAGGAGCCCTATACAGTCATTGGCTTTTGGTTATTATGTAGATGCTTTATTTTCATAATTGTCAACATCTTAGCATTTCGTTAAAGAGCCCTCTCGGGGTCTTAGCCTTGTCAGCGAGCACGTCGCTAGGATGGCATGAGCCCGGGCAGTTGTGGTGGCAGCAAATGATTTGATAATCATACGAAATGATTTTAAAATCGACAGCTTATTTGCCAGAGATGCCAAAGACATGCGAATGCCTGACTTGGTCCCTATCTCGTAGCATTTCCTAATTGTGTGTACATACGGGTCGGTGTGTTGCTGGATATTTTTATGACTGCTAGCTAGAGAGAGAGAGAGATAGAGAGAATACGACTTGACTTTTGTTTTGTTTGCTTAACTTCATGTCAAGTTAAGCACTGAGGACAACAGCTCGAACTCGAACTTGAACTGGAACTCAAACTCAAACTCGCACTGTTAACCCTGCTGTTAGTTAACAGAAGTTAGCAGTCGCTCTCACTGTTGGGCGGTGCGCATGCGCGAAATCTTCGTCAATTGAATTTCATAGCAATTTCCGTGCGATGGCTGCAATACGTTTCAGATAAGGGTTCGTCGGCTTCTGGTTAGGACACTTCATGCCGTTCACGGCAATTTAAATCTGAATTGACGGCGTACTTAAAGCCGTGCTCGGTGCGTATTACGCGAAAGCAAAACAAACTTTGAGCCGGCCAGCAGTACAGTGACTCGGCGTGCGTTTAGCCTAAATGCCGATGACTCCCAAATATGACTTGGCTAGCGTTATGTATTAGTGTGCGTATGTATGTGTAGTGTGCGTGTTGTATTGTGTTTGTGCATTTGTGCGATACGCATAATGTATTAAGTGTCAGCCGTAGAAGAAATACACATTATAATTGCACAGGACAAGCAATTTGGATGATGTCCAGCACAGGTGAGCCGCAATTTGTGCTTCACATAATGGAATACATTGTTATCGACAGATAGGCAGCATTATTCCCATCGCCCTGATGTGACAACGCCTAATGCAATTTGGGACTATTTTATTTTATTTATTATTTGATTTGTTGGCCGCCTTTGGCTGCCGACACTGGTCAGCACCATCAGCACCATCAGCACCATCAGCACCATCAGCTCCCTTGCTACCAGCATTTAGCTTATTTTTATTTTATTTTATACTGTTTTTGTATTTTGTTCTGTTTGTTTTTTTTTTTTATCCTTGTATGTGTCGTGACCAGCCCTCGTCCACTTGGCCTATAAAAACCCCAAGCATTGGGTTACCCACTTAAACACTCAATATTTTATGGCCCAACTCTTGAGTGCAGAACACTGTGGCTTTTGTCTCTTACATTTCGCTCACTTTTATAGTTGAACTTTAATCGAGGCACTTGGACTTCCAGCAGCGACCACTGCGACCCTCCCTCCATTCGTGTAACTTGCCCCCAAGTAAAAACTGAAGTTGGAGCCAAAAAAGCAAGTTTGTCAATGTTAAAAGCCCGTAATATTTAACTGATTAAGTTGCTAAAAAAAGCGAAAAGTAAGAGAAAATAAAGCTTGCTCTGCGAAATCAGTGGAAAAAACAAACACACGACTGCACAGCAGAGCTAAAAGGGAAACTCGTACGCTTTTGAACGAGTATGTAAATATGTGTTCAAGTATTAGACGCGTTCTGTGCCCTGCACACACTCTGCTTATCTAAATTGTTTTATGTCACAGTTCCCCACTTGTTGGGGGCCAGACCATTAAGCAACATCCACTCATACACACTCCACACACACACACATCCACACACATGCATACACATACATATATTATAGATAATTTTTCAATGTCATTTGAAAGCATCAAAAATGTGACATTAGCCATTAATAAATTAGCAAGCATTTTGAGTTTCTGTCTGCTAATTGAATATGAGCGAGGGCAGAGCTTTTGATGTTCCGCCTCTGATATTTCATCACCACAAATCAAATGCCACCCACCCGCGCAAATCCGCATCATAGAGACAGCCAAATATCAACGGTAGCAGCTGTGCCATCGACCGATGTAATTTTATACGTAGCTTAACCTTTAACGCCATCGCAATCCTTTGTTTCCACCTACGGCTCTCCTTTTCGCCGCCTTTTCACCGCCTTTCACACATCTTTTAGCGACTTTGTAGGGACTCTGCTTTCATAGAAATCCGCCTACTGCCAGGGCGTGTGCTGTCTTTAAAAAAAGAAAGATGAAAATAAAATAAATGAAAAAGGAATAAAAATCTTTTTCAGCATTTCACAAAATGTTTGGCTCCATTGTGGAGACTTCTTTGCAGCTGTTGCTGTTTTATGCCCTGTACTGAAAATTTAAATGCGTCGCTCCCGCATTGATATGAGCAATTGCTCATAATAAATCATCTTTTGCCATGAGCTGCTGTTGTGGGAAAGCAAATTGAAAGAATTTTATAAGGGGGGGACTGTAAATATTTTATCATTTGAGATTGATTTTAATTTGAATAGAAGCTCTTCCAACCCAAAAACCATAGCAGCCTTCAGCCCTCCGCTGGTAGAGGGTGGCATCTAGTCGATCATTACGAAAGCGCCGTCCTCTCATTCTGCTCATTGTTTTGCTGCCTGTTGTGATTTGTTGACATGTGTTGCCGCCGTTAACCATTTGATTTTTCGCACACCCACTCAGCGAGCAACAACTGCAAGTTTGTCATGTGCGAAGTGTGTGTGTGTGTGTGAGTGAGTGTCAGTCAATCGGTTTGTGTGTCTGTTTGTACATTGTTATGAATCTTTGCTGTGATTCCAATGATTATTGTATTGTATCGTATTGTGCTCATATTTGTAAGCTAAGCCCAAGGTAAGGCTTTAAAGTGCCAGCCGGCTCAGTGGGACCCCTGTGGTTCGGTGGCTCGGTGGCCGCAAAGTGGCTTTTCTAATACAGGGACAGCATGTCCTGTCGCGCTTTAAGACGCACGCAGGAATGTTTATGTTTCCCCTGGCCTGACCCAAAATAACTGTAAAAAACACGAGCAAGTCAAGAATGAGGGAATAAAGAGCGAAAATACTTGGCAATTCGAAGGGGACTCAGAGAGCCGTTCCTATTTTCGTCTTTGGTTAAAGGAAATCAGCTTAAACTGTTAACTAACTCAATAATTACTGTAGTTTATTCTCAAATTTACAGCTTATACAAAAGGTTTTTGGCTAAAGTAAAAGCCAAGCTTATTAGCCAGAAACGTTAAACTAATAACATAATTCTTAGAAAATAATACGCTGCTCTCCGCGCCGTCTTTCATGAAGGTTAGCAACAGTTGCACAAAATATACCGCGAAGTAAATTATCGCATCATAATATTCACCCTGACTGTG
This sequence comes from Drosophila navojoa, assembly GCF_054131105.1. Taxonomy (NCBI): domain Eukaryota; kingdom Metazoa; phylum Arthropoda; class Insecta; order Diptera; family Drosophilidae; genus Drosophila; species Drosophila navojoa. The sequence goes on along the minus strand of NC_142892.1, from coordinate 8,022,893 downwards.
GTGCGGGAGCAATTAGTGTAATTACAAAATAAAACTACTTTTTGCCAAGACAAAAGCCATACAGAGAGCAGAGCTCTGCGGTGCTTGATGCTAGTTTCTTTTATTTTTATACCCTGAACCCATTGAAAATGGGAAATCAGGGTATAATGGTTTTGTTAAAAGTATGTAACAGGCAGAAGGAGGCGTGGCAGACCCCACAAAGTATATATATTCTTGATCAGGGCGACAAGCTGAGTCGATTTGGCCCTGTCCGTCTGTCTGTCCGTCCGTCCGTCCGTCCGTCCGTCCGTCCGTCCGTATGTATGAACGCGTCGATTTCCGAAGATATAAGAGCTAGAGACTTCAACTTTTTTTTAAAATGTCCGTATATATCACGCGGATATCGAGTTTATCACTAAAAAACGATAACTCATTCCGATACTTTTTTATCGATAAAAAACCTTATCGAATATCACTTAAATAATTATATCTCCTACATCTTTCAAGCTACAGTCTCCAAATTTAAAATGTATATTAAGACGCATGTCATACAATTTCGGTTTTTGTTAAAATTTACCCCCACCCCCAAATCCACCCCCTCACCCTAATCTTTGTAAAAGTCGTATATCAAATACTAGAGACTTGTGCTTCGGTATACACATACATTTAAACAATATGAATACGTTCTGAAAATTTAATTACGATCGTACGTCTAGAAATTAAATTATTCAACAAATAAGTTCTCCTAATATTGCCAACACTGCAGCGCAGCCCAAGCGCAATCGCCTGTATATGTGTGTGTGTGTGTGTGTGCGTGTATTTGTTTGCATGAGTGCGTGTGTGGGTGCTAATTATTATTGAAATATCAGTTGCTTGTAGGGTTCAGGGGATCTCGTAGTCGAGCAGTCTCGACTAGAGCTTTCTTACTTGTTTCCTGTATAATTGGTACACATTTTCATTAAATTGTTTTTAATTTTTAAGCAGCTTGTAAACTGACCAACTTTTTTCGGTTGACCGCTGTCTGAATGCAATTGGGCGGCGCTAGCGGCTGCCCTTTCCCTCTCTCTCTCTCTCTCTCTCTTTCTGCACGGTAGTTAGACGAATTCAAGTTAAGCGACTGCTTGGCCAGATAGACATTATAATAACATCCATCATCCGGGGCTCTATAGGGTTGACAGCAACAAATGTTAAGGCTCTTCGCCGTGTAAACAGAGCCTATTTTTGTTTACCAAAAATTTCTCTCCGGGTGTTGACGGTGCGTTTGAGGGCCAGCCGAAAGTGGCCTCTGAGAGCCATTTGGTAGCTGATTTCGCCACGCGCCCCCTGTTGATATGTAAGCATATATATGGACCAATAATAAGCCATTTCGTGCACATAATTGGCGGGGGCCAGTCGCCGAGCAAATAGCCATAATTAATGTATACTCGTGCAATATCAACATAAATGTGACCTGACCGAAATACAAAAAGCGAACAAACAGTGGCTGAAGCTTACAGCGCAACCAAAAAAAACTTAAATAAAAAAATATATCTATATATATATATAAACGGAAGCCACAAGGCGAAAAGCACGGAAATTGTTTGTCATCGCGTTTCGTCTGTGTGTGTGTGTGTGTGTGTGTGTGTGTGCGTGTCTGTTTTTGTGTGTGTGCGTGCGTAATGCTCATGCGGGAAAGTATGCAATAAAGGCTATTTCTTCATTGATACGCAAACAAGCGAGCGATTTGTAACGATATGGCTTTACTTTAATATATACACATATATATGTATATAGATATAGATATTATACACAGTAACAGCATTTCGCAGCGGCGAATGCCAGCAGCAGCTGGAATTGCTAGAAACAACAGGGAAGTGGGCTGGGCAGATGAGAGCATCATTGCCTGATTGCGTTGACATAATCACATTGACAGCCAACGCATCCTGCGGATATTTGCAGCTGCTGCGGACGTTTTATGTTGGTGCGAAAAGCATTTGCGCCCCACTGCAAAGACGCAACATTTTCCGCACATGAGAGTCTGCCATTCGATAATTAAGTTGGAGCTGGAGCAACAACAACACAACACAATTTACGAGCTGCATTATGCTCTTACAGCGCCAACAAATTGGATTAGCACGGAGCCTAAGCCGAAAAGCTCGTGCTCTTAGCCCGAATGGCCACATCAAACTTTAAACGCACATAACTTTCTCGGACTTGGCTTGTCAAGCAGTCGCAGCTTAATCTAATGTTGCTGCTAAGTTTGATTTTTGTTATGGATTAATGCGAAGCACTTCCCACATATACCTAGCCCACTTTCAATTTCTTCTGCTCTGCTGTCGAATTGAATTGAAAAGTTTCCACGAACAAACTTCAATAATAATAATAATAATAATTATACCCTGAACCCATTGAAAATGGGAAATCAGGGTATAATGGTTTTGTTAAAAGTATGTAACAGGCAGAAGGAGGCGTGGCAGACCCCACAAAGTATATATATTCTTGATCAGGACGACAAACTGAGTCGATTTGGCCCTGTCCGTCTGTCTGTCCGTCCGTCCGTCCGTCCGTCCGTCCGTCCGTCCGTCCGTATGTATGAACGCGTCGATTTCCGAAGATATAAGAGCTAGAGACTTCAACTTTTTTTAAAATGTCCGTATATATCACGCGCAGATCGAGTTTATCACTAAAAAGCGATAACTCATTCCGATATTTTTTTATCGATAAAAAACCTTATCGAAGATCACTTAAATAATTATATCTCCTACATCTTTCAAGCTACAGTCTCCAAATTTAAAATGTATATTAAGACGCATGTCATACAATTTCGGTTTTTGTTAAAATTTACCCCCCACCCCCAAATCCACCCCCTCACCCTAATCTTTGTAAAAGTCGTATATCAAATACTAGAGACTTGTGCTTCGGTATACACATACATTTTAACATTATGATTACGTTCTGAAAGTTTCGTTACGATCGTACGTCTAGAAATTAAATTATTCAACAAATAAGTTTTCATTATATTGCCAACACTGCAGCGCAACCCAAGCGCAATCTCCTGTATATGCGAGTGTGTGTATGCGTGTGTTTGTTTGTATGCGTGTGTGTGTGCGTGTATTTGTATGTATGCGTGTGTGTGTGCGTGTGTGTTTCCTAATTATTTTTGAAATATCAGTTGCTTGTAGGGTTCAGGGGATCTCGTAGTCGAGCAGTCTCGACTAGAGCTTTCTTACTTGTTGTGATTCTAGTTTGCTTTGCTTGGATAGAATCGTGTGCAGCTCGTGGTCTTTGGTTAGTTTATGAATTCCACATAGTAAGGTCTAGTATATTATATTATAAGGCTTTTCGTTATTTTGCATAATTTTGTGCCACGGTAAGCCCTGGGCTAAGGCAGCCTTAGAAACTTCAATCAAGCGCAAAGCCTTTTTATTTTTGATAATAGCCAAATTAAATGAATGCAAACTGTTGTGAATTTAGCGCTGCACAAAGGATGCCTCGAATTTATGTGCGCTGCTCTCGAGGGTGCCATTGTCATTGCCAAGTGGTGACAGCTGCTCGGCTCAGCGGCTCATCGGTTGTTCTGCCTGTTGTCCTGGTTGCTGGTGCTGCGTGGCGCTCCTCCTTTGTGGTCCTTTGTAGCGCGCGCCAGCTACGCTGTGGCGTTTTTATTACAAAGACTCGTGAATTTTATTTCGCACGAATATACATAGAAGCTACGGGCGACTGTTGCCAATTTGATGAGCATTTCAGCCTCGATATTTGTATTGGCCTCGGCTGCAGCATGAAGCCAAATGCCGTGTCAGGCAGCCAGGAAGCAATCCAGGACGCGTCCAAACTATGCGCCCAAGATTACGAAAATTGTTTACACAATGCGCCAGCGTGGCATGCGTTGCCCGCCACAACTCTAATTAAAAAAGTTTCACGTTTAACCGCTTGAGTTGGCAGCCCACACACACACACGCACACACGTACCACACATGGCCACTTGCATGTGAATAGCGTGCGAGTGTGTATTAGTGCGTGGCTAGACAATCAAAACTTTTGTTCAAGCAGCCTCACAGGTTCAAAGCTAACCCAGGCGCACAGCGAAAAACCACACAGCCGCCCTCAGACTCCACCACTTGGCTCTTGGCTCCTGGCTCCTGGCGCATCGCGGCCTCCCTGACGACTATAAAATTAATGAAGCGCCTCAGCTTTGAGCATTCAGCTGGCGGCCATTGCCATAACAGAGACATTAAAGTCGTCTTTGTCTTTGCCGTCCGTCGCGCTTGACATTGTTGCTGTAGCCGCTTCGTCGTTCTAGTCTCGTGTCAGCTTCCCATTGCTTGATGCGTATTTAAATATGCGCATAAAAGCAACGGACAGTGCTCCGGATTTATGTCCTGCGGCCGATGGAGCTCCCTTTGCTGGAGCGTTGCGCCCGTTTTGTGGCTAATCTCTGATGTGCACTTAATTATGTGGCACGCCTGCTGATTGCCGGCGATCTATGGCAACCCCTTCTATACCCTGTACCCAGCGGGCGTACACCTCTCGAGTGACACCATGTAATTATTAATAAATGAGTGCTCAGCCTGCCTGGCTGCGTCAATGGTACAGGGTATTAGTAAGCTGTCAGCTTACTAAATATATATATTTTTAATGCCTGCATACCCTTTGACCCTTTGTGCGCGCCAAATGCCATGCGAATTTCATATAGTGAATCCTGTTAGTAAGCCAAGCAAAAGTATGATAAATTTTTCACATTTTCATTGGCCTCTTCGTGCAAACGAAATTGCCAAAAAGAAAAACAAAATGAAAAGAAAACGGTAAAGTAAAGTAGAAAAAATGCATGAGAGGGTAGGCGAGGTGCGTGAGGGGAGGCAACAAGCACTGCATGCACTGCATGCAAAGTTTTCACTGTAAATTCAGTGAAAGTTCGCAGCAGCAGCAGCAGCAGGAGTAGGGGCAGCAGCAGGAGTAGGGGCAGCAGCAGGAGTAGGAGTAGGGTCAGGAGTGGAGGCAGCAAAAAAGTGCGCACGAAATCGAGCAGCTGGCAAAAAGAAACGAGCAAATTCCTTTCACAAGTTGCGCTGCATTCCAGTTATTTTACACTACACTGACTGCCATAAAGCAATCAATTTGAGCGTCGGGCGCGTTTTCTCTGGCGTCAATCTGCGGGATTTGATGCTGGCCAACACCTTCCGACGAGGGCCACTCGAATTGCATACGTGAGAAACCAGGGATGTCCACGCGACATATTTTCCAATTGCTTTCAGTCAGTCAGTCAGTCAGTCAGTCAAATAATCAGGCAACACTTGAATTTGTTTGCAGCACTCGATAGGCATCTGCAATTAGTTAATTTGTTACAATTGCTCCATTGAATTGAATATGCAGCGCGTCGACCCACCCCAAGGGCCAACAACAGTTTAATATAGATTTCTGCTGGCTTTGTGGGCCACTTGGGCACTTGATTGAATGAATGAAGTAATATTCACTTGTCATGCGATGGAATGATTACGTTGACGGCAATCAGAGCGACGGAACGCGAACAGCGCATTTCCTAGTATCAACTGCTCGCTGGCCACAGGCAAAGGACACATGCCAATATTGAATTAAAGCAACGGCCGACTCCTGAACGACTTCTCGAATGCAAAACTCATCTGTGCTCGCATACGCCCGGTGGTAGTATAAATTACACTCTCTCCCAGGAGCACGCAACAGCCAAACAGTCGTTTATCAGAGCAAGAGGCGAACATAATTTACAGTAAAATAATAAATTTCGCTTTAAAGTTTAAACATTAAAGCACTTTCTAGGTTTCTAGATTGGAAATAAATTTGTAGATGAATCAATAAAATTTACTCTGAATTGTGATTTTTATTTTACTTTATTTTTGTACTCTTTAACAGAGTCTTTGGCAGTGAAGAGTGAAAAGTTCTCGTTCGTAAAAAAATCGAAAGTATTTTTCATTATCTCTTGTTTTCTTTTTAGTGAAAACTAAGAGAAGATCTGGGTAGAAGCACCAAAGAAATATATTTTTAATTTATTGTATTTTTTCAGCAAATTCCTTGCTGAGCAAATTGCAGCATTTGCTGTTTACTCAACCGAAGATCTCCATTTAAGGAGTTAAGATTGGTGAGCTGAAATTAAGCTATTGCAAAGCGTTGCAAGTCCAATGATGTCCAAGTTTGGGGTCGTGTGCTGTTTGTTTAAAAAGTTGCCACAAAACTTTGGCAAGGGGTTTGGATGGCCGGGGAGGGGGGCTGGGTGGCGCCCATCTTGCAAGTGCTCCGTAAACTTTTAATTATCACACACTTGCGACGTTCAATTTGTTCGCGATGTAGCTAGATTGAAAAGTTTGCAAAGTTCAATTATGTAGGACTTCTAAATTGTATTGTCCTAATTTGCTGCGTTTGCTTGCTTCTAATTTGTGTTATCGAAGCAGGCTCCGGGTTTATGTATTCTTATCATTTGTGACTGATACTATTTACATTAGTTTTAAAATACTCTCAAAGCAAACAATACAAAATTCTTTGTAATCATGACCGACTTTCGCCCCAAATTCGGGTCCATTCGAAAGGATAGGATCGAGGATCCCGAGGACCGACGATACTTTGTCTATCAGGTTTTTATTCAATTCATCGTCTACACTGTACTGGCCTTTCTCCAATGGCTTTGCATACTTGCAATAACAAGGTAGTATTTCCGCTCTACCCCCCCACAAATGATTACAACTGCAGCAATCTCTATTCCGTCAACAGGCATTTAAACGACGAAGTGATCTTGAGCAACGAGTCGGCCATGATAGTGCTGTTCTTCATGGGCCTGCTCTTCTTCCTGGTCTTCGCAGTCAGCCCACAGCTACGGCACCGGGTCTTCGCAAATTGGCTGGTTACTTTCGTAATAGTCGAGGCGCAGGTCTTGGCTGTCAGTCTGTTGGCTGTACGAAGCGAGTACCTTCTAATGCTGATTGGCTTTGTTGTCGTCCTCGTAGTCATGGCTGTGGTCTTCATAGTGGTAATATTTCTGCCGGTAAGTCGAAGGAGAGCCAACACAGTATGCTGACTGCATTTGACTCTAATGTCGCTCACTCCCGCAGTTTGACCTCACGAATTATGGAACCCTATTGTTTTTGTATAGCCTCTGTGTGTTTGTATTCTGCGTGTATTGCATCATGTTTACCGTTGTCCTCGTCGTCCGCTGGCCGTTTTACTTGTTCATCCTCGGCCAACTTTGCTTGGTGATACCCGTAAGTCATTGTTGCATTTGCCTTGTGATGACCACAACAATCGACCCATTTTTCCACTTGCCCATTTTCCCCAACACACTACCATGCCACACCCACTCACCATGCACTTGCCACTTGCAGATTATCGCATATCATGAGCAAGCAATACTGGGCAAGGGCGAGGTGAGGTCCAGCCTCCATGATGACAAGTTCTGTGCGCTGCTATTGTTCCACGATTTTCTAGCTCTGTTTTTGCCAACCTTTTACTGGTACTACTGGTAACCCGCCCGCTGCTACAATCAATAAAAGCCATGATTTACATATGCTCGCGCTCTGAGCAAACAATGAGGCGTCTCTATTCAAGCTCTTTCACTCTCAGACATTCAGTCATGCGGTTGTGGGACAATGGCGGCAGCGTGCCCATCATACAGCCAGTGGGTCCCAGTTGGTGCAGCATTATGTGATCTCGACACCGGATCACGACATCGCCGTCGCAATCCCTGGCATAAGAACCAATGAAGCTTAGCACAGTTTCCGTGGCACAGTCTGGATTTGATACACAAATCTCATAATCTGGAATGGTGTTCAGTTGGGTTAGTCGAAAGTCAAGCAAAGCAAGCATTGCAGCTGTTCCTTCAATGAGTTCGCTTTACCCTCTGGACCACTGTACGTCGCCTCCCGCGTCGCATCCTGCCAATACGGCCTGGAGATCCGGTAGATACTGCATGGAGTTGAGTGGCACATCGCCGGCCTCTTTGCTGTGGCCGTCATCGCGATGCACTCCAGACAGTCGGCGCTAAGCAGCGTCGTGCCCAACGCAGCTGAAATCCGTGAGCAAATAAAGACGAATGAGATGCTATACAATTAATTATCCATAGTGGTTCAATCTTTCGGCCTCAAATTTTAGTGAACTAGCTTCCGGGGCACCGCCATAGTTTTCTATGCCCAGTGCCGACGAAGTCAAGAATTTTCATGTGTTTTTACCATTCGATTCAATTAATATACGATGTCCTATACTGCTTGGTTAACATCAATTAGTTTCACTCGTGATTGTTAGATGTGGCTGGAGCCAAGGGAGCCTTGAACCTTGACATATTGTAGCGATTGCAGCTATTTCGCCAATGATTCCCAATTAGCAGTGCGGCTCAACTTACCCGCGGCTGGCACAGTGACCACTTCAAAGGGCAGCTCCACCTCGCCGTCGCCGTCGCCGTCGTCGTTCCCAGCTGCCGCCAGCTGAATATTTAGGCGACCAAGGCGATGTTTTTGCATTACATGCATATAGATGGCTCCCACGACCAGCAGCAGAGCTACGACAATGCCAGCTGTGCTCACCAGCTTTCCAATACGGCATTTGCCGTGCTTTTCTCGAATGACTCGTTGTTGTTGCTGCTGCTGCTGCTGCTGCTGTTGTTGTTGGCCTCTGTCGCCATGGGTAGCGGCGACATTCGCTCGAGTCGTTGACATTGTATACTTTGCCAGGGAACTTAATAAATTGGCGTTCTAATTCTCGGCTTGTCAATGCGCAACTGAGGCCCTTTCGGTGCTGCAGGTACTCGCCTGATACTGCTCATTGATAACCCCAGCAAATATACTCGAATAGTCGCTCTCATCGATTATCTCGCTCACTGTTTGGCCTGTAATTGATGCTAGCTGTTTGTTTGCGGTTTCAGAGCTAGTGAGCAAGCGAGCGAGCATTCGCTCTTTCCCGTGGCTTATCTGTGTAGCTTAAAACCGCACAACATGCTCATATTCATTTTGACTAGCATTGGGATGCTCACGAGCTAGCCGGCCCGCCTCCTCTCCCAGGCAGCCGCTCAATTGGCGTTGCTATTCGCCACGCTCCGCACATAAAACGCAGATGTACGCGCCAGATTAGGTGTCGATTGCATTTGCTAGTTCGACTTGGCACATGACAACTTGCTCTGGCTCTGGCTCTAGCTCTGGCTCTGGATCTGGATCACAGTTTCGGTTCTGGTTGGGCGTGACACCTTGCGCATTTATATGCACGTATTGTAAGCATACATATATGAAAAATTGCTGAGCACATTGCAAGCTGGCAGCCATGTGGCACAACCAGAGGCGTCGCCAGCAATGTTTGACTGGGACACAAACACACACACACACACACACACACACACACACACACACACACACACACTCACTCACACACATACACAGTTTAAGTGCTAGTGGGAACTTTGAATAATTTGTGTGCACTCGGAACACATCAATCGTTATTTGGAGACCTAACTTGTCTAATGCCGGCTAAGTAATTGTCCGCATTTGGCTCTGGTCTCATGCATTATTTGAAACTCATCAGGGATAAAGCGCAAAAGCTGTTGAGCTCGTAGCGCTCTGTTAATTTATAAACTGTAAACTACAGCTAAAAGTATGCAACAATACAGTTAGTTAGTGACTTGTCTGTAAAACAAATACTCATAGTAGAGGCAAATCCAAGCCATATTTAGCCCAGCTGAACTTGAATTCCAAATCGTTTCAGTAGCATTGGAGCTGAACTAAAGATAGTTAGGCTACAGTTTTATGTAAAGCCAGTCTTTATATATGGAGCTCGGCTCTAATTTACGCTGTCAATGCCTTGAAATGAATTACAGCATAGTGTGCCCTGCTCTTAGCAGCTTTTAGCCAGGTGCAAAGCTTGAAGTGCGCCGTCATTTACTTGATTGTTTTTTTTTTTTTTTTCATACCCTGCAGGTAGAGCTGATGGATTTGATGTTTCATGGTGCACGTAAAGAGGAAACTAATTAGATTGCATGTAAGCGTAAATCAGCAGTATGTGGATTGACAGTAAGGGAATAGCAAATGTGATTGTAGAGCAACAGTTGAGCAGAACTAATTAATTATTCAATACACTAGCCGACTCGCAAAGGTTGAGATGTGAAATGAAATGAAATATAAATAATTCAGTTGTTTTTGTAGACAAAAATCTCGTGCCACATTAAATTATATTAATTTCAATGGCCTGCGAGCGTTTCTTTTGAATTCATCTTCCCGAGTCAGCCACCCATTCCGAGTGCGTGGTATTTGACAGTTGTAAAAATGTTTAAGTTGTTTGTCTTTTCTCGCACATTGCTGAATTCGTTGGCTTTGTGTGTGTGTATGTGTGTGTGTGTGCGTTGCTTTCAAATGTCTCCATTGTCTTCAGGCGTTTACTTGTGCTCCTCTCGGCCCTTAGTAATTTGCGTATTTTCTTACCAAATTCACATGAGAATGGCTGCGAGCAGGGGCCGTGGCAAGCCGAATTCAATTATGATATCGTTTCAAGTAGTTCTTTAAATGGCATTTTCTGCACCCAAGAGCCACAGCGAAATGCCAGCTTCATGGAAGCAGGCAACAATAGAGTGGGTTCGGGCAAGGTCGTTGGGCGTTGCTGTATGAACGAGTTACTGAGCGCACGCCCACTCGCACCCACACACACACACACACACACATACACATACTTATGTACTCATTATGTGGCGAGTTCTTGTTCTTGCATATTTTCCAACCGAATTCCTTTGAAAAGTGGCGCTGGTATTAAAAAAAGAAAACAGAAACAGAGAGGAGGAGCAAAAAAAAATGTGAACAGAAGCTGGGCACTCGCTCTAATGGGCGAAATTTGAGCCAAGGCACTTGCTGCACTCGATTACGGTCGGTACTTTCCGGTTTGATACCGTCCATTGCCTTGTTGTTCCGCCTGCATTCGAATCAACGCCAGCGTCGCTGCTGCTGTGGCTGCTGCTGCTGCTGCTGGAGTATCCTGAACACGTAGCGAGCCAAAACAAAGTTAATTAGATTTGTTGCAAGATGGTCATTATTGAAGCCAAATGGTGCTTGGCTGAGGGCCACGCCAAGCCCTTTTAATGGCCAGAGCCAGTGCAGTCAATTTGAAATTTGTATGCGCCATTTTTATGTGGTTTACTCGAGTGGAATAGCCCGCCGTGTCTATGCAATTACCCAATTGGGTGGCAGCTTTGGCCAGTGCTACCCGTAGGGCAGCTCAAATGGAGGGCATCCATCCTCTGTCATTCTTTATGCAATTCGCGTAGCGCATTTCATTTTTAAGTGTTTGCGTGTTAAATGTATGCATTACTCTTTGCAGCTAAACAAGGATAAACCAAGCGCTGTTCTGTTACCTTTTTTTTGCTAGCAGATTGAGCAATCGGAAGCACAGCTTTATATGTAAATGTGCATCACGACAAAGTTGGCTGATTGAAAATGCAAATCGCATACAGCGAGTGATTGCAGGCAACAAAACGTTAATAAAGTGAGCGCAGGTAGCCCTTTGCCCGTTGCACGCGGCGTATGCGTAATAAGCGAACGGCGTATGCAGCAGCGAGGCCACGCCGTTGTCCATTAAAGCGGCGGAAATGACACAGACGAAATGTATCGCTGCAAAAATTGGTTCTGTGCGCGCAGCAACAACAACAACTACGTCGACGTCGCACTAAACGAGCCGGGACAGAGCTCAACGCCAACGACACTACCACCACAGCCACAGGCACAGGCCCAGGCACAGGCACAGCCAGCCAAAAGCTGCAGCAACAGTAATAGCATCAATAGGGCACGCAATAAATCCAATAGCAATCAACAGCCAAACGCAGCCGGTGCGAACCACAGATCCACGCCCACCGATGATCCACCGCAGTCTGCCGGAGCAGCCGGAGCAGCCCATGTGGTCACGTTCCTGGAGGATGCACCGGGCAGCAGCAGCAACGGCGGCGTAACCAGCAGCCGCATTGTGACCACCGCTGAGCTCCATCAGGCACACATGCTGGAGCACCACTCCAATCTGGATGCCATTGAGCAGGCCGACGACTTCATCTACGGCCCGGGCGCTGGACTCTCGCTGTGCGACGACAGCCTGCCCTCTGCCAAGAACTGCTATAGACTTGTCATGCTTGGGTGGGTATTCGGACAATCAAAGCCGGCCGACTCGGCCGAATCGGTGTCTGTACTGAAAGGGCTGTCCACTTTGCAGGTCGTCACGCGCTGGCAAGTCCTCGATTGTGGCACGTTTTCTGGGCAATCGCTTTGAGGAGGCCTATACGCCGACTATTGAGGAGTTTCATCGTAAATTGTATCGCATACGAAATGAGGTCTTTCAGTTGGATATTTTGGATACTTCAGGCCATCATCCGTTTCCCGCAATGCGTCGTTTGTCATTTCTAACGGGTGAGTCAAATGTCTGTTCTTAATGTATGAGTCTCTCAATAAACGAGAGTGTGTATATCACTATCTCAGTATATGTGAATGCGTGTGTGTGTGTGTGAGTGTGAGAGTGTTAGCCGCAATCATATCAAACGCACGTTTCATCACTTAAGCTGCCGAGTTCCCGGCGCTATTTAATGTGCTATAAATTATCATAAGAATCAGGCACAGCTGGAGCTCAGCTGCCGAAGTCAGTTATTTGTTCCTTCCCATGCACACACAGATTACTATACTCCCCATGTGTGTGTGTTTGCGCGCACGATATGGGATCCAATATAAAAGCAATAAATTTGCATCAACTAAATCAAATACTGTTAAATATTTCATTCGATTGCAGGCGATCTATTTATATTGGTATTTAGCATGGATTCGCGCGAGTCCTTTGAGGAGGTGGTGCGCCTGCGAGAGAACATACTCGAGACCAAGTGGGCGGCTCTGAATCCAGGCTCGGGCTTCAAGAAGAAGAGCCTCCCCAAAATACCCATGATACTGGCTGGCAACAAATGCGATCGTGAATTCAAGTAGGTTGATAATCAATTATTCAATATTTCATTTGAACAATTCATCATTCGATTTCATTATTTATCTAGAACCGTGCAGCTGGACGAGGTAATGGGCTATATAGCTGGCCAGGACAACTGCTGCACTTTCGTGGAGTGCTCGGCACGGCAGAACTATCGCATCGATGATCTGTTCCATGCCCTATTTACGGTTTCCAATCTGCCCCTGGAGATGACGCCCAACCAGCACAGACGCCTCGTGTCCGTGTTTGGCGCGCCCTCGCCACTGCCTCCGCATGGCTCGGCCGTGGGCGGCACAAAGAAGAATGCTCTATCCATCAAGCGGCGTTTCAGTGATGCCTGCGGCGTAGTCACGCCCAATGCACGGAGGCCCAGCATACGCACCGACCTCAATCTGATGCGCTCCAAGACGATGGCTCTCAACGAGGGCGGCGAGGGTGGCGTGCGCAACACATCCCGCTGGAACCGCTGCGCCCTCATGTGACTCCTGACGTCCATGTGATAGTAGTGAGAAAAGGGTCAGCCTGTGGTGGTCAGGGGAGGCCCCAGACAGTGAGCCTAACTGACAGATAGATAGAGAGATCTTAATTTTAAACGCAGCGTTTGGGTGATTTCGTTATGTAATGTAAATACTTGAGCACACACACATACACACGAGCTGGGAGCACACTCGCATGTGGGTGTGTGGCCGAGGCAAGCAAATGATATATAAATGAATTATATATACGAGCTTTGCATTTTTCGCATTGTTATTATAATATTAGCAAGCCAAACAAGTCAAATATAGAGTATATATAGATATATATATATTACGCATATTTAAACACGATTTCCAACCCTTCCTCCGCACCTCGCATTTCAACAAAGCAAACAGACCAAATACTCTATTTCTATTGCAACAAATATTTACATTTTTGTATTTCTTTGTATTCGTATCAGCACATATTTTGAATTGATGCACTCACACACACACACACACACACACACACACAAATGCAGGCGACAATAATGATAGGACATACATGGAATTGGTAATTGTTATGCGATTCGGTTTAAGATTTAATAACCAAAGTTGAATTTGAATGAATTGGGATGAGCTGAGAGTTAGCTTATTTAATTGTTATTGTTGATTGTTGTTGATATTAAGCCAAAGGTTTTTTTTCCCTCACTTTACGGAACTCCCATGCACCAATGCCACACATCTATGCCCAATACAAGACCTAAAGGGTCCAATTAAACACTATTGTAAAACGTGTACACCGAGCAACCAGACCAGACTAGACCAGACCTAAAACAAGAGAATACTACTTAAAGCTACTATGCTCTATGCCAATACATAATCATATACAATGACTACATATGAGTATATATTATACTAAGCCACATACATACATATACATATACAAATACATATACATATACATATACATATACACGTATAGCGTTAAACCGAATTTATGCGTATTAAATTCGAGTTTCAATCTAACCTAAGCAACAGCAACAATTTAAAATTTAACTAAAAAGTATTATGAGTAAAGGAATTAACAATTTCCATATATGAAACAATGACCAAATTAATTAACATTATATTATATACACAAGAATACTTATATACTAATACTTATATACATACAAATATACCTAATAACTAACTATATACCAATTGATATCTAAACTGATCAAAACGCGTTAACTCGTACACCCATAAAATTTATTTAAAGTTTGGAAGCGAATATTGCATTATTCTATGAAGTGCATATATTTACAATTCTCATGGAATGCAGCATTAGATATGATTGAGGGTTTTTGCATACGTATACATACATATATATACATACACATACACATATGTATGTGCCAATGGCAAAAATAGCAATTATGGTCAATAGCTCGTTATTTGAAGCGTATGTTAAGTATAAAGTTTACATTTTAATGCTTTGGATTTGCATTGTTTATTACGATTAAATAAAATTCATAAAATTACAAAAAGCTGAAGTTTTATTGACTCCCGTTTTAGTTAACAAATGCATAAAGTAAACTTTGAAGTGCAAAACGGAGACAGAGCTTTAAAGCTTCGCAGGAAAAGGGAATGCACAGCTTTATGCTCGTCAAGTATAACAGCTTTGCTAAAGCTTTGCTGGGATGTTGTTTCGGCTAAAGAGAACAAGCTTGCCTGAAAGCTTTGTCAAGCTTCACAACGTTGTAAGCCAAGTGCAAAGCTGCATAAAGGCTTTAAAGCTTAAGGAACGAGTCGGAAGTCCTCTGGAGTAACTTGCTATTAAGTGTCGAGGAGCAACTGTTGTTTAGAGCTAATTTATTTGATCGGCTTACATATAAATTGATTGGATATACCATGCACACATTTTAATCGCTGCCTAAGCTGTAATAATCCGCCGCAAATAACAAAGCACTTTGTGTGTTGGCCAGCAGCGACAAACTGGCCGGCAACTAATTGACGTGTCCAGGCAGCTGGCAAATCGTCGACTTGTTTGAGCCATAGGCAACAGTAGCAGCAGGAGCAGCAGCGGCAATAGCCAAAGGGTTAGCACGTGCTGTGCGAGAACAACAACAACAACAACACATTTACGCCCAATTGAACAATGGCTGCCATTGTTGGGGCAGCCCTGCAGACCCCTCTGGGCGGAAGGGGGCCGAGCGCTGGGCGAACGCTTAAAAGTGCCGTCAATTTTAATTGTTTGTCTGATCGCAGACGGGGGGCTATTAATAGGCTTACGGTTTATATGAAATACTAAGCTGAGGCCGCGTGGCTTTGGGCATTGGCGGTGATGGTGGTGATGGTGGTGGTGCTGCTGTTGGCTTTCAATCGGTGTTGACCCCCTTCTGCTATTGTCGACACTCGATAATCAATGCGGTTGACGCTGCGCGAGCTGCAATTTGCATGTGCAACGTTATCGCTGCGGCAGGTTGCTCCGTCGCAGCTGCAACAGTTGCTGCCGTATGGAGAGCATATGGACAGTATATAGTTGTACATTAGGCATAAACCAATTAGGGCTGCCTCAAAATGGATTTGATAGCAAAAGCCAAATCATAATTTAAATTATGCAGCTGTTGCTGAATATTCGGTGGCTCGGCTTCAACCAATTTCAGTTAATGACTGACAGTTAAAAGCTTTTCACTTTGACGCGATACACGTGTGCCTGTGTGTATGTGTGTGTGTGCACAGTGGTTAAAAGGCATTATTATTAATTGAAAATTGATTTTTATACGAGAATTCTCTAATGGGACTTTGCATCTTCATCTTAATCCTCGCAGCTTTATCGATTTCCTCAGTCCGTTTTAAAAATCGCATTGCTGCTTAGTTAACCGGCGGGTAAATATTTGTGTTAGTATGTAGCTACCAAATGCTGAAACTTATTCGCACGTTTCTGCTGGCAGACTTTACTTAGCCAGCTAGCTGCATGCTCCAGCTAACAGTGGCAACTATAACTATTCGCCTGCTCGGCTAAGTCAACGCCGGCCCACACAGAAAAACTTTCTGTGTAAACAGAAACAGAAACTGCGATGGCAGGCAACGGCAGCGGCGGCGGCGTCTTTAAGTCTGCAACACCTGTGCAGGTGACTCGCTTACAGTTGTCGCTGCTGTTTCTGATACTCCACTTCGAGTTGTTGCTGTTGTTGTTGTTGTTGTTGTTGTTGTCGCTATCGTCAGTGTATTTGCTTATTGTGTTTGTAAACATTGCTAACAACTTGAGTAATGCCGGCGACAACGCGCCTTCATCGTTGCACAGAGGCCCCCGCGCATTGCCGCAGCTGCTCTATTACTGCGACTCTTCTACAATTGCTAATAGAAGGCGAGCGAGAGAGTAAGCGAGAGGGAAAGAGTGGGCGAGTGAGAGTGTGTGCGCGTAGGTGTGTAGTGAGTGGCGCGGAAATACAATATATTTCGCTGAATGTGAACCTTCACTGCATTCCCCTTGACTTTTCCCCATTGCTGTTGGCAACTTGTAAGTGCTCAAGTTTTTCAATTAAAAGTTGCTACCTTTTTGTATTACTGCGGCAGCATAACATAAATACGCATGTGAGTCGCTGTTTATATGTGTTTCCGCACGTATGTGTGCGTGTGTGTGTGTGTGTGTGTGTGTGTGTGTGCGTAAAAGCCTGCAGCATTGGCTTTTCCGTTTAAATACCAATAAACTGAATGGCAAATAGTAGCTCAGCCCAGCCCGATGCCTACTCGATTGGATCAGCGGGTATCACATCGAAATGGACACGGCCCTTCAACAGGCAGAGCGACGACAAGAACATAAAAACGCGACCAACAAACAAACAATATTGTAATGCCGTTGGCAGGTGTTGAAGTCCAGGGCATTACAAATTCATACAGAAATACCAAAACGTCAAACAAATTGCAAGTTTTCAGTTGCATTTCCGCAAAACGTAGCTGAAATAATACGTTGCTGCTGTTGCTCTTGTTGTTGTTGCTGTTGTTGCAGTCACAAAAGTATGCAACAAAAGCCATGATATCGAATGCCCGCTGAAGCCCGACAAATTGGAGGTAGGCCAGCGTCTTCGCCTTTGCAAACGAACTATGCGCTCACTTTCTCTATGTGTGCGAGTGTGTGTGTGTGTGTGTGTGTGTGTGCGAGTGTGTGTCTGCTCGCATGACAAGTTGAAATGCTGACGGCTCACTGACACCGGGTAAAGGCGTATGTGTGTGTGTGTGAGTGCAAGAGGATAGCTACGTTTTTACCCTTTAAAATCAACTTCAAACAGGTTATTTGATAAACGACCGCAGCATTTGCCAAGAACTCGAGCTATGTGCGGAAATTCAATATGCATATTGCATATTCAGAATTGAAATTTCAACAAGAGACTTTTTAAGGCTTTTCAACTAGTAAATCCTATTAACTCTTCTAGGTACTCCCTACACTGAAATTACAATCTGTATGTTCTATGTGACTAGAAACAAAACCAAAATACCAACTGGGAAACAGATTAAACTTATCTGTGTATTTAAATAACAGCTCACACATCCAGATATATATTCTATAGCACTGCTGGGTATACGATAGTCAATATTTATGCTAAACTTTTTGCTCGGTTCGCCAGTGCCTGTTTGAATGATTTTGTGGCGCTGGCTGTTGAAAAATCATACAAAGTTATGCAAATTCTGATGTGGCTGTCGCCGTCGACTGTACCGCTCCCGCTGCAGTTGGCGTTGTTGCGGCCGCTTCTGTAGCCGCCGGTGCATCGGTTTCTGCGGTCTGGCATGCATAATTGTTGGTTTTCAGTTACACATCGGGCCGGGCCCGACCAGGCCGTGCCGGCACAAGTCGGTTATTAGAGCAGCACAGACGGTGCCGCAGAGGCATTTCAATATTCGACTGTGAGTGCATGCAGTTGCCGGCACTTGCAGACATTCCACACACACACATACATACACACATGTATCTCTCTATATATAATACCTGAGAATATGCAATGCAT
This sequence comes from Drosophila navojoa, assembly GCF_054131105.1. Lineage (NCBI taxonomy): Eukaryota > Metazoa > Arthropoda > Insecta > Diptera > Drosophilidae > Drosophila > Drosophila navojoa. The sequence goes on along the minus strand of NC_142892.1, from coordinate 8,004,553 downwards.
TTTAATCAAAACCAGAGTCTGTTGTTTACTCCAGTCACAATAGTCATTTCTCGGGCATTTGTTTAACTATTTACATTGGCTGTGCCTTGCTCGTCCTGCTAGCTGGGGGGCTATGGCTATCATCAAAAAACAATTCTGCGCATAGCGTCCGCAAAATAATGGACGTTAGGCCTCGCTTGATAAGCTAAATGATAAATTGTTTTTATTCGTGACATATGTATGCATGTGTGTGTGCATGTGTCTGCCTACACATACGAAACGTGCCCTGTTCAACCACACACACCCACACACCCACACACACATTCACACTGACAAGGAGCAACTTCTTTAGGATGCCAAATGCGTAAGTTCTGTGGTTTGCCGAGCACAGCAAGTCGTGTGCCTTGGCTTCGACTAATAAAAGGAAAACAAAAATGAAAACAACAAAGCTGAATAAAACGGGAAACAAGCAGAGAAACTTGTAAACGCGCTTGGGTACAAAAGTGGAATCTAATAAGCTCACGGCTAAACGTGTTATGATGAATGACATTGTCAGGCGCAGTCGGAATTTAAAACTTTCCGGCAGCCAGCAGCCAGCAGGCGGCAAGTTTTATAATTGAAAATTGAAAATGCAATCGACTACAAAAGATACAAAATGTTATTACAAGTTGCTGCTCGTTCGTGGCCTGGCACGGTTACTTACCTTGGCAGCGATTCCATTTAATCAGCACTCACCTCAGCAGCGGCTTTGTTTGGCTTAACAGTTCGGTTTGGCTTCTCTCTTGCTCAGGGCGCGCACATGACCTTTCGACTTCACAGCTAATCAACTAACCAAAAATTTTCGTATTCATTCATTAAATTAAAATTTCATTCAGCTCATCTGATTTGATTGCTCTGCGCCTAAGTGGCTGGCGCTCGCAGGCGCAACCACAATTTGAATCCCAATTCCAGTCCCAGCCCCAATTCCGGCCCCAATCGCAATCGTAATCGCAATTGTTGGCTTTTCTCTGGCCTGTCTGTCGGCTTGTTTATTTGTTTGTCGGCTCTGTCCTCGGTCGATTGTCAGCCCGCTCTGCTTACCTTACAAACGTTTTGTATCTCTATCCATTGCTGCGTGCGTGTATCTCTATCTGAATCTGTATCGGAATCTGTATCTATATCTGTATCTGTATCTGTATCTATGTCCGTGGCAACCGCATCAGCGCTGAAACTATGTTGCCTGCCATTGAAATTCATAAAGCATCAATGCTCCCCGAATGGCTGCTAAGGGGAGCAGCTATCGAGTGGGGGCTCTGCTATTTTATGGCGCACACTGTTTGAAATCATTTGCTTTAATTCAAGTGAAAAATTATTTAAATTGCTAATCAAACGTGCGATGAACATTTACAGATGGAGAACAACAAAATTTACTTGTTCCATTTTTCTATTTCTTTTTTACTGCACGTCTAGCTCGGAATTTAAAATGGAAATGAAAATTGATTTCAACTTAAGTAAAGATATATTATTGATCAAAGAAATAACTTGTCAATCTCTTGCATCCGGTGGACTAAAAGTCGAACAGAGAAAGTAATATCTGGGTTCAGAATGATGAGCTGTTGAGCGAATGGATGTCCATTTGGAGCATTCCCTTAGCATAGAGTCCACCCAAGAATAAATAACCCGCCTCTGTTTATAGATTATTTATCATACTCATAAATGTATTTTTTATTCATTTTATATGCACTCTCAAATTGCATAGAAGTATTAGGCTTACGACTAGAGGGATTTAAGTATTCATTTTGATTTCACTAAAAGTATTTATTCGTCCCATGCGCACACACACATGCAGCCTGCATGCGTGCATGCATGTGGACATGTATGTGTGTGTGATACTTAGCATGTAGTATGTATGTATATAATTGCTGGGGATTGACTTGAACCCAATTAGCATAACTCCTGCTGCTGCTCTTTAATTGGTAATTGTTAAAAATGATAAGCTTTTCAGTTATACAATTACATTATTAATTTATTACATTACAGATCTGTAGCTGGAAATGCATAATTAAATGCAAATTAAATTATATAACTAACTAGACTGGGACAAGTAATTTGGTGCATTACTCGTTAGTGTTCGTACTAGAATTACAATAAGTTACATTACATACATACATATGCATATACATATACATATACGTATGCATATGCATGTGCATTTATTTATTACATTTAAATTATTGCATTCGCTGCTATAATTCAGTTATTCTATTGCATTCTCATATAAAAATGGGCTTTACGCTTGTGTCATTTCCTCTTCTTCCTCTTCTTCTCTATATAATAACGAGTATTTCAATGTAGAAAATTCTGACTACATTATTAGTAAGTGGAATAGAAAAGTGGATTGGCATAGAACATAATGCACAGTGGAGCTGATTTAGTTAAAAACGTGGGTTTCGGGGCTTAAATAGGTTTGCTCTGACTTTCTTGATTTCATTGATTCTTTTGTTTGCTTAAGATTTACACATTTAGAAGTCTTTGACAAAATACATTTATACACGTATACAGCCATGTGGAAATGTATTTGCGCATGGATTCGCCTCCAGCTGCGGGATGCAGGAGACTAATTTGGCCAGTTCGTAAGTGCTGCTGTTGGTCTTTATATTCGGTAGTGCTTCAGTTGTTAAAGCTGTGGGGCACCAGCTCTCGAATGGTAGATCCTGGATCTGGAACTAGGACTAACCTTAATGGCAGCTGTGGCAGCAACAGCAAATATGATTCGCCCTCGCTGTGACTTAATTACGAATTATTATTATTATTTTTTTTTTTTTTTTGCTTAGTTTTTAATTTTCACTATGTATTAGGCTACCATTACGAATATTATATAACTCGCTTGTACAAAAATCCAACTCGTCTGCTCAAATTATAAGATATGACAAATTATTGTATATATATTTATGTATATATATATATATATGCCTAGTTACTCGTAATTAAGTATTTAATTATTTAGGTTTATGTTCATATTTTACTATGCAATCATTAATCCATCGCTTACTTGAGTATTTTTTGGTTTAGTTTGGAATTCGCTGATTATATGTACTTATGCATGGCCATGATATACGTTTACATTTAATGTGTGTATTCTGTGAGTGTCTGCGTGTGTGTCTCTGTGTGTTGTATTGTATTGCAGTTACAGTTACCGTTACCGTTTACCACCCACTGCCCGACTCCTGCGGCTCTTACACTTGTAAATTATCTAAATGCTCGGCGTACTCCTCGGCCGTTGTGAACTCCAGCTCTAGCTCGTCGGGACTGTTGCTGTGACTGCTGTGACTGTGACTGTGACTGCGACTGTGACTGCGACTGTAATGAGCAAAGTTCGGGTGCGTGGCGAGCACCATAAAAAAAGTTAATGCCAAATCAATACAACACGTGTAAGCATTTCATTTCATTTCATTTCAGCTCATTTCATTGTTGTTCTCCCCCCCAACACCCACCCCCCGCTCACCTGCTACTGAGGTCGCGTTTTTTCCGCCGATCCTGCGACAGGGCCTCCACGCACAGCACAATCAGCTTGCCGTCGCAGGGCTGGCGCTCCTGATCGAGTAGCTTGTTGCCCAGCAGGTTGCTGGCATAGCCGAACTTCTCGTGCGAGCTGGAGTGCCAGGCATCGCAATAGGTGTCCATGGAGCGCTCTCCGTTCGGCAGTGAGCCGTGCCAGACCAGCTTGAGCGGCCTGCAGCGAAAAGGAGTCCCTGTACATATGCACATTCGCGCACAAGATGGCGGAACTTACCACAAGGGGTCGGTGAGCACATTCTTGCCGCTGAAGCTGTAGATTCTCGGTGCCTGGGAGAAGAAGCCGCCCTGGCCGTTAAAGACACCTTTCCACGAATTGAAAAGCACATCGCCGCGGGTGTTTACGACTGGCAGCTCCCAGTCGGCCGGACGCACTATAGAGTCCAGATTCTGCACCCTGTGAGCGACAACAAAAAGAGGGAAAATAAATGTAGCACGCGGATTAAGAGCACGAACAGGGTACCGCTGCAGCACAGCCAAAGCAGGTGAGCAAACTACCTACGAACTGTCCAAGAGGCAGCGGGCGGCTCTTGAGCATGGCTGCGCTGGCGAATGCATATAGCAGTATATAGTATATAAGTATATATTTCTTTATTTATTTATTTATGCTTTACTCTGGCAGCCTGAGCATTTATTTTGGCATCCATTCAGCGCTTTGTGTGCTCGGCGCTGTGTAAATAAATTGCACGAGATTGTTTTTAGCGGCTTTTGTTTTCATATTTCCTGTGCGCTTTTCTTGCTTTGCCTCAAATATCAAGATTATATTCCAGTTAATGAGTTCCAAAGGCGCCACCGGGCGGTGGCCAGCGCTGCGTATGAGCAATGCCATCTCGAAATCCTCGAGTGCCGAGCTTAAAGTGCGCACAGTGCCAAACTAAACATAAAAAACATGCCTAATACGCGTAAAAAGAATCTAAGGACAGATAAGACACACCCGGTCCCCGTACGCCCGCAGCCGCACGCATAGTGCTGCCTCATGCTTACCTGGAGGTGAGGAACGCCTTGAATGTGCCCAGCAGTCCCGCTCGCCGGCCTTGGCGATAGCAGGCAAAGTCCGCGCCTCGAATGCCCTGCAAGTCGCCGGCGTAGGGCTCATTGAGGGCTGCCACGCGAAGCTATTGTCCGGATTGGGTGGAGGGGAGCGCAGAAAATATGGCAGAAAATTAATTTGGAGTTTATGTCAAGCATTTTGAAATCTAATTAATATAAGAATTTAATGGCTGCGAATTGTTTGCTTAGCCAACTCGAGGATGGGGCTCTTGAAATGATGCGAGTGTGTGCGAGACGATAGCGAAAAACTCAAAAGATATTTCAATTTGAGCAATACTGGGGAATGCAAACAAACCTACAGAGGCCACAGGTTCAAAGGAACTCGCATACATACACACACACACACACACACATGTACGCATGTCTGGCTTGAAAGGGCATTCACTGGGTCGCCTGAGATATGTACATCATGTATGGGGTATTCTTATTTGTACTGAAAGGTCACTCACCATCCGCGGATACCACTGAGCATGTAATTCATATGGTATTCGATTGGGCATCATTGTTAGAGATTCCGATAATTTGATGCAGCAAGTGTGGGAGGGGCGCAAAAGATCGTACATTATAAGATACATTGAGGTAGATATATATATATATATATAGATTTGTATTTATAGAGAAGCTCAAGAATACACAAAACACAACCAAAGAAACGCTCAACTCCATAGTCTATTGGCCTGTTTTCAGTTGAGCGAAGATGCACTGCATAAATGAAAAGCAACGCAAAGTGAATTCGAATTAAAAAGCATGGATGTGGCCCATGTTCGACATTGATATAAGCATTAACATACAATAAGTTTCACATAAATAATTCATAATCATAATAGAAACTCAGAGCTACACAAATTGATCGGCTCGTTATGGAGCAGAACTCAAAACACAATTTGCACTAATTAGAAACGTTTTCATTGACCAAAGCAAGGCAAACCAAACCAAAATCGGATTATTTAATTGTGTGTGTCTATCTGTCTATTTCTGTGAGTGTATGTGTGAGTGTGTGTGGCTATGTGTGTGCAAGAGATACATTAATTCGATTTAGTATGATTTTTTTTGTTCTCTCTCTCTCTCTCTCTCTCTCTCTCTCTTTATGCAGTGTTTGTCTGTGTGTGTGTTTGTGTGAATTCAGTATATGATATTTTATTTAATTACCGTTTCATATTCGGGCGCGGTTGTAAACTGCATTTAATGACAATTAATAATAAATGGTTTTAGTAGTGTTTATTAACTGAATTGCATCATTTTTCGCTTGGTATTAATTATACAAGTTTTAAAGCCATCGAGTGACGAGCTGATATTAATGTAATTCGATTCGAGAGTCACGGCATATTACGCACTTGAGGCACTTGTGCAGCGGCAATTATATGCAAACGATGATGATGATGATGGATGAAATGAAACTATTTGAAATATGCATTTGTCTGGCTTTCAATGCACAGTTGCAGCTGCACAAGTGCCTCGGCAGAGTTAAAGAACAATTGTCTATGTTTGTGTGTAAGTTAATATGTAATTATATACATGTATGTACATATATATATTAAGCACTCACCGTCGGTGTGTTGAGCAATGGAGGTGGACTGTTCAGCAGGTTTTTCGATTGCAGATCAAATCGCAGAGAGGGCGCAACTGTGGTGGGCGGAGCTGGCGTGGCAATGGGCACCAAGGTGCCAAGCTGTCAATAGATAAGTAGATAATAAGACGTATTTAGTACAGTTGTCAGTGGTAATTAAAAGCAATTGCAGTTGACCCAACTCAGGCATCAATAATTCAGAGCGAATCCCACAGTCCCCGAAGCTGGCACTCTTTCCTGTTTTTCAAAAATTCCATTTCCCATTTCACATCTCCCATCTCCCCACTAGCATCAGCTAACTTTATAATAAAGCGATGGGAGAGCGCGTTTGCCATGTATTTGACAGCGCTGCTGCTTTTAGCTAATCAGGCTTCAATTTAATAAACATCAAGAGTAAAGTTTTTACTAAATGTAATTTTTAATAATTCAAGATTTCATTTGTTGTTGTTGCTGTTGTTGTTGTTATTTTTTTAGCTGCGCTGCGCATAGAATTGAAAGACACTGTGCACTGGCGAAAGTTTTAATTACTATTTTGAACTTTAAGTAGTCGACTCGTGTACTGAAATCTAATTAGGACGCGAGTGTCACCACTGATGCTGCAAGTGGCTTAGGCAGCCAGATGCCAGCCCAGGCAAAGGACATAAAAGCCCTGGCTGGCAGCGTCAATGAGCTTTTGCTTGATTTACCCACTTTTTTTTTTTTTTTTTTGATTCAAGGAAAGCTCCATGCACGTTCTGTTGCCAAAAGTATTTAAATGTTGCCGTCAAAGGCACCAGATTTGAGCAGGCACCATCTCATCCCATCCCGATCCATCCCATGCCATCCCTATCCATCCCATTCCATCTCTGCATCCTGACGCTGACTTTCGAGCTCATTTCCATTTCCCTTCTTGTGGGCATGCACATGGCAGCACGTGGAGAACGAGTTGGTTGCTGGCCACGCCCACTCTGATGTGCTGTGCTGTGCTGTGCTGGCATTGGCTTTGTGCATGCAGCAACGGAAGCGGAAATCGAATCTTGAACAATTTTGAGCATATGTATTGTACCACAGTGTGTGTGTGCACAATCAGGCGCCCCCCCCTCCGCCCCCCAAAATCATGCAATACTTTTTAATAACGCATTGCCACAAATCTGGAACTAACTCGGCCGAAAGCTGCTCACAAATTGTGGCCACTTTAATGGGTAACAAGCTATTGCCAATCGGTTCAATTTTGCGTGTAATTTGTGAACGCTTCAGGTCATTCTTTGTGCGCCTCACAAGTGCTGACCGAGCCAAATTGGCTCAGTTGTACCTTCGGCCTGGACGGGCAGCGCTGGTGACAGGCAAGATTAATTGGCAGTGTTGGATAATGCACTGCACAAACTGAAGCTGCGGCCGAATGTGCTGAAGTTGAAAATATTCCAATTGCCGCTTGTGTAGAAATATTCGATTCGCAATTCCATTTAATATTATGCTTAATCTCCAGTTAAGGTTTATGACCCAACGGGCGTCTCTGCAAGCATATGCATGTTTTATTCGTTGCCAATAAAAGTTCCGTTTGTTTTGTTGCTGCCTCGTCTTGGAAGCGACGCGTCGCAGCTGCTGACTGACTGTGTGATTGGCTGACTGAGTGACTGAGTGACTGTGTGTGTGTGCGTGTGTGTGTGTGTGTGTGTGTGTGTGTTGGGGACTGAAATTGGCTGACATCTGCCTGGGTCTGTCCATTGGCTTTGCGTCAGTATTACGTGTTCGAGGCGGCACTTCGTTGCTCTCCTCGTGCCTCGCTTAGGAGTTGTACCGTTAACTCGCTTGAGTGAAAAGCCAGGCGCGAGTCAATATAATTGAATAACGGGACACACACGGTTTGGGCCATGTTGCCGATCCGTTGGCAATCAGTCAGAACGTCTGCAACATTTAATGTGCAAATAAAAAAGCCGAAAGGAGCCGCCGCCAAGACAAGGACATTGCCAAACAAAAACCCCATTTTATGGCCAAAAACAAGAGGCAAAATAAACAAAACAAACATATGTACGTCAGACGTCTCTCTGCCTAGCCTCCTGCCTCCCGCCTCCTGCCACAGAGTCGCCCTCCTTGCTCCTTCAGCCTTCTATTTTTATTGCATTTCATTTTGTTTTGCTTTGTTCTGTTCTGTTTTATTCTGTTTTGCCAAGCCATATTTTCATAATATATAGAAAGCAGGCAATGGGGCTGGGCGACTCGCAGAGACTGCTCCATAAAATAATGGCGTCCGCCAGCGACTTTTTGTTTGCCATATTTGCCATTTGAGAGCGCACGCACGAGCCGCACTTGTTTGCTCTAACCCACTCCCACTCTCACTCCCATTTCCACTCCCACTCCCCCTCCCATTTCCAATCCCATCTCAATCCCAACATTTAACCCAGTTCTTCCCAGAGCTCCACTTACCGCTATATACTGCCAGCCCTTGTTGACGCGCACGAGCAGCGCCTCCTCCTCGGTAATGTACGCCAGGGTGCCGGGCGGGCTAAGCGCCGACTTCTATGGGAACGTCAAAGACACCAAATTTAAATGAGTTCAAAAACAAGAAATAAATAAATACGAATAAAAATACGCTGCTAAGTTTATATGCTCGGATATGCTCCGTGGACATATGCACGTAGATGTGCGTGTTTGCATGTATTAGTGTATATATGTGTGTGTGTGTGGCAACGCACCTTTGTCATTTCGTCTATGTTCTGGAAGGTGACTGCACCTGGCACGATTCTCATGTTCATGTTCGATGATGATGCGGAAAAGTACGGCAGCTCCTCGCCATCTCCCATGCCCATGGCAAAGGCATGGGGCGCCTCCTCGTGCTTGTGCGAGTGCGACGTCTGGCGCGGTGGCTCTGCAAATGATGATTCCGAGACATGCGTGTTAAACATCGATTTGAGATAACTCTGCTTAAATACGTCTAAATACATAATGAACTGCATTGAAATATGTATGTGCGCGCGCTGTTAACTAATGCAATATTGAATGCTACTTAATATGCAATAAAACACAAATTTACCCATTATATAACAATAATATATAATTTGATGTGTGTGGATTTACTAAGAGTTTAATAAAAATATACATATATGGCATATAAAAGACCTCATAGAGGTAAAGGCATGCGACTCTGGGTTTGCCTAGCACTGCAAACCAATCTGAAACCAAAGCAGATAATAATATTTGACCAGATCTTATCTATTCAGCTTCGAACGACATCCTTTACAGCCAGACAAGGGCATCGCACTGGCGTTTATGGGTTACCAGGTGAAATCTATAGAGTTTATTTTCAAGCATTCTCTGTCATGTTCTGTGTGTTTTCGTTTTGTTTTTGTTTTTGGTAAGTGAAAGCATGACTCTGTAAAAATGTTGTGCAAAATGTTTACATGTACTTCATTAACGCAAATGAGATGATGATGATGTGCAAATAATGAGCCCAATTCCCCTTCCTAGATTTAAGGCATGCCAAGGACATGATGGGCGTGTTGTGTTTATGTGTGTGTGTTTATACACACTACTACATATGTATATCAATATGCATAGAGTATTGGATGTTATATATGGAATAGAACGCTTAGGCATGCAACATCGAAAAGGAAATTTCACTACGCCAACTTTGAATGAATTGATATGATTTGACTTGGATGGTTTACCAGCTGTGCCATCTGTGGGTCTATCGCGCAGATCTTGCAGCTCTCGCAGTGCTTTAAGTTCGTCTAAAGATGAGCGCGCACCTTGATTACGAGTACAATACAGAATGATTTGGAATTGATATCATATTATGGGTATGGGTATGGGTATGGGTATGCACTTGAGTAACTGTCTGTCTGTGTCTATATGTGTCTGTGTCTATGTGTGTGTGTGTGGGTAGGGCACATATGTACAGTTATGAAGCATGGCACAAGTACGGGCACCTAACTATACATGTACATATATACAATTTGCTGTTGGCACTCTTGAGCGGCCGTCGGCTCACCTGGTCGTCCGTAATAGGAGGCATCTCCGAAGAAGCTGCGCGAGTCCATGCCCGCCTCTCCCTTGGGTCCGGTTATCGATAGGCCCGGCAAGCCGGGTGGTCCGGGTGGGCCGGGCGGCCCCGGCGGACCGGGCATGGGTATGTACTGCACACCACTGCTGTCGCCGTCGCCACCTGTTGTTGCCGGCAGGCCAGGTGGTCCGGGCAATCCGTCACGGCCATCGTTGCCCCGATCACCTTTCTCGCCTTTCATCTAGAATGGATGGACGGATGGACAGGCTTGAATAGCAATTTGTCGCAAATTAACTGCTAAGACTCACTCCATCACGGCCACCGGCGTCTCCTTTGGCACCTTTGGGTCCTGTGTCACCCTTCGGCCCGATCAGTCCAGGGCGTCCCTAGAAACGAGAGTTTCATAAATGATAGCCAAACGTTTATTACGCTCAGAAAAGATGTGTTTTAATCGCCCCGGTCAACTCTTGCAGCTGTAACGCAGGGTCCGCGCGGCTGGCAGGAATCGCTACTAACAAGTGGAGTAACTCCCGTATAAAAACCAAGTTGAACAATCGCCAAAAACGGCCAAAGTTTCGCAGTTTAGAGTGCAACAATTTGGTAGCTGCAACGCTTTGATGTTTTGTCGGTGGTGCTGCGCGTGTGGTGCGGTGCCTGTGCCACTTCCAGGAATTGAGTCAAACTTTCGTTTGGCTTCATTTCGGCGCGCCATTCATGTAAATACGTAGCTTGACTTTGATTTCGAGAGGCGGTAAACGATGCCAGTTGGCAAGCGAGCAGGCAGCCAAAGCAAACTTCTCCCTTCTATATGAGACTATCCATTGTAATGGTAGTTGTTGTTGTTGCTGCTGCTGCTGTAGATGCTTTAGTTGCAGCTGCTGTTATTGCGGAATAATGGCTGAAACTGAAATTCTGGGCCAACTGCAATTGGAATCGTGTGCTGCGTCAGCGTCCTGAATAACCGTGATGAAAATGCACTTAAAATACTTTTCGTTTGAGTTTACTTCGCCAAGTTGGGCTCGCTTTGCGCGGATTCGCTTTCGCCTGTTGTCTAGCTCGCGTTTGCGACGATCCCAGCCAGTGTCTGTCTGTCTGTCTGTCTGTCTGAAGGACTGGCTATAAGTGAACTCAGCGAGCGACACAAACAATGGGCGCAGGCATGTGAAAGTTGGCCCGCCTCATGAATATGGATGCAAAAGTTATGAGTGTCTTACCGAGTGCCCGATATCGCCCATGGGTCCCGGTTTGCCTGGTGGTCCGATTGGACCGGCCGGGCCGGTGCCGCCGCGTCGGCCGCGCATACCCTTCTCGCCCTTCTCGCCCCGTTCGCCCTTGGTGCCGTTGCCGTCGCCCGGCTGGCCGGCCAATCCGGGTAGGCCCGGTGCTCCGGGCTCACCCTTGGGTCCAGCGGGTCCGTGAGCTCCTTTGTGACCCTGTTATTGGAGCGAACAGAAAGAAGAACGTGTGAGCGTGTGTGTGTAAAATGATTTACGGTATTAAATATACGGTACATGCCCAGGGGGCGCACTCACGCCTAATTTGGCCGTAAAACTCAATTTCAAACGTTTTGTCGCCGGCAAAAATTCAATTCAAACTCATTTTGAAATCAAATCAATTCTAAAATCCACAATCCCCACAATCAAACCAACTCGCACGCAAACACGCACACACACACACACACACGCACACACATACGGGCAAAATATATAAATTTATGCGCCAGAATGTATGCAATGCTAGTGACAAGCCTGAAAACACAAAACCATTGCCACAAGACGAAACCCCCGAGTTTCCTTTTCTACCCGAACTCAAAAAACTTTTCAAGCGATATATTATGCCTGTATTGGGTATACTTTCTAATCAACTATTCTCAGTTGAATACATAAAGTTGCCTTGCATTTAGATTGTAATATTTCCAAGGAACAATAAGTTTATGGTTCCATTAACATTTAACTAAAGAATCATATTGAAGTTAAAAATGAATTGAATTGAAATCGTAAATCTATATTTTTGTATATATTTTAATTTATATTAACAGACAAATAATTTTTGTTTTTAGTATCCACACTCAATTTTCAAAATTAAGTATTCTGTTCAAGGGGATGCAAATTGATAGCCCGGGTATTTTCTAGTCGAGTCGAACTGAATTCTATTGCTCATGTGTACTTCTGCCTTTTTGGGACTTTGCTTTGTGGCAGTTTGCAAAGCGACTGGCGTTCTGCAGTTTCACTCCCAACCAGACCCAGTCCCTGCCCCTGTCCCAATCCCTGTCCCTGCCGCTGCCGTCACCAGCAAGCCCAGCCAAGTGCTCCCGATTTATCCCCAGTGTCGTCTTCCACATCATCAGCGCCTTAAATGGTTTGCCATAAATTTGCGCGCGCCTACTCGCAGTTTGCGTGGGGCTTGGCTGAGGCGGGAGGCAGGAGGAGGGAGAAGTGTGGAGCATGGGATGAACGCTCTTTCCGTGCGGGTCTGCTTTAAATTGACCTGACCCTGCGACTGCATGGGTTGCTGCTGCAGGCTTCGCACCATAGCGCCAGCTCGATGCCAACTAATGAATAATTAATAAGCCACCCACACGCACCCAAAAATACGCATGCACACATATGACAGTCTGTGCGTGTGCGTGTGTGTAACATTAGAGAGTACGCGCGATTGCCTTCGGGCTGTCTTGAAACGAGGCCTCATTTGTGTGCTGTAGAGAGGAGGGGGGAGGGGAAATAGGGGGAGTGTCTTTTAAGTTAAATGAAATGTACCTAATTGTGCGTATATTTATACGTTTAAAATGCTAATTTCAATATTAGTTTCGAAAATTCAAATGCAATAACGAATTTTTTGGCATGTTTGTGCGTGCGTGACCGTAAATTGAGCGTAAATTCATCAGAAAATCTAAATCAATTTTTTATACAGCTGAGGGATGCTGAGGTTTTTGCATAATTTCTTTTTATTTCACGACCGATTAAGTATGGTTTGCCAGGGCGGCGCCGAGAGGGGCGTGGCCCCAAGACAGCACTCAACTATTTGGATAGACCCGAAGTGAGGCCTACAAAAACTTTGCCACTAGCCAAATAAGCATAAATATATGGTACTTACGTAATATATCAAAGGTCAAATAAATCTTCACACACACACACACACACACAGACACAGAAATTGGAGGTGTAACAGCAGCGGAAGTCGGCTGACAATCCGAGAAACGCCCACCAGCTATTGTACCATCTCATGGCTCATGGCTTCATGCTTCAGCTCCCATCCACGTGCGACAAACTTCGCCCCACCGAAATGGCAAACATACTACAAGCGTATTATATTCCTGGGAGTATGTGTTGGCAGCTTAAAGTTTTGAGGTTCCACATAAAAGAAATATGCGCGCCACTTTTTCCAGCTCGGCGAGCCCTGCTAACGAGGAGTCCGAGAGCAGGAGCCGGCGCGGTGCTTCGCTGGGAGTCCGGGTCCCTAAGCTGCTAAATAGCATGAAACGTAATGGGAGGGAAGTAAGCGCCGTCTAAGCAGGATGAGCTGCAGAAATGGCCAAAACTTATTATAAAAATAATACAGAATGCGAGTAGTAGAAATAGTAACTGCCAGACACTGACTCAACTGACTGGACAGACTGAATGACTGAATGACTGAGCGACTGAATGACTGAGCCACTGGATGACTGGATGAATGGCAGGGGTCATTCAAGGGAATGGACTTTGGTAAACGATTTCTAATAAACTAGAGAGCACCTCGATCATATCAACTGGCAGCCAAATGAGCTATAAACGCTTACAAATTGGCCCGGGTCCAGCGGCAGGGCAACAAATAATACGACATCCCCTCGCGTGGCTCGAGTCTGATAGAAATTTATGCGTCATATTATGGACAGTCCGGGCACGCAAATGAATGCAATGCAATAAATCTGAGAGCTTCAGCTAAACGATGGCCACTTGCTGCGAGCTGAAGTACAAATGCGACAACTAAAACTGGGGCATCTATCATGTTGAGTGTGATTCCATATATGGCATATGGACTGCGAGGGACTGGCTACTGGATGCTGGATTTTGGCACATAAATCCCCAACTCTGTGGCCGCCGTCATTGGCATTTTATGTTTCTAGCCTCGGAATCAATTGAGTAATCAATAGAGCAGAAGTTATTATTTGACACAACAATGTGGTTCGGATAATTTTCAATGCACACACATACGCACTCTCTTACACACACTTGCATACGCAGGAGCATTTATGTGCTGGAAAAATGCTGGAATTGAACTTTGACTCACCTTTTCACCGCGCTCTCCTGGACGACCGGGTTCACCTTTCTCGCCTGGCGCTCCTTTAGGTCCTGCTTGGGTAACGGTGGAGCCGCGTAGGCCGGTCATCGAGTTGCCCATTAAGGATTCCTGTTGTGTATAGGTATGTAAGTGTATGCGTGTGTGTGTGAGTGTGTGTGTGTGAGGGAAGGTAAGCATAGTAATTTGTTAAATATTTGCTTGTTGTACAATTTATATTTCGATACATGTATTTTGGGGCCATTTTTTAAGCAGCGGGCGACCTTTGATGGCCCCGTTGACCCAACAAGAATACACGTAGTACTCACACACACACATGGACACACACGGGAAATTTGATTAATGACCTGATGAGCCCCCTTTTGTGTGTGTGCATGTGTGTGTGTGCGACGCCCCTAATGCTTGGGACTAATGACACCGAGGGGTTCTAGTCCATTAGGTTTTTGCGGCCAATGCTTACCCGGAGCAAACTTGTGCTTTTGTTTTCTTGTTCTTGTTATATTTCTATTATTGTTTTCTTTTTTGTCTTTCTTTTTTTTGGTTTAGTGGGAACATAAAATGAAATTGTTAAATATTTATACCTTGAAAGTCCTGGTAGGATTCCAATTTATCTGTTATTTATGTGTTGATTGTTACAAGAATACATATTTGTGTGGTACGATTTGTTTATAATATATAGCATAAAACAATGGGTGTGGAATTAAAGCGTATTATTATATGATTTCAATTCGTTGATGTTCAAAGTTCAAGCTGTGGCAGTAAAATTGCAACTTTTACAAATTTATGTGTGTGGTGAGGGGGTGGGAACAGCATACTTACTCCATTGCGCCCCCTAGTATCATTCGTTTGGGGCCGTCGAAAATTATTTGAAAAAGTTGTCTCTGTGTCAACAATCAAAAGTCGTTCTAATAAACTTAAAAGCTTTTCTGCCCTCCCTGGGTACATGGCTGTAACAAGGTCAAAACGCTTGACAACAACAGCAAGAGCAACAGCAATCGGAAACGCCCACCTATCGCCCCTTGCCCCAAACCCAGCGATGCGATAATGATAATAAACCCCCGACGAGCGCATAAAACAATGGGAGGCTGACTGAGCGAGAGTCTGATTTAACTGGCGCGTTAGCCATAAGTAGCTTGACACTCTCATAACCGTAACAGCGCGATAATGATTACGACCACAACCGCACGCACACACACACACACAGACAGGCAGAGCCCGCTGAGATACGCCCAAGCAGGCAACATACGGCGTTGAAATGCGATGATAAAGCTGGCGAAAAAAATAAAAGTTTTGCTCTCCGTAAAGGGTTAAAAGCCGGCAATACAAATGTGCCCGTGTGTGTGTGTGCGTGTGTGTGTGAGCCAGCCGTATCTGTATGCGTGTTAGCGCGTTTAACCGCGTGAACTGCGCGCCATGCGCTGATAACAGTAATTGCCACAAGCTGGCATGCCAGCACTCCGTAAGACCTGAATCAGAAACCCGCAGGCAGAGCCAGAGCCAGAGCCGGAGCCGGAGCCGAAGCCAGCGCCAGAGCAAGAGCCACGGCCAGAGTCAGTTGCACGTCGCCAAAAGGGGGAACTCCAGTGAGGACTGGAACGGGGATTGGGACTGGGACTGGGACTGGGCTTGGCTTGTTTTCGGTTTGCGTGTTCAGGACACTTACGTTTCGGCATTTCGGCGAGGTGTTCATGTTGTTCAAGGCGCTGGTTTTGCTGTTGCTGTTGTTGTTGCTATTGCTGTTGTAGCCTTGTGGTTTTAAGATTATTAGCAGAGATAACCCATTTGCGACAACAAACCTGAGCCGACTGCCTGCCAGGCCCAAATCTGGGCAGCAATTTTTCACAGTGTACAGGTGCAGTCGATTGCCGCTCGCTCGGCCTGCCGCCCTGCCCCGCTGCCCCCAGGAAGGAAATTGGTTTAGGCAAATTGTGTGGCGAGCAGAACATGACCGATGCCTGCCGCCAAATGCGACGCCGCGGCGCACAATTCATAAAAGGAACGTGCGTGATTGGAGGCATCCGTCGGATATATAGATAAACGGACGAGCGCCTTAACGTTTTGGGTCTAGCGTAAAAGTTGCAATTTAATGCCAAATGCAAACGAAACAGCGTAAAGTAAACTGAAAATTTCGTAAATCTTCGGCTGGCCGAAGATTCGATACCCTCGCTTTAGCTGCCAGAGTATTTAGTTAAGGATTAGTATGGCAAATGAACAGAGTTTGACTGATGTAGAATACCCTGTATGCAAATTTTCACAGGGTATGGCCTTGGCACTCTCTTGGA
This sequence comes from Drosophila navojoa, assembly GCF_054131105.1. Lineage (NCBI taxonomy): Eukaryota > Metazoa > Arthropoda > Insecta > Diptera > Drosophilidae > Drosophila > Drosophila navojoa. The sequence goes on along the minus strand of NC_142892.1, from coordinate 7,987,866 downwards.
AAAATAATAAAATAAATAATAACAAATTTTAAGCAGACTTGAGAATGCCAAAGCACAAATATTTATGAATGTAACTTGAAAGATATTTGTATAATCATGTTAGTCTTGTTTCACATTTAAATACTTAAATTAATATGAAATTAAAAGATGATGAAAAGATAAGTGTGTAAGCACGACAATTTGTACTCGTGTTATTCGTATAATTAATTTTTATAAAATGGAATTCAACTTGTACTCACATCATAGCTCTCTGGCAAGCCAGGCGGGCCCGGGGGTCCGGGTGGACCCATCACTCCGGGCATGCCGTCGACGCCTGGCTCGCCCTTCTCCCCCTGCGGACCTTCCGGGCCGCGAGCGCCAGTTACGCCAGTGGCACCCTGTAAATGCAAAAGAGAAAGGGCAGAGAGAGGGAAGAGAAAGGAAGAGACAAGGAAAAACGGCGCCGCCGGCGACCAAGAAATAAATCACATTAGTGGGCGTGCATATAGATTGTACGACTACGACTATGTCTACGGCTATGTCTGCATTTACAGCTACATAAACTGAGCAAATACATACATACATATATATAGAGTATTTATATACAGATATATATAGATATATATGTATATGTATGTATGTATATAGACTACGAACTATTTGGAGGCCTGTTGCCAGCTGGCTGCCTTAACTGGCTGCGGTCGATTTACATAATCGTCGCGTTTTAGCCCTAGCTCATTAATCTACGCGGCCCAGCTGCCAGGCCAAGGGTATGGGTTTTCCGTTTCGGTTTGGTTTCGGGTCGAGCTGTGGGTACGTTGGCTGTGGTGTTGCACAAAAAATGTGTCTCTCGATGTCCTTAATCTTATGCAAAATGGACACGCTGTGCGCCATTTGCGTGTTGTGTTTGCCTTCGGATTGTCCGTGTTGCCGTCGTCCTTTGTACATTGTTATTTCAGTGGCTGTTGTTGTTGTTGTCGCTATAATGCTCGGTTGCTTATCGTCGTCTTTTAAATTAATTGCTATTAGTTAAGGGATTAGCAGTAGAGCAACAAAATTGTCGCAGGAATTTCCGGTATGCGCAGCAGTTGGCCATATTTTACTAAAGCATTTTAGGTGGACGAGCAGCAAGGACAACAGGGGTCAGATTGGGGCCTCTCTACGTTTCGGGCAAGACATATTCGCCTAGCTGCTTGTTGTTAGCCACACAAATGTTTTGCATACCGCTTTTCTTTTGATATATTGCAGCGCATTGAAGAGGCTGCGTTCCACAGGTTGCTAAGCACATTGTCAATGAGTTGAGTTCAGTTTTTGTCGAGAAACTGGGCAAAGTGTTGACTCTGACTAGGCCAAAATAAAATGCATTTGCATGTAGTTTCCCCCTTCTTCATTCTTCATTCTCTGGCTAAGGCTGCGAGACTCTATGTGTGCTTAGACGGAACGTATCTGAGGGGTTTTTATATTTTTGGCTAACCCCATAAAAGTTACGAGTATCTTTGGCTCTTTGCCGTGACAGGCACTTTCGGGTTGAGTGGATGTTGAGGCTAACATCTCGTTGTAGCATTGTGGACTTGGCCTTTGACCCGCACACACACACACGCACACAAGGGTACATATGTACGCTGAATAAACTAACCGCTAACTGGCACACAGTTACAACGATAGACAGACATAGATAGGCGAGAGATAGAGAGAGAGAGAGCTGGAGAGAGAGGGAGAATGGACTCTTTGTATTCTCACATAGATACAACTTGTGTAGCGAACGACGTAGCCAACTGATGAGATAATATAACGAGTGCCAGTGGCAGCCAAAGTGGATAAGTGCTTAAGCCTGAGCTGCCTGCCGTTTGCTCGCAAAACTTATAAAGAAATTTTCGTTTCCTTTTTTCACGTTAACGCTTTTCCTCGTTTCCGGCTACACGCACACACACGCACCAATTATGATGTTTGACTTGGCAGTCGTGTGTGCGTGTGTGTGTGTGTGTGTGTGCGTGTTACCGGCCAGCGATAAGCATCGCACTCCTATTACCGCTCCCTCATTCACATCGAGATTAGAAGATGTGTGTAATGAAATTGAAAATGCGTTAGATCCATGACAAATATTGGCCTTTGCCATGTTGGCCGGCCAATCCGTAGCCCTTGTATAAACTAAGTCGAAAGTAGTCGCATATACTTACGGTAAGTCCAGGGGCTCCGGTCTTTCCATCTCTGCCCTGCGGACCGGGCGGGCCGCGCAACGTTTCCCGTATCGCTTCATTGTCCTTGAAGGCTTCCAGGATATCAGACGCATTACATGTACATTCGCCAGTGTATTTCTGCAATCGAATGGACACACGAATAGTTTTGTCATTTAAGCCAAAGCCAAAGCGCTTTTAAGCCAAGACAGGGCTTATATTTGCATCTGGCAGGATGACACCCAGAGTTGGCATTGCATTTATCTCTCAGCTCAAATCCAAGTGCAGCTCTGGTGTCGCAAATATTTGGGCCCCCCCTCCGCTCGGTGTGGTCTTGGTTCATTTGAATACTTACAGCCCCCGGACTTGGTGTCTCCACAAAGGGCGGATACGAGGCTGGATCACCTTTGGGGCCCGGCGGACCGGGCGGCCCAGGTGGACCGCGTATGCTATCGCCCTTGGGTCCTCGATCACCCTTCTCGCCCTTGATGCCACGATATGCTGCCGGAGGATAGAATAGAAGCAAAAGCAAAATGGATTCCATTAGCCGTTTGCCTAATTAAAATCCGGACAAGGTCCAGCTGCAGTTGAACTTACGTCTCTCGTGCGTCAGCTGCGTCTGTCCGTTGGGCTGAATACCACTGTCGTCGAAAATGTCAGTTGCCTGCGAAGAAGAAGAGAGCGACAAGGACATGTAGTAAGTGACTATTGCAAATATATATACACAGCACTTGCTGTCGTGTTTATAATTCCAAATCGAGCTGCCAAATGGGATTAAATTGGATTATTGCTTAGCTTAGTTGGGTAAGTAAACGAATTATGATATCGCCTGGGATATATGTAACTAACCACATTGTCTATAGACCAAAAATCCTCTCTGGTTATGTCATTCTCATCGACAACGGGCTCATCAGGTGGGGAGTTCTAGGTGTATGCAAATCAAGGAATTAAATAAATATATATAAAATAAAGCAAAAGAAATAAAAATAAAAAAAAAATAATAAAACAAACCATTTCTAGATCGGGATCTACTGGAGCTTCGGCAACCGAGTCTGTGGATATTTCATTTTCCTCCTTAATTGTAAACAAAATATTAAGAAATAAACAAATGAAAGGGAAATTAGCAAAAATGATAGAAAAATACTTAGAAATTAAAATGAAACACTTTGGGAATATTCGTACCAAAGACTTACTAATTCTTAATTGATTAATTGCTTTTCGTATGTGCTACATAATATATGAAGCCGTTGCAGTCTGATGATGAGCTGCAATTGATGGACTTACCACTGGCACGGCCGTCGTCGACTCTGGGGCCTTGCATTGAAATTTAAAGCCTTCCGGATTCTCATACACATAGATTTGTACTAAATAGCCCTGCGCATGAGATGTGTTTGTATGAGGGCTTGGATAATTATCCAGATTTATATATTAACAAAATGCGTTTCTAATAATTATTGAAACAGCAGCAGCAGCACACGTGAAATCCCACATCAACTAATGCAACGATAAATATACATATCTATAATAAATCAATCAATTTGCGAATCATTTCAATGAATGCACACAGAGACCTACCTATTGGTAGTGCAGCACCGGACTGCCTCTGTGCTGTGCCAATTGTAATTGCAGCAAATCGAAATTAATTATTGATGTTAATTTCAAATTGCACTTGCCACTTGCCACATGCCACAAGCCATCCACGCAACTAATGTGCGCCGCCCCCCCATCACATCCCCTCCCTCCCCACCGATTCCCCGATAAAGTGGCAGACGAAAGTCTGCGGCACAACGATGCGGAAAAGGGGTGCCACCCATAACACACAACATGAGTTCACAATGGGACAGACTTACCTGGAAAATGAGTGGAAAATGGAGGGAACTGCACTACTATCAGCAGTCTATAGAAATGCTAACCGCAGACGTTAGAGAACCTAGCTACAAGACAATGAGCCACGGACAATGCGATGCTATTGCACAGACATAGACACTTCCTCAGACAGAGGCACAAATCGAAAGAGAGAGAGAGAGAGAGATTGGGAGGTAAAGTAAGTGAATGCACATCTGCCATGAACCCTGTTCTGGGCTCTTTCAAATAAAAATGGCAGCAAACACTCACTGGCAATACGAGTGCGGGCCAAGCACAATGGCAGCAGTCATCCCGTCATTGTTGTTATCCTTGCTGCTACTGCTGTTGTTGTTGTTGTTGTTGTTTTGCAGAGACTGTAACTGATAGTAATGGCCATGCGGCTTTTATGCATCCCAGCTAAAAGTTCTGTCTGAGACGGCGAGTCGTTGAGTTTCGGGTTAAAAGCGTGCAATCGGCTTTCTGGATGGCTTAATATGCTCAACGCTCAACGCTGAGCAGCATAGGAGTGCTGTCACAGCACGAAAGGATTGAATGGCCAAATGCGGAACGGTGCTTGGCCGCAGGGCAACAGGACATCACGACAACAGGACAACAGCACTCGGCATCACACACGTACAATGCTGCATTAAATGGCGGCCAATAAACATTGAGGCGAGCGCCGCGCTCAGATGCATTCCGCCTGGCCTGGCCTCGACTCCTGCAGCTGCAGCTTGTTGCTCTTTTGCCATTGACGGCAGACTGTTAAGGGTTTCGCATTTTTATAGCTCCCATGGAATATGCACATAAAACAGAGTCTAGTGCAGTTGGATAAATGAGACTGAACGAGAGACTATATGACAAGGAGATTTCATATTGTTATAGAATATGTGCTATAATAGTTCCGCCATTAAGCCAGATATCGATTTGCATTATTAAAGTTGTTGTTATCTATATATAGAACTCACTCGGTCAACTAATGGTTCGCAGGGCAATCCCTAGTCACCTACGCCCAACCTGGTTATAATTTCTTAGTTCGCTCGGGCTATGCTACGGTTGAATAAAACTATGCGCCGAGCATTACGGCTGCCCAGCGAAAATGGCAAGCACTAAAAATCCATTTGTACTTATATATATGTGAATGAAAGTGTGTGTGTGTGTGTGTGTGAGTGTATGTAGAGTCACACTCATTTGTACAAATCTGTCTTTGTGTGAGTGGCCCAGTTCTGCTTTCAAGCCGGTGCCACTCTACCTCTCTCTCTCTCTCTTACTCTCTCCCTGTGTGTGTTTGTGCAACAAAATTAGCCGCAAAGAAATTCACTAGAAACGGAAATTAAGTAGCTGGATGTGGCATTTTTTGGATGGGGGTCGTTATTTCTTGTTCCGTTCATTTATCCCCGTCTCCTGCCAAGGGGTGACATTCACAATTACCTGCTGGCCACAGGCATTTCAATGAATTGACAGCCTTATACTGATGAAACACACACACACTCACACACACACACACACACACACACACACACTCACATACATAGACTTCCGGTCCAGCTTAAGCTCCCAGCTGGACTGCGAAATGAAATTGAAAAAAATTTGCTATGCAATTAAATATCTTGTCTTTGGCCAATGTCCTGAGACATGAAAATGTTTGCCCAGACTTTCGTTAAAGAAATGAATTTGCCATTAACTGAGATATTCAGCACAAAGGAAAATGGCTCAGAAGTCGCCTCGGAACGTGCCTTAAAGTGCCACGTGACAATTGACCAAAGAGCAATGATAACAATGGCTCTGACCCTTTCAGCTAGTTCAAATCAGTACTCGTAATTTGAACCCTTTTTTCTGAGGGCCTGTAGCGCACGAGTCGAGCACGATGAACTGCTCTGATAGGAGCACATCAAAGCAAGCTCTCTGCAAGATTGTGCATGGCAACGCAGCGAGCCGGACAAAGACATCGCCCAGGCAGCGACGAAAAGGCGTTGGCAAATAAATAAACAAGAGAAGCAACCGAGGCAGGAAGCCAGTTCAGCCAGGCCAGCCAGGACAGCCGGGCCAGCCGGGAGGTCAAGCCCAGACAATGGTCGCCGAGTCTCTTTAAATAATCAAAAATGGACCCAGAGGCGGCCGAAAGTAAAGTCGTGTTGTGGGTGGGGGCAGCGGGCGGTTAGTTTAAGCTGTCAACCCGAACGTAAACGCAAACGTAAACGTAACTAGCAGGCAGTAGGCAGTAGTCAGTAGGCAGCGTGCTGCAGTGCAGCAGCTCGGTCAAGTGGCGCTACGAGCAATTAACTAGGCTGAGGCTTGGCAGCAGTGGAACGGGGGGAGCGGAGCTGTGAGGTGAGGACTCTGTGCATGTGAGTGGCGTGTGCATTTGATTTTGTCTTGGGCCGCACATAATTAAGGCCAGCCAAGCTGGGCAGGGCGGGGGCGCAGAGGCGCCAAAGCGGAGCAAGGACATGCCAGAAGAGCAGTCAGAAATGAACGTCAGGAGCAGGACAGCAATGCCAGCAGCGGGGGTTGCACTTGACAAGGGTTGAGAGTAAAACAAACAAATATAACACACCGTTGACCTGCTTCCCCAGTCGGGTCGAAAGGTATGCAACCTTTTGCGAGTAGTTCCTTTCGTTCTAGGATGCCAAACACGTTTCAGATATAAAAAAAACACAGCAACAACAACAACAGCAAAGAAACTGAGAAAAAATGAAAGCACACTGCCCGCAAACGGAATCCATGCACTCTGGCAATTTGTTAAAAATGTGTCAATAATGTAGATCGATTGAGGATGATTGCGGCCCCTTAAAAATTAAGCGAAAAAGGGTTCAAATTGATTATAAGTATCCCTCCACGCCCAAATGGTTCAATTAGAGAGGGCTTGTATTCCCCAGTATTTGTTTTCGCACAGCATCCGGAAAATGTTTACCTTGCATCGGATATTGCTGAAAAATCTACATTAAAATAGTTGAAATACCAAAACTTTTTTTTTTGCATCCTTGACCACTGAAGCTTATGAAAGAGCAGAGGGGAGTGCTCTTCCTCTTTTAAATTAGCCCAAACCACTATCAATCACAATACCGAAAATATATGTATAATTCATGCACAATAAATAGGTAAAAATGGCCTTGAACTGGGTTTCATTCTGAGCGACTGGGGAAAGGCCTCGCTGCATACCCTTTCTCAGGCGACATCCGTGACGGTTCCGAGTCCCGACCTGGACTCATTTTGTCAGTTCTTGGCTGGGAGCTGCCAGTTGCAGGCAGCTGTTGTGTAGTTAAAATTAAATTTTAATTAAGCACAAATATTTAATAAGCATAAATTACGGCATGCAGCGGCATGACGACGACGATGAGGACGGCATCAGAACAAAAGGACTGCTTTAAATTGTGAATGGCAACTGAAAATGGCATCGCATTAAGATTAGCATAACTTGTTTTTATACCGTTACCCCCCTTTCCGTTTCCTCTCGGCGCTTGTTGTCTGCCTCTTATATAACAAAAACAGGAAAGAGACGGCGACAATGGCTGCGGCAGAGCAGCAAGCGGAAACGGATATACATACACACATACATACATATTTGTCTTGCGTGCGCGTTGCTCTGTTTGTCTCTGTGTGTGTATATATAGGAGTGTGACTGTGTCTGTGTGTGTGTGTGTTAATATCTACAAGTAGCAGGTAACTGGCCCCCCCATCCATCCGCTTGTATAAAAGTTATGCGCAGGTTAATAGATAATTAACCATGCAAATTGCCACGCAACAGTTTACAAATATTCGCAGCATCATTCTCGCAAGACAAAAATTCCGTGTGCTAGCGCCGCAGGTGTGCGTGAGCGTGTGAGAGAGAGAGAGGGAGAGAAAAAGTAGCGGGCACATGAGAAGCGTACGAGTACAAAGGAATTAACTCTAATTACTTTGTAATGCTGATTAAGCCAGTTAGAGCGCATTAAATATGTAAACGCCGCTCTGACATTCCCGGCATATTGGCACTCGGAGAGGCAAACGGGCAGACCTTGAGCGGGCCAATAAGTGCGCCACGTGAAGCGGGACAATCAATTGCCGTATTGATTTATGCTGCATTACACTCGTGGCAGTTAAACGTTTATTTACAAGTCGAGAGTTGTTAAGGCACTTCAATTTCCATTTCCATTTCAATTTCAATTGCAAATTTCAATGGCATATTTTATGCGGCACAAATGAAAACGCGAGCCGGCAAAAAAAAAAAAAATGCCAAATTTAAATTCACCTTTATGGCTGCCAACGGCCCCAAACGCCGCGGCACAACCCCAAGTCTGAATGACTGTAGCGGGCCAGTTGTGGCAGCAACAGCAGCAGAAGCAGGAGCAGCAGCAGCAGCAGCAGCATTGGCATAGTTTCTAAATCACTTTCTGTCAGCCGTTTACAGCAGCAGCAACAACAACAACAACAGCAGCAGCGGCAAGGATAACAATCGCCATGTCAAAAAAAAAGAAAAAAAGTTGCCCACTTTTTTGTAATTTTATTTTATTTCCGTTTAAGTGCGTGCGCCAAGGTGCTGTCCGTCCACACGCCCCTCCGCCTGCGCCGGCGACAGTGTGGTGCGATTTTAAAGCTAAATTATAGCAACATAATATTTTACGGCCAAGTTGAGGTAGATGCCGCCAAGCATCCGGCAGGTGTGCAGAGCTTAATTTTCTGCACTTGACTCTGGACACTTGGCGGCCGTTTGAAAAGGGCTTCATCTTCATTTCACTCCAGGCTGGCTCCCTTTTCTGTTTGTTTTTTATTATACATTTTGTTTGGTTCGCTGGCTGTTTCTTGCATATCATCTGAATAAATTACTTTGCACATTTTGCGGCGCATAAATAATTGAAGATAGCTCCCACGCCCAGCCCGAAATAAAACCAAATCTCTTCACACATTTATAAGTCTATTCGGGCATGTCTATATGGGTAGATGGGTCTGGCTGTGTATGTGTGCCCATATGCAGACGCAACGGCAGAACAATGAGACGGCAAATGCCAGCCGCACAAAGTGACAGCATTTTTTTAATTTTACTAAAACCTACGACTAATTCTCAAACGAGCTGACACAAATCTCGAAAGTTGTTACACCAACATATTTGCCGGCTGCCCCGGTGCTGCACCACTCACTGCCCCACTGTCTGCTCGACAGCCAGGCAGAACTGTCACCAAGTTCTGTCGCTCCGTTTGGCTGTGCATCTGGGCTCAGCCCAGTCCGACGACTAACTGCGAGCTCTGTTGGTTTTTTCTTCTTCTTTACTTTTTTGTTTTTTTTTTGTTTGTGGTTTAAACACAAACAATGAATACGCACACATAGACACACACACACATATATATATATAGACTACGTGGATTATGCCAACAGTTGGAAGGGGAGCCGAAAAAAAACCAGCAGAAGCAGCAAGCGGAACTGCAACAATGGCGTCGAGCATTTGGTAAAAGCGCCAGCAACAATTAGCTTAAAGCAAGCAATGCACACACACACACGCACACACATTCATATAAACGCACATTGCATTTTGCATAAACCAACACGTTATCTGCGTATTAGTGTCCTGCACGTGTGCCCGTTCAGACAGTTTTATAAACCCTATGGCAAATACATATGCGCCGGCGAACGTTGCGTATACATAATCAAACAGCAGCCAAAGGACGTTTTTCGATTTGATTTGCCATTGTTGAAATATGTTTTTTAATTGAGATTTAGCTTATGTCACACGAAATGAAAGAAAAATAGTAATTTAATGGATTATTTTGTATAGAACTGAAGACCCTAGTAGGTACTAAAACCTCAGGCAGCTGTAACATCAAACTTTCAGTTCATTTATGTCGATTGTATTATTTAGTAAGCTCACATATCACTCAGCACTCAAACAGCAGCCAGTTATACATAGTTTCCATTTACTCGCTCAAAATGCCAGCTCCAAAAATCCAAAGTAATCAGATCGAGAAGAGCGCTACGAAGCGCAACCCATTGTATGTAAATCCGGAGCTGAAAGGCCTTATCGTAGAGCTGATGCTGCCGCGTTTCGAGACGCTGCGTACAATAGTCTCCACGCGCTTCGTGTCTGAGGCGGAGATTGAAAATGATAAAGATGATGCGGACGACGACTGGTGGCCAGATTACAGCATCCATTCCGACATGCACTACATGACCGAAATGAATGTAAGCAATCGATTCATATGCTATTCAGATATTCATATGTATATACCTTCATCAGGGTCTGATGCATCTCATACTAAATGGCTTGCGGGGCATGACGGATGAGCTGCAGGCCATTGGAGCCAAGTTTCAAGCCTTCATTTGGGACAAGTTCAAGCCGGACCAATCTGCTAAGAAGGTAGCCGCTGCGAAGTCAGCTGAAGAGAAGGAGAAGGAGGATGACTTGGACCGCTATCTCCTGGCTCAGAGTCTGATCAAGGACATGGTAACTTTTGTGACTTGTTGCAGTCGCCAGTGCACCAAGCTTCTGAAGCAGCGCAAAGGGTACTTGGAGCGTGCCTCAGAGACCAAGGACACAGAGGATCGCATACGCCTGAAAGTCTTCGATGAGCGCAGCTTTACCGAGCTGCACGGTCGCATGATTAGTTTGAAGAGCTTTGTTCAGGACTTTTGTAATTTATTCGAGTCTGAATGGAGTTCGTCAAATCCGCAGAACAGCTCTGTCGTCTCCCCGACTAAGAAGATATCCACGTAATACTGTCCCGTTTTGTTCGCTGGATGTTATTAGCCCGTTTCTTTGTTCTAGTTCGCCCGAGCCCGAGCCAACCGAAACGTACACACTCAAGTGCACAAACACACACACACACACACATTCAGAGATAGTCACATGCATACACACATGAAGGCTTCATTTGAGAGGGTTGTAATAAAGAGTCCACCCCCTTGTGAATTGGAGTATCCAGAAAAGCTTTTTATGCTTCAAAGTCAATATAGTGTGCCATGTACGGAGTAGAGTTTTAACGTTAACGACGCACACACACACACACACACACATACCCATACAGATACGTGGCTGGGCCTCTTGCTCGGTGACACACTTGCGATAGCTACAAACAGCCACAGTTGCAGCCCCACTCTGCCAATCTCTGCCCCACTCCATCCCAGGCAGTTAGTTGCTTCAAGCACAAACGCCATTCAGGCGGAAATGCAACAACAACAGCAGCAACAGCAGCAGCAGCAGCAGCAGAGAGTCGAGCAGCAGCAGCAGTTGAGCGCTGAGCGTGGAGCGTTGAGCGCTCAGCACTGAACGCTGAGCGGGCCAGAGGCAAAAAACCTCCACGTGAAGTGTGTCATCAGTTTAAGGTTTTTGTGGGCAGCAACAGCAGCAGCAGCAGCAGCAGTACCGAGAGCAGCAGCAAAACACACATCCAGCCGCCCCCACACCGACCGCCTGTATTTTCATAATAAACAAATGGGTTGTATGGTTGGTTGGGCTTAACTTTTGGGCTGCCAGCAAGTCGACGCAGTCGGTTACAGATAGCAGCAGACCCGCACGAGTCTCGCTCGCATTTGTGTGAGCACAAATCAGTGCTATTTATATTGTGGCCAGGTTGAGTGGGCGGTGGGGTGGTGCCTGCTGCTGTCTCCTGCTAGATGTTTGCTGAAGTTGCAGCTTGTCAGCACGCTTACCGACTGCTCTTTGGGTAACATGCAATTTGCAAAAATAACCACTCGAGTCACATACTGTGATTCCCTGCTCGCCCCCTCCTCCCCCTCCCCATCGCTGTGCTGCAAAAGTTCACTTGCAACATGCTCTTATCTCTGACATGCTGCGCACGGTGGCAGCAAATCGACATCGCAACTTGCACTCCAAGTTGCCTGTCAATGCAACAAGTTGGGTTCGAACTCGAAGAGCGGCCAGGAGCAGAGCGGGCGGGCGACAGCTGACAGAAAACTTTGTTGTGCCTATCGCAGGCAAGCCGCAAAAGTCAGCGCAGCTTCTGCAAAGTTGCGCTATCGATGCCATCAAGTGTCTCCGCGAGGGCAGCAACAGCTGCCACTGTGACCGCGGGCCATGTCACACTGGAGGGCGGGGGCGGAGGGCCAAGTGCGTGGCACAATAAATATATAATAGACAAATGTTTGGCGGGGCGTGCCTCGTAATAAGTGGGTGTGGCTGTGTGTGAGTTTAAGTGTGCATGTGTGTGTATGTATGTGTGTGTGTGGGTATGTGTGTGTGTGTGTATGCGTGTGTGTGTGTGTGTGTGTGCGTAACCTATCACTTTGTTTTCCATCTCTGACGTTAACCTTTATGCAACAGAGCGACCCGCGCACTCCCGCCACTCCTGCCACTCCTGCGATTCCTGCTTAAATAAAATATTATCATAAACGTAACAGACGATAGTTTCTCATATGTTTATTCACAAATATGTGCGCACGAGCCGGAATGTTGGCGCCAGCTACTTTCCACTTGCCACATCCCACACTCCACTTGCAACATGCCAAAGTTCTGCGCCGCCTGCTGTTTACTTCGGGGGCCAACTCTTTTCTTTACTTTTGCTCGAATATCCGCTGCCCCTGCTGCCCCTGTTGTGTCAGTGGGGCACACATTTTGAGACTTTCATTATTTATCGCCAGCTGCGGAATAGCCGAACGACTGCGACTACATTCATAAATATATATAACTTGCGATGCGATGCCCCAGCAAATCTAATGGAATATGTTTCCGTGAGTTTTTTATTACTCAACCGAGAGTGTGGATTGGCCAGAGAGAGAGAGAGAGAGAGAGAGAGAGAGAGAGAGAGAGAGAGAGAGAGAGAGAGAAAGAGAAAGAGAGAGAGAGATTGCGTAGCAGACTAATATAGTTATGCTCGCCTATATCGAGTTTGGATACTTTACAATCCCCTTGTGTGGAGCATGCTACTTATCTCGATGACATTACATTTTATTTGTCCCGGGTCCTTTGCTCACTACAAATTGTACACGAAAGCCCAGAAAGGGACTGAAAATGAAGACGAAAACGAATACGAAACTGAAAACGAAATACACAAAATAAAGTACAAAAACTCCACGAATCGCTGTGGCATGAAATCTTTTTGTGCTGACATAACGGTTCACCTAACTCTACGTCCGTAATCAATCAATTATTTTGCCTAAACTAATATTAAATTGTTACACAAATGTAAGATTGCGCTGGTCAGAGCTGCCCAGCCGAGTGCTACCCTGCTTAGATTACTATATTTTGCATTAATGAAGTTCTATAATTACAATTAGTTGGAATTCGTGAAAACATTCCGAGTTTATGCCATTCCTGGGCATGCCCTGCTGATTTTATCAGACAGTACTCAAATGCAACTCGTTTCGGATTTTAGGAACAACGTTTTGATTTTAATGGAAAATTGTGTTGTCGGACTTGCAGCTATTTCCGGTTGCAGTGCAGCGCGGCTTACGGCTTACGGCTTACGGCTTAAGTTGCGTTACGAAGGTCTCTGTGGTTGCGTGACTCTGCTCACTTTGCGAAAACACGCGTCTCTCGGGAGTTATCGTGATGAAATGTCACAGGGTATTACATAGTCGAGCCCCACAAGCCAATCTAGTGTTTGGGCTCGTGTGAATTATGAACTTGTGCGATAGCAATTAGATTCAATAACCACCAATTGGTCAAGTTCCATAATGTGTGTTGTTGTTCTTGTTGTTGTTGTTGTTACTGTTGTGCAGCACCTGCATTGGGTTACTGCTAATAGCGGTCAATACATATGTGTATATACATGTATGCATGTGTGTGTGTGTGTGTGTGTGTGTGTGAGCAACTTTCAGGCTCGTGTTGAAGAGTCAAGTCTAATGCGACGCATTTACAATAATTGCCTTTTTGGATAGAATTCGCTTTTGGTTAATTGTCCACTAATGAATACGAACAGAACTTGTTGTTGTTGTTGATGTTGCTGTTGTTGTTGATGTTGTTGTTGCCGCTTGTTGTAGTAATAGTGGTTGTTATTGCTCTCACTGCTGCAAAAGCCACACAGTTAAACCGCAGACCACACACGTACAAAGCCCACACACACACGCACACACACACACATACACACACACACACGCGTGCTGCCACTCGCTAGCATTTACACTCAGTCAATAGAGCTAGTTGCGGCAGCCAAATAACCGCCTCAATATAATACAATAACAAATTGCCTGTCAATCTACGTGTAACTTTTATAAATTTCCAGTAAGGGACGGTGCACGCTAGCCCCTACCTAGCTACCGTAGAGACGCCTCGCGGCGCGTTCACCTCGAGTTTCAGCTATAATTAACAGCGGCTGTGGCAACTGTGCGAAAAACTTGGGGGGGACAACAACAACAGCAACAACAGCAACAACAACAACAACAGCAACAACAGGAACAACAGCTGAGACGCGCTAAGGCTTTGTAAGGTTAGCTGCTGCTAATGAACTCACTGGCGACGCCCCTTAGCAGGGTCAGGGTGAGAATGAGGATAAGGCTGGGGGTGGGGGTGTGGGTGTGGGTGAGGGAGGAACACCATACCGGCAGCATGCAGCAATGACTTTATTAGCAGCCGCGCCGTGTCGCTGGCAGTACTCGGGTTTTTATTTAGATTTTTATTGCTAAACTTTGTTTCGTTCTATTTTTGTTGTTGCTTTTTTGTTCGCCACTTGGCAGTTGCTACTGTGGCACACATTCGTCTGCAGCAAGTGAAAACGAGCTGGGGTCAGGGACAGCAACAGCGGACAGGAGCAGGGCAACGCTAGCGTCTATCGAAGTCAGCTCGTTAACGTCTGTCGTTTGACTGCGACTTGAGCGTCCTTCTCATGCGACACTTTGAATGTTTTAAATGCTTTTTACCCCGCCTGGCCTTACCTAGCTCGCCGTTGCGGCTTGTAGCTGCATTAAATTAGTTTAATCACCATGCAGACCACGCCGTCTGTCGTTCGCCCGTCCACGGCAAAAGCCGGCAGCCAAGCCCATAAGTAAGCGTAAACAATGTCAAAGCAGTGCACACTGTAGCAGTAGTTTACTGTAACTACCTAAATGGCCGGTCTTGGCAAACAGCACCCGCGGTTAGCGGGCGGGCCAGGGGCACCCCACAGTCGTCGGTGTCAATAGAAACATTAACTGGGCGTGCTGGCAAAATTAGCACAACAATTATGCAGGTATTAGCCGACGACGCGACGGCGTTGATTCAGTTTCTTTGTTAGCCGCCAAGAGGTGTAAACAACGGGCGGTGTCCGCATCGGAATGGGGGGCATGCCCACTCTTGGCAGCCCAGCCAATAAGGAATTGGTGTAAAAACAATAACAGTACCGATCTGTATTAACTGCGATGCGTATTATATTCAACCTGACGGGTAAAGGCTTAAATTCTAGACACTTTGGAGTTTATTTGAAATAATCCGGCTAAATATGGGCAAAGTATCAAATTTTTAGCGTGGCAACACACACACACACACACACACATGGTTGTGAGGTCATTAAAGTACCACTTGAGTGGTTTTTGTGTGTAACAGCCATCCACCTGTTAACAGCAATCCACCTGAGCTCACTGAGCTCACACTAACGTAGAGAGCTCGTATTACGTATACGCACTGTATGTAAAACTTAAACCAAATTCATTAACGTGTGTGCCCAGCGGGTTAAGTATTTTCGGATCTCAAATTGTCTTTAGCCGGATCGAGTATCGAACTGAATGTTTATTCACTGAAAGAGATATATACATATATATGAGCCATAATTTCAGTTCAGTAAATTTAAACTGATGCTATACTTAGCTAAGGTTTCACATAGCAAGTCATATATATGTTAAGTCCGTCTCATTTTCAGCTAACAACACCCTGGACAGTTTTGCCACTTTATCTTCCAGCAAAGGGCAGAGGGCAGAGGACAGCAAGCGTCTCTAATGTTTTCTGATAATTACAATAGTTTCTTTTTAATTTATACCCCTTACACACACTCGGACACTCGACATGCAGTGACATGATAGTCACTCACCTGGTCAACTCAAGTCGTGTGCGTTTGGCCCCAGCACACACACACACACACACACACACACACACACAGAGGGGCAGGAGCACTCTCCAACATATGACACATGTGGACAGCAACAAAATGGTTTGCTGTCATGAAACATTTGTCACAATAAACTCTATTTGCTTTCGTGTAGTGTAGAAATGTATTCGAGTTGTTGTTGTTGTTTTCTTTTTTTTACATATAATTTATTTGCTGCTAGGGTATTTAAAAGCAAGTCTAAGCATTTTGTGGCCTCCTGTGTGTGGTGTGTGCGTGCTGGGGTCGCATAAACCGCGACCCACGCGCCCCCCTCCCGCCTCCTCCCCGCACTGGAGACATTTGTTTGCATTTCAAGTAGCAGGAGGAGCAGGAGCCGTAGCAGGAAATGAAGCATTTAGCATTACAAATTACACATTACACATATTACGTATTACAAATTGCACAGTTTAGCAGCTGCTACTATGACAACGACTATAGCTAAAGCTAAAACTAAAACTAAAACTACATATGGCAGCCGAAAGCTGAAACAGAAACTCATAAATTGCAGCCACAAGCCTCGTTGTTGCCGAGAGACTCGTAATTATAATTAATTGGCGAGTTTTTAAAGTTGATGAGATGCCATTTGATATGAAGAGCGGACCCAAAACTTGTTGATTATTCTACTTTGGTTTTTGTTCAATGTTTAGTTACCTGTATCCTGGCTGCCACACGCTCGCCGTTGAAGCGATTGGGGTTGAACCAGCCCTTCGTCGAGCCCGTCACGAGGACAATGCCGAGCAGGAAGAAGAGTATTAACGCGGTTATGACGAGTTTCGCGCGCGTCGAAATGACCATAGCCATGTTTTCGATTTGGATATTTACACACACTTGCAACACTTTAACACTTAGCACTAGAAATCAACTCGGCTATGGCACACACACACGCACACGCACACGCACACACACTCGATTGCCTGGAACAGAAAAAGATGTATGAATTGGCATATTAATTGGATGTGGCTTGTTATTGTTGCTGCTGGTCGGTCGGGCCACATACAAATGGTTTGAATGCGTTGTTCTCGGCTTGAATGTATTTGACCCTTGGGTGGCTGCTGCCTCTGCTGCCGTCGACTGCGGAGCCTCTAAGGGCTACCTAATGGCTTTTGTGGCACGTATTAACCTTGCCTTGCCAGCTTTTTTTGTTTTTTTTTGCAGCAAACACGCGCGCCTCTCAAATGCCCATATCAGCCTCTTCTCAGGCTCTGGCAACTGGCATTTCCTCTGAGCGCAACAAATGTAACACGTTTTATTTAATTTCTCTGTCTCTCTTGCTCCTGCTTTCCCTATATATGTCTCCCTCTCCCTCTCTCTCACTATAATTTTGCTATGCTCGCTTGTCAGCATTTTCTTACCGATTTTCGCCACCAAAGGGATGGCTAAAAAAATAAAAGCCAACAATATATACGTACATATATAAAAAAAAGTGAAACTTTATGAAAAGTTAAGCTGCCAACAAGTTTATTTGCGAAAATATTGAATTATAGCCACGTCATGGCAGGCGAAATGCGTAAGAGACGAGCTACAGAATGCGTTGCCTAGATTTGGCCACATGCTAAAGATGTCTCGGCTTTTATTTAGAGCGCATAAAGGCATAAGCCGAATGCCAGTGGTGGGCGAAAGGCGAACGGCGAACGGTGAACGGCGAATGCGATGGGGCTGCAGGCGTGTCCTTGAGCGCCCCGAAAATGAAATAAAAAACGAGCGCCAACTTTGCAACCTACATAATTGCGGTAAAAGTTGGCGCACAACACACACACACACAAAAGTATCCTTTAACACACACACGCACAGCAACACACACCCACACGCGCTCATTGAGCGAACAGTTAAGCGCTGGGCTCAGCGCGCACAAAAGTATGCTACAGTCAGCGCATAATTACGATAATCGTGTCTGTCTACCAGTGGCAACACCAGCAGCCGCCGCAGCCACAGCAGCAGCAGCGGCAGCGCGGTCCAAACAAACAGACGCGCTCACCTGCTCACGGGCCAGCCACGCCCGCACACCCACTCTAAAACGACAGGCAGTTATTGAGTCAACGGTTGAGTCAGTGGTGTAAAACAAACTTTTTTGTGTGTGCCCAAAAAAGAAAGTCAAAAGGAAACTTTTTTTATGCGCCCAAGAGTCGAGTCTCGAGAGTGGAGCTGCCTTTGCTTTTCCCTTTGCCTTTGCCTACGCCCTACGCCCTACGCCCTACCCCCTGCCCTCTGCCCTCAGTAGCGCTCTTCACGCAGCATTAAAATTCTACGGCTGCTGCTGTTGCTGCTGTTGCTGCCTCAGCAGTTTAAGCTTAAAGTTTGACACGGCTCAAGTTTCCTAATGAAATTACCTACTTGGACTTTTTCGGCTGCGTTTTTGGCCGCGTAATGAAAAGGGGCAAAACTTGTGCCGTACAAAAAAAAACGAAAAACGAAAAACCACACACAGAGAGAAAAGCCAGGAAAACAAAAACGGGCGCTGCCTGCGGGGCTGTGGTTGGAGGACGATAAGGAATTTCATATCTACTTGCAAATTAAGTACGCCAAAATGAGTAATGACTTTTGAAGTTGTCATGGCAGCCGAATCGTAAGCCGTTGAATGCATTATTTAAGCAAAAATAATAATACTGCACAAAGAGAGCCTTTACGTTTACGTTTTGGTTTCGTTTACGGTTACGGTTTGTTGGCCAAAACGTTAACGCCTAATGAAGATAATGGGCTGACATGTTTAAAAAGGCTAACCTTACCAACACACAAACACACACACACATGCACATATATAAGTGACATAGGCGTGTGTGTCGCTGTACGGTTTTCTTTTCTACATTTTGACATGTTATTTTTAATAAACAGTAGACACACACACACACACACAGAGTGACTTCCGCTTTAGATAATTTGATTTGCCTTTGTCTGATTCCTAGCACAAGTAACAATGACTAACTGATGTTCCAACTGAGCAGGGGTTAAACATGTGTCACACATGCATCCTTAATAAGAAGCAAGCACAATAAAATGTCACCAGAAGGAATGTCTAAGCAGCCCCAGCCTTGGCAAGGGCCAGGCTTGACTTGACTCGACTCGACTTGGCCAAGTTTGATCGATAGCAGCTCCTTTGCCTACTGTTTGACAATTGTACCCAAACCCCCAACCCCATTCCACATGTGATTCAATGTGTCACTGGGCGTGTGTGTAAATGCGTATGTATGTCCTCTCCCTCTCTCTCTCTCTCTCCCTCCCTCTCTCTGCGTGGACGCTCCAATGCTCGAATGCTCCATCGGGCGCATAAAGAGCTGCTTAAATTAATAAGGAGCCAACTAGTCGAGCGCATTTCCCAGCCTTTATGGCAAGTAGGCGGATGGGGCGTTAACCGCTTCACTAGTCGTATAATTAAAGTCCAACGTTTGCATAATTTATCTTTATTGGTGCCAGGTTTCGGCAACGGCAACGGCTGCTAGTTCCCTTGCTTAAAGGCCCCAATCGGGCAGCAGCCATAAAATCATAAAATATTTTATTTTACCCACTTTTTGATTGGTTTAAATTTCTGATGGAGGCACTTTTTAGTTGCCTGACCGTTTGCTCACGGTGCGTAAGTCGATCCACAAATCACAGAGCCGGCCATAAAATGAGCATTGTATTTAAATTTAACGAGCTGCATCCTTATCAGCAATAAAACGTACATTCTTGCATACAAAAACAAACTCTGGGCAAGTTAATCTCCTCAACACGTCCGGACTAACGCAATGAAAGTGAGAATCAACATTTAAAAAAATCCACATGAAAGCAAAAATAATATTTGAAAATATCATGAAAATTCAGTATGAAAACGAACTAAATTGAAGGGCTTCAGCGCAAAAGGCGAAGGAAAGCAGAAGGAGGAGCTAAAGCGTGAGAGCCGAGAGTTATTCCGTTGAATTGCTCAAGCGAAACGTTTTAGTTAACGGAAGCAAAGCCACTTTAAAGCGTTGAAAATCGCATAGAACGGCGCTCGCATTTCAAATGCACTTAAATAACTCTGTAGATTATTAGCAGGTATATATATGTATATACATATAATTTAAATTTGTGAATTTATATTTGTAGACAATGGCTGAGTGCAAACTAATTTCAAAACACAATCGCGGTCAATAGAAAACAACTTATTGTGGGTGGCAATTTGGCTGGATGTGTAAATAAACATTTTAAATTGAATTTTAAATTGTGTCAACAGAACGGGTCAAAATATTGCATTATGATGCCAAATTGATAAATTTGCAAATCAAAATTACATATTACGGAATAGAAGGCCCGCTCCGAGCAAGGGGCAGGCATGTAAGCAGACGGTGTTAACAAACTATGCCAACAAATAAAGCCAGCTGAACACACAATCAAATTCTGATATTTAAATGTACGTCACACACACAGAGAGAGAGAGAAAGAGAGAGAGATAGAAACTATAATAATTTATGACTACATACATATTTATGTATTCAAGCTTGTTGCCACTCCTCAACATGGGCCCGAGCAAAGCCCCACAGTGAAACCCAATTTATATAGTATTTAAAATCCTGGATTTTGTTACGATTCCAGCTGTTGTTGCTGTTGGTATTTTATATGTCAAATGCGTTATACCATTTAATTAAATGCACGCACTGGCTGCACACCAAAAGCTGAAAATTCTCAAAAATTCGAATTTCAATAGACCATGTTTTTCTTTTTTTTTTATGTGAAAACGAGGACGTGCATGCGTGAGGCCACAATTAAAGGCAGAGCCGTTGCTAGCCACAGGAGCAGTGGAGTTCGGCGATTGTGGTCGAGAAATTACTCAGCCATGTTTGAAATATTTAACATGTGCCCTACATCTATGGACAGGGGGAGTGGCGCGATGTCATCAATAGCTTGGCTTATCTTTTGTGCAGCTGTTGGCCTCACGTCTGAATGCCAGAGGCCAGAGTAAGTAGCGGCAAATATCTTTTGTAACAATGCAGACATTTAAAAGGCCTTTTATTTAATAAATAAAATGTATATGCCTTTGCCTAGCGGCCGAAGCACCGGAACACCAAAGACAAAGACAAAGGCAAAGGCAAAGGCAGCCTGGCTGGCAGTCGAAAGAGTGAGCGAGCGAGTGAGCGAGCCAGCAAAAATCTACGTATACAGAATATTATACGCATACGCACACACACACACATACACATACACAGTGCTCTTTTAATATGCACATGTGTGAGTGTGTTAGTGTGCGCGCTGGTTATTCATGGTTGTTGTTGCAGTAGGCTGCCTTAATGAGTTTGCCTTTGATTTGGGCCAAAGCGAATAAGGCTCAGCCAATATGGTAAGCCGCTGCCTACGCCTATACCTCCCCTTCTGCCTCCAGTCTGTCATAATTTATGCGCAGCCAATGCTCAATTTGATAGGCAACAGCCTGCGACATTCAAACCATTTGTGTGGCCCATTGTACCACTAATGCCAGCTGAGTGCTTCCTATATATGTATGTATATACACATATGCACATACATACATGCATACGTATGCATATACATACATATATATATTAAATACTAATTTATGCATGTATTTACCTTTGAGCCGAGCGCGTTAAAAGTCAGCTTTAACTAAACGATATAACCCGGCAATGTATTTATGAATATGTTTTTGTATTCGTTTCGTAAATATGTACGCGTTGATAATATTGAATATGTTGACGAAATCACAGATAATTTAATTACAAATAGTTATTAAAAAAAAAAAACAAGACCAAAACTATTTATTTATTTTTTTATTATTATTATTTTTGGTTCACACTTTGCGAATTTATTTTTTCTTTCTTTTATTGCGTTCAAGTTGAAAATCATTTGTAATTACAAATGACAGCGGGCTTTTTTTATTATTATTTGTTTACAGTTTTTTTTTTTTTATGAACAAAGTACAAATACGAATTACCGAATGCGTTTCGGTGTCTGTGCTCAACAGTTGCGGCGATTGGCGTTTGTTAACTGGACATCCAGCCGTTGGCTCCCGCTGCGCGCAATCAATTTTTCTCGTTTTCACACCACATGCATTTTAACGTTGTGCAATTGATTGATTTTCATTTGAACAAATTCACTGACGTTGGCGATGGGATCTGGGCAGTGGCACTGGCAGTGGCAGTGGCAATAGCGAAAAGTTGTGAGTTTTAAAATTTTCATCTTTTAGTCGAACCGGTTCGAGTTTCAGCTGCACACGTAAAGTTTTCGAAAATTTCACACGCTCGACCCGGCGACGGACACGAAGGGGGCAAACAAAATAACAAGAACAACAACAAGGATAACAACAACAACAACTGCTGCAACAGCCGCGAGCCTGCCAGCCAAACTAATTGTAAATATTTGCTCAGCGGGCAAACAAATTTGTGTTTCTCTCCGTTTGGTTTCTTCTCTTCTCGTTTCGCTTCTACGGAACTCCTTATTTACGTAGCCGGCGCGGCGATCACGGGGGGATATGTTGGATAATTTTGAGCGCTATAGGTAATACGCGACCATCACGTTTATTAATTTTGCAGCAAATCTGGCCAGGAGTTTAGTCCACTGCACGCGATATGCAAACGACACGCGCAACAATCACCGGCACGAATGTGGCCAGGACTGCTGTGTGATATGTGATGTGTTTAGCTTGATATGTTCTTGGCGAGCACTGTGACTGCAATTGTGATTGTGATTGTAATTGTTGCTGTGACAGTTACTGTTACTGTTACTGTTACTGTTACTGTTACTGTTACGATTACTGTTACTGTTACTGTTGCTGACACTGATACTACCAATGGCAATTGAATTGGCAGCTAGGTGAGTGGCCGCAATTTCAAACGTTTGCGCCATCTTTCCATCATCTTTGAGCGCATAATTGAATTTTAATTGACTCGACTCCGTGGGGGCTGGGCTGCCTTGGTTTCGGCTCACATTACGCTCTACACGTTTCGGTTCACTTGAATATTATGCAAACATATTTCATTTGGGCATAAATCACTTTCGTTTTTTGCGGCTAAACTCGCACAATGGCTTCATTTACGCCTGGCTCACACATAGCCGCTTACGCCTCACGATACGACGACAGCGCCGAGCCGCCGTGGCTGTGTATGAGGACGACAACGTGTACGATGTGCACGACCGAGTCAGAGTGCGACTTCAGCGTTCTGTGGCAGTATGGATATGTAAATGCTATGCCGTCTTTGCCGTACGCACATGTTAACTGTTTGCGGCACCGAACGCGACTGAAAGGTAAACGCACTCGTCTCGGCCAGGCCCAGCGTAAGCCAAATCACAGCAACATGGCGCACACAAGGACACACACACACACACGCACGCACACAGACACAGGGCCAACTGGATGCCGCTCAGCTCGTGCCTTAGACAACGCAGTTTCACTCGTGCTGGCCAACGCTTCGTCCGCACGGGCGCTGAATAACTCTGGGAGCGTGCCGTGAGCCTTGAGCTAAACTCGGCGAGTCTGAGCACCTTGTGGCTGAGCGAACTGAGTGAAGCCAACTGAGTGCCGAGTCTGAGTTGTTCGCCAAAGTTGGCCGCTGCGTGGTAAATTGGCGCCCTACAAGGCTGCCGTGGTGAGAATGCCTGCTGTCAGGTGTGTTGAAAAGCTTCACAGCTATATTCGTATTCAACAGAGAGCCGTTGGTGGTTGAGCGTTTGAATGGCTCAAGCGGCCACTTGCAGACAATTGAATGAGTACTCAGGCGTTTTATTACGAGTACGCATAGTTCATTGCACAAGATTTCGAGTACGCATCGATTGGGGGTGTGGGGAAGACATATGGTCTGGCGATGCGTTGATGCGTTGCTCTTTAAGTTTTAAGAAACCTTCACCCGAATTATTGCCCATTGCCTAATTGTTAGCCCTGTTGCATTAAATGGACACGTGTGCTGCCGTTTGGCGTCTGCTGTTGCAATAATTATTAGATGAAAGCAAATTGGCCGCCGCCAGAACTTACCTCGAAGTGGCCGTGGAACACGGAACCAGCCTGGCCAATGAAGAGCACCGCAGTCTTGTTGAACGACAGCTCGAACGGATCCCGCACCACCTCGGTGGCGTTCTGCAGCACGCAGTCGTAGTAGAAAGTCACATTGTTACTGTACACCTGGAACGCAATCGAATTCCATTTGTCCGGCACGTTGGGCACCGGAAAGGTGGCCAGTTTCCGACCGGCCGGAACGTCGGGCTGCCCATAAACGAGCGTCACATTGTAGCTGTTCTTGACAACCGGCGACAGATGGACGCCGAGCTGCAGCACCGTCTCCTGCGAGTCGACAACGCTGAACAGATAGCCGCCCTTCAGCGAGTTCAGGCGGTATTTGACCAGTATGGCAAATTCGTAGAGCTTCTCCGGCAGCATCAGCGTCGATGGGGACTTCACGTTGGCCGTCGCCAGCAGCTTGAAGGCCGGGTAGCCATCGTCGGCGCTGACGAAGTCTATGCCCGTGTATTGATTGTCGTACATGATATCCGTGAGCATATGTTCACCCATTTCATCTGGGGGTATAAGCAAATTAAAAGAGGCAGGGTATAAGTCTAACCACATCTAATTGATGCCCGCCCAAAAGTATGCAACGAAATAAATCTGCGTAAAATATTTCCGACAACAGCTGAAAAGTGTGGAATGAATTTTCACAATTTCCATTTGTTGACTTTATTTGCACTGATTGCTGTTGACAACAAACAAACAATTAGGCTTAACTACACCATTAAGAAGCCGTACGTAAAGCAAATATAACAGAGCATTACGACATTGGCAAACACGCTCACCTTTAATGGATTGGCCCACCAGTTCGAGTGAATCATGAGCCGGAGCCAGGCACAGCAGCACGAGCCCCACAACGAACGAAAGGGAACGCATTTCAAACAGATTTAGTGCTGCAAAGAGAAGATAATGATGATAATGATGAGGATGATTAGTAAACATAGGTTTTATATTTTACAATGTAATTATCTAATTATCTAAACTATCAATTTAAGAGCAATGTTAACATATAATTAAACATGCTTAGAATCACTTCCACAGCCAACAAATAAGTGACGTGGCTACACCTGTGCGACGAGTTTTAGCAGCAACCACAGACACTTCATCTACCGGCCGCAATCGTTGGTAATGCGAGACCGTTAACTCACAGTGGAGACCCCCTGGAGCGGTCACGTGCTCAGTTGCGGCTCTGCAGACTTGCCTGCAATTAGGCATTGTGGGTGGACAGCCACACCTGTGCGCACAGCACCACCGACGGCCTGCAACCGCAGGCATCCAGCTAGAAGCCACACAATTTTGTGGTCTCTCTTGGGCAAACAACTCAATGCGTCACTGCTGCACGCGAGACAAGTTTTGCATGAATACATGCGCACTATGTGCCAGACAATGGCTCATTCAAGTCAAGATTAACGACAATTAGATGTGGTGCTGATCGCCGAATTGTGAGATCGTTATTTATATTGCCTAAGCTTAGATTTGGGCGAAGAGTTGTGATAGACACACCCAGCTGGCATCTGGCTGGGGAGTTCATGTAAATGTAAGCATGTGGAAATGTCAGAGATCGAGCAGCCAATTGCCCATAAACAAAATTTGTCAACTGAGCAGCCAAATAAAATTGTTATTGGCCACATCATAAATCATCGAAGTGGGTTGGGCTCATTTCTTTAATTACACATTCCCAAACAGCAACAACAACAGCAGCAGCAGCAGCAGCTGCTGATATTCAAATTCAAATTGTCAACACACTTGAAGCATGCGTTAATTCGAACTGGTTCCCAAACCCTTTGCGATGCATAATCTAATGCAATTAATGGGCTCTACAAGAGCGAGTAGCTGACCTCAAATTGTCTCCCTGGACAGAGGCAAACAATTAATATTTATCAAGCTTAGCGCCACGCACGACATGACAAGCGAAGCAAACTAAATACCCTATAAAAGCACACAACAGTCACGAGAGAGAGAGAGAGAGAGGAAGAGAGCTACATTTGCCTATGCAAATGACTGTCAATTGCGTGAGCGGCAAAGAAAAGTGTTTTCTTCTATTAATTAAGAGCACATTTGTGTTTATCACATTTTGATGATGCCAATTCTGGAATGTTCAACATGTCTCCAATCAGTCAAAGATATTCCAAAGTGACAAATTCATTGAATTGACCCTTGAAAAGCAAACGTCAAAAAAATTTATACATCTTAAGCAAAATAGAAACTGATGTGGCTGTTGATATCTTTATTTCTCTAAGAATTCGTGGAAATTCGACACTCTCAAGACAAGCATCTTATGAATTTTAATCGAGTGTTGACAGTTGGCGCAGATCACCGAAAAGTTGAAAAAGTTCTATAGCTGAATTATTCTTATAATGAGGCAGCATTTATGCAGTACACAGGCGAGGCTGGGGCCGCCTAGGCATACGTTCTGTCTGTCTGTCTCTCTGTCTGGCCGCCTTTACGCTGGCTGTTAGAACATAATTCGGATGGCAGTGCGAAGAGTGCTTGAAATGGAACGCACGTAACGCCGATTAGTAGGGCCTAACCTACACGATACACAGCACTCGGTCGCCTCAGTCGCGGGGGCGTGGCCGATGCCAGCAATGCCAGTATAATAAAGATGCGCTGTATTAGCTGTATTGCCAACAGCCGGAAACCGTAATCAAATTTCACACTCGTAAATTTCTGATTCAGTGTGCGTGCATTTTGTAATGCATTTGATTTACGCGGAGCCATATGCGAAGCGTCAAACTAATATGCAGCCAAATTTGATTGAAAATCCGAAACAAACTGCTCGAAATCGAAATCGAAATCAAAATCAAAATATATGTTTCCGAGGCGCCCTAAACGCATATATATACATATATTGAAATGGAAACAAATCGGAAACTGAAAGTCGTAAAAAGCTACGCACTTTCACATCAAATCCAAAAGTCGTCAGGCACTGACGAGCAAGAAGCAGAAGCAGTATTAGAAGCAGAGGCAGAAGAAGACTGTCAAATGTGGCAAAGGCGAGCAGAAAGAAAATCAAATAAAATTTTATTTTCAATAGTAAATCGGCTCAATGTGACTACGGGCCATATGAAAAGGGCTCCGGAGCGCATTGGCCATGCCGCGTATAGGTGGGGGAGGTGGCAGGCAAATGTGTGCCACTGTGTCAAGCCAAACAGCCCCACCCTATGCCGACGTCTGCGGCGATGAGTTGTTGCCCCTAAGTGAACTATTAGCTCTGTTGATTTTATATTTTCCAATTTATTGTACTTTTCCCCAGCAGCAGCAAACGCAACAGCTGCTTGCGAGGGTGAACATCTTTTTGGGGCTGGGGCTAAGCTAAGCGCGACGTGAAGGGTGCCGAAAAAAAAAAGAATGCAAAACAAAAGCGCGCTGTCACTCCGCTCGACGCCTTGTCAACGTTTATTGTTCCCCGTTTTTACTTTTTATTAAGGCCAAGCGCCCGCAATTTGTTCTATTTGATTTAAAGGATTTGCATGCCAAATTTGACTTTATTTGTTTTCGCTTTTGTTTCTAAAGGCCTGCACACACACACACGCATCATCTTGTTTGACACTTGGCACATGCTCGCCTGGCTGTTTCGCATGTTAACAATTTAAGTGCCTCCATTCAAGGTGGCAATAATTTCCAAAGAGCTTTGCATAAATAAAACGGCCCTAAGCCGGCCAATAGCCGGCACATGTTACCACATCTCGATCTCGGATCATTAGCCCGCATGTGGAGACAGAGCCAAGCTGAGATCCGAGCTGTTGCATGCGAAACATATAAACCCAAATACATTTGTATATGCTAATCTGAATGACGTCAAAAACCAAGACAAAACAGCAATCCGATATCGTCACAAATTTGTAGCTGTTGGCCCAAGTAGAGGTTGAGTTTGATAAAGAAAATGCAAATAAACAATTAAAGTCATGTTAAGGCACATAAAGATAAACTATAGTAGCTGTCTGTAAGAAAACGTCTCGAGAGATGATCTCATGCTCTTCGGACGTGTGGCAC
The DNA here is from genome assembly GCF_054131105.1 of Drosophila navojoa. Lineage (NCBI taxonomy): Eukaryota > Metazoa > Arthropoda > Insecta > Diptera > Drosophilidae > Drosophila > Drosophila navojoa. Next base: position 7,959,934 of record NC_142892.1, on the reverse strand, counting down.
GCTAGTTTCCACATGTGGCATAAGACTATAAACTGAAAATGGATTAATAATGCCCAGAATATATTTCATTTATCAATTACTTTGCATAATTTTGTAAGTGAATTCCAGCTAATTAAAGCTAATGAATGGCATTTGATATGTTTTGCGAATTTCATGGCTGAAGCACCTACATTCAAGCTATTAGTAATTGATTCCCAGAATCACTCTCTAACCACTCTGTGGGCTAACCAATTTAGTTGTATTCCCAGAAAATGGAATTTAAGCAAATTCACAATTACTCATCATACTCTAAGTACAAGAAATTAATTTACTTGTGTATTATTTAGTGTAGTTTTGTGAACTTTGTTATTGCAACTTTGTTATTGCATATTTCATATTTAGCTATTTGAAATATTGACTGGCAAACTGGGTTAATCGCTGATTCACTAAAACCAAATAAGACGTCCGTTTATCCAGCTACAATAAAAAACTCGCATACGAGCGAGTGACATGGGAATTGCCGCCGCGCAAATAGCCCAACAAAATCAAGTTATAATAAACATGAGCCAAAAATGGCACAAAGCCATTCGCCCAACCCAGCGCAGCCGAGTCGAGTCGGTTGGCAGTCCAGATAGTCTGACTGGTGGAGAGTGTTGCGGCTGTGTTTCGGTAATTAACATCAGCAGTTGCTCAGCTCGCCCGCACGCCGCACCCCGCTGCAACCACATTGGCCGCCAAGTGTGTTTGCCTCACTCCCAGTTTTCCCCTTTTCAGTTGCAACAGCTGCCACCGAACGCATTGCCAGCCTGTTGCCGGCAGCGATTTAAATAATCTTCAAGCGTCGAGTGCTCCTCATATTGCACTTAGAGCTGTGGGCGTTGTCCACACCCGCTCGCCGCACGCCGCTCGCCAAACACCACTCTCCTCTCTCCACTCTCCACTCGCCGGCAGCCATGTGCAACACGTTGTCGCAACGGGCTAAAGAAGTTCCATGAGTGATCAGAATGGCATTAATATGGTCAGGGGGATGCCCCCTCCCAGCGCTCGGATATTGATGAATGGGGTGTGCCGAGTCATCATTGTGTTCTTTATTGCTGTCATTAAAATCTGTCTTCGGGTTATTTATAGCGCTCTTTGTTCTGCTGGCCGTTTCGCTTGCCAATTGGCTGCTGCCTGTTGGATCATATATTTTTGGCTGTTACTCTTTAACCCGCTGCTAACCAGGCGACTTCGGGTAGCTGAACTCCTGCTCTCCCTCTCTCCCTCTCTCTCTCCCACTCTTCCTCTTTAGTCAGCGAGTGCGTTGACTTTGCAGGACTTTAATTTGTAAACCGACTCAAGGTTAGCCTGTGGCGCAGGCCTTTTTATCTCATTTCAGCTAATGAGTGGACAACATTGCGTGCCTCTGCGTGCTGCGTGCCTGGAGCTGAGATACACTTGAGCAGTGGCTATGATGTCTGGCAGTCAGCCAGCACGGCGATTTGTGACTTGAAATGGGCCAAAAGTTCATCAAATGCTCGCGACCAATTTCACATTTCTGCCCACGGGAAGGCGCTGACATGTCCAAATATATTCCCAAACGTCCAGCGCCGCCTCACACTCCATGCGAAATTATGGCAAGCAAATGAACGCAACCCATTATAAATAGCTTCCATTTCATAAACGTCGCCGATTCTGACATCGCCTATAGATTAAATTAGCTTGCAACAGGTTTATTTTAAATTCAATTCGGAATTTTAATTCTTAAATGCCAAAAAAAATTCCGCCACCTACTAAAGTGCTTAAGCTGAAGCCGATTCAATAAATTATTTGGCCAAAATAATGATTGAGACATTACGCTGGAGTGCCTTAAAGCTACGTCAGTGCCTAAGTCTGCTGCTTACCGAACACAAAATACCCTAGAAAAATATTCTATGAGAAGTTAATGAACGTAATTTCAATAAATTCAGCCGTATTTATATTTAAGAGACCCTCTGTTGCCGTAGGCTTCGTACGGCTGGCAGGAATCGTGTGTGTCTGCGGTTTTTGGACTGTTATCAGAGCGGCTGCAGCTCGTGACGAGCAGAGCGAATCGAAATGAAGGCGGACCAGTTGAAGGGAAACTCATTTGACTGAAGTTGATTGGCAATCAATGGCTGTCATCGAGGTGGACAGGCACAAAAATTGTATTAGCTCCTGCTCGAGACGACGGAAGTTAATACTCATTTCGCAGATGATTCTGATTGCCAGCACGGGCAGCAGCACAGGCAAGAGCCAATGTATCGACCCCCAGGCAGCGGCTAAGGACGTTCATTAATAAGCAGTGGATTGCGAGTCCTGCTTCAAAGGTCAAGCACCTAGTTGGCGCCCGTTCATGCCAAGCAGGAAACGGAAGTTATTGCCCGATGGACAGCGATAAGTCACACACACACAGTATTCGAGTGGCAGGCAGCATTATGTCAATGAGCCAATAAGTTAGTCAAGGGTTTTCTGCGCTCATCGGAGCTTAATTGAAATCGAAGCACGAACAATTGGCGCCAGGGAGATAATGATGTGATCTAACAAAACTTCGAGTCTACTCGATTCATGTCTGGGCTGAACAATTGAATTTGGTTCATTGTCACAAGCAAAGTCACTCGCAGTCTGTTTGCATATATTACACCACATGTAAATAGTTAAATAATGAAAAATAGAAATGATTCAATACTTATTATTGTTCGCTGTCCAGAGATTATTTTTTATTCTATATTCAAATCGATGCACACACTTCTGCCTGCTCGTATATATGTATGTACATACATACGTATATTTATATATACATTTGTACGCAACTTTAGTAATTTATGTGATAAGCAGACAACTCGCCACGGCTGCCACTTAGAAGCTCTGCGAGCACATTGGATCCATAGGGCGTCTGGTTTGCAGCCAAGCATAGGAATACACATAGGAGATGGTATGAAAGTCTTTGCAATAAATGGGGATTTATGACAAGCATATGATTAAAGCGAATCAGTTTACCCATTCCACAATATGCCATAGAGCTATTTTCGTAAGTACAAATATCGTTGGTCGTCTATAGATTATATGAGAGAGAGAGAGAGAAAGAGAGAGCGCTCCAGCAATATTTAGCAACATTTGTATACATGCATACATATTGCCAAACATATGATTCCATTAAAATATAAACAAATTTTATGATAATTTAGAGTATTTAGGGTAGTAGAGCGAACGAGAAAGTTCTCGCTAGTTGCCATGCGAATCGCATAGAAGGGCGCGCGGACAGGGACTGAGACGAGGCGGCATCAAATGTGGCACAATGAGATGGAAGAGAGCAATAAAGTGCGGTAGAATGTAAGAGATAAAGAGCTTCAGAAAGAGAAAAAGAGCAGGAAAGCAATCAGCGTGAAAATATATAATTTATATATTAAAATAATTTTAATGGCAGCAATAAACAGAAATACCTCTAGCAAATACCAAAATATTTTGAAAAGCATTAAGATGTTTTGCTACTGCGACAATTCAATATCTATAGCAAGTCTATATTTGTTTTTTATAGACCACACAGAATGTATATTAAATGCATTGCATCGATTTCGAATGTCTCCCGGCTATGTTGGCTCTATCAAATTTCCACTAAGCCAAACAACATCATTTTCTCCGTCTCTCCGGGTGATTCATTGGCCATTTTACGACTTTGATAACTCGACTTTAATGACTCGCTGACAATGTAAATACAGTCCCTGTGCAGATAAACAAGTTTGGTCCACAAATTCAATGTATGTATACATATGTATTTATGTATATGTACTAATTCCCATTACGTCAAATTGATGTCCAATAAATGAGTTTGCATAACTCGCATAAATTGCAACTGGCTGCAAAGTTAGCAAACCCCACAGCTGGAGGACAACCACAATCGCCAGCAGCTGAGCCACAAGTCGGTTCGCATATTTTCAATGGACGCATTGCAACATTAAAACTCATGCAAAGATTTATGACAATTTACACAAAATAACTAAATCCACACATATGTGAGCGTATAAAATACATTTATATATACTGTTATATACATATATGTATGTATATATTTAAAAGCAGTTTATTCAGTTGACGCATTCATATGCAGCTACTGGCTTTGCGCTGGCTTATCAAACGCCATCGAATCGGGCTGCATCGATTGGCGATCTGTGTGCCAAGTTGGAATGCCGCCAAATCAAAGGCGCCAGACGCAAAGCAAACAATGCCTGACAATTAATTAGGCTTTGGCACGGGCACGGACAGCAGCAAGCAGCCAGTGGACAGTGGACAGAGCCGGTCCAAAATCGATGCCAACTCATTTGGCTAATTGTCTTGAGATTCGAGTGGCCAGATAAACGACGGAAATTTGCTCTGGTTGAGGCTGTTGAACGGCTTGGACATGCGCTCAAAGCAACTGCCGCTAGCAGCGACAATTATCAGACGCCTATCGAGAGGTGGGCGGGCCAGCTCAAGGCGCCTGCTCAGGTGACGGCGCTAAGCGTTGCGCATAACATATATTAAATATCTATTATTAAGACTTTGGCAAGGGCAATTAAAAGCCAATCGGACGACAGCTGACAGACAGACGGCTAATTGGCTATCGCAGAAATAAACGGAACATTGTAAACGATATAAAATAATTATTTATCGTTGGCATTTTCATTTTTGTTCTTGCAGTGCTTTATTGCTGACAGTACTCTGTGATCGTAGGCCTTCATATTCTCCTCCTGAGACAATGCCCATTGTTCGAGCCACAACAAAGGAGTGCAAAAGTTGCGTGGGCAGTTGCAGGACCGCAGAGGGGTGCAAAGGGGCAGGGGAGGCAATGCCAAGTGCAGCAGCATAAACAACCAAAAGTTGTCGATTCATGTGCAAATGTTCAGTTATTTACAATATGAGTAAGATTCCTCTCACAACAAGCAACTGTACATACAAACATACATACATACATACATAAATACATACATACATAAATACATACATACATACATATGTATTTCATTACGATGCGCCCATGTATAATGCTCTCAGACAGGCCAAGGAACGGAATGGAACGCAATGGAATGGAATGGAATACGCATACGCATTCGTTTTTTGTATGAAGGTCAAATCATGACGGAATCCCAGACCGCAATATATTCAAAAACATACATACAGTCTAGTCATATACTATATCCATAACTACATGTGTTGCTCATGCCCTGACCCAAGTGCCGTTATTAATATAATACTTTGTTGTGGCTAGTAAAATATATTTTTATGCTGTTTTTACCCATATACCTAATACTATATATACTATATATTATAATAGTTTAATGACTCAATTGGAAGTTTTGTTGTTAGGCCAGCTAAGAGTCTTATCTAATCAGCTACTCCTTATCTATGGCAAATATAAAATCTCAACTCGAGCTCTCAAGTAATCGTGGGAAAGAGAAATTGTTATGGGCCCAATATGCAGATTATACTTGACCTACGGGCGTGGTGCCTAATCAGAGTTCCTCTACGCCCCCTAACGAATAACTCACGCTTCATCTTTTTGCATAATACCGAGACTAAAGCTCCACAATTATGCGCATAATATATTTGTGTATATTTACGTAAACAATGTCAGGGCACTTCATTCCGTGGCGCTGGAGCGGCTGAGCGCTCATTTATCGAACCTGTTCTTCTGCCATGCACTTGGGCTCATATCTCACTATATTTTACAGAGGCACTTTTAACGCTGAGCCGGCAGTTTATTGGCACCGCCTCGTGCTACCAGCATGCGGATCGACTATGGATGGAGCTAACATTGCGCATATTGATTGCATTAGCAGAGGGCAGGCATCGAGAGGGGGTTCGTCTGTGGCTTTCGATTCGCAGACTGGCGTTGGTCAAAGCCCAGCAACAAGTTGTCCAATTTGCTTAGCCACTGCCCGGCCACGCGCATGTTCCTCATTTAAATATTTCGCAAGCGCGACTCCCGGCCGCAGTTCACTCAGAAGAGTGACCCAATTTGTTAGCTTGTTTAGTTCTAGGCGTGCGCCGTGTCTATTACAACATCTTGCTGTTGCTGTTGCTGTCGTCACTTTCGGCTGAGTCAGCGGCCCCTCAGCGAGGCGTGACAGCATTTAGCCAAGTGTCATCGAAGGCAAATTGCATCTGAGCAGAACTCAGCAGCAATTTGAATGTAACTTGTAATTGTATATTTTCACTTTCAATGAACGCGAATTGCTCACTTCACAGAATCTCTGTGGCTGACTCAGAAACATGCCTATCTCTAAATATTAATCTAACAGGCAGCAACAACTCTCTGTCTCTCTCTCTCTCTCTCTCTTTCTCTCCTCCCTGCTTGATTAATATTTTAAATAATTATAGGCTTCAACAGCGCTCGACTGGCGGGCGAGCACGTCGGCCCGTCGCGCTCTTGCTGTGAGCCGTAACACGCTCTGGTGGAATTGGCGCACAGTTTGCTTCCGTTTCAATGGCGGTTCTATACCGTAGTCGCCCCCCGGCGCATCCAACTAATTTGGGCGCTGCTGTTGTCTTTGTTGCATCTCAGCATACAGATGTTCCATGTGTGTCTTACATCAAAGTACGTTTGTTTTACAAATGCTGCTGGCTGCCAGCGAATTGGGCAAAACATCAGCGACAACAACGGCCACAGCAGCAGCAGAGACTTCAACAATGGCCCAAATTGTAATGCATGTCACAGAGACACAAATGTGTGCAGGAGTCACAATTGTTGTAAAAGTTGGCCCGTTTCCCTGTGAGCCCGGCTCCTGCACAAGAGTCAGCGAAAAAAGCATTTTTAATTAAAATAAGCAAACTGAATGCGGGCTGCAGTGAATATAACAAAATATAGCCGCAGGACAAGTTGCTTAGCAGGTGTGCACACACATACAGGTAGCTTAAATTACCCGAAAAAATAATAAAATAAAATAAAATAAATAAACAAAAAAACCATAAATTCACAAAAATATATATACATATATATACGACTTTAATATTTTAACCTTTTTTAGAACAAGGTTCAAGCCACAAAAATATTTCACAAAAGTTGAAATATCTTACAACAGAGTATTGGACTTACTTTATAGGGTACTCTAATATTCTTGCTCAATATGTAACACATATGTATGTATGCATGTATGTATAAGTGTAATATAATAATATATGCAGCGTAGACAGATTCAACTTCTATCTCAGGAATCTGCCGCTTTGCTGTTTTTCAATATATTTGGCTGAAGCTCAGCTGCTGTCAGCTTTTTCTATGCTGCTAATTTATCATATACACATACATACATATAGACAGCGAATAAATACATATGCATAGAGACTTTGCAAATTTTCAATATGCCTGCAAGGGTATTTGAGTTTCGACAGAGCGTTGATTTTTGTTTTTAATTACAGAACGTTAAACAAGATAATTTTGTGAGCTGTGCATAGACTAATTATCGTTTTGACCATAACGCAAGACAGACACATAAACTAATGTATATGTGCGTGTGAACAACTAAGCTAAATCGATAAGTCTAAGAGTGACACTTAAACTTAAAGTTAAACTGAAAAATAACAAGTCGAACTCTATTGATTGAGTGCGTTTAGTACCTGCTGCTGCTGCTGCTGCTGCTGCTGCTGCTGCTGGAGGTAGCACCTAGCTTAGACTTCAACGAAACACAGTTACATACATACATAGATGTAGCCAAGTCTAATGGCAAGAGGCGAAACTCTAACTGCAAGCAATTGGCACATTAAAAGCAGAAAAACAACTAAACACAGATATTCATATGCAAACAAGATGTATGTATGTATGTATGTATGTATGTAGTTGTGTATAGGGTAAATCGTTTTAGATTTCGTAAAATCACAGTTACGAGCATCCGTCGCACTCGCATCCGATACACTAGTTCCCCAATACCCTCTAAGTGGACAGCCATGACAAGAGGTATATGCCGTTCAGCAGGAAATTAAAGAGATCTATTTATTACAAAAGAGATTGGCACACTTGTCAGGCAATCGGACTCAATGAATAATGAGCAGACACGATGATGGGCCAGTTGGTTATTGATTTGACTTACATACATATATGTATGTAGAGGGTATCATAGAGAGCTGTGTTTCGTTTAGCCGCATTCGTATGTAAATATGTGCTTTAAAATAAGCCGCGTATATATGCATAATTTGTTTTCAACTCGTTGTCGCTCACAATATTTTGTTTGTCTTTGTCTCTTTGCTGATGGTGCCCTTCCCTATCAATCCACACACACACACACACACACACACACAGTTGGCATGAATGAATGAATGAATGGACTGATAGGAGCGTGCGAAATCAGCTAAAGATGCTGCAGCTGCCTTTCATATTCATATACTTAAATGTATACATATACATATGTATATATGGGAAAAGAAAATAAAATCTGCGCACAGCATTTGGTAGGTAAATATCAATTATCGCAGACAATGTCGAAGACAATAGACGAATATAAATAGGTGACTATCAAAATGGATCGTAAAGCGATTTTGTGATTCGACTTCAAGTGCTTTACGCTACTTGCGTAATACATTTATGAGCTCAATTACGTGATCAAAAATTCCTTACCAAGGCAAAAGAATCGACTGATCTATTATTGACTTACCTCAGCGTCTATATATATATATATGTATATATTGGATGTGTGGTTGTGTGGATGTGTGGATAGCTCGTGGAATCTATTATTGAGTCTAATGCTGCATAGTTTTGGGCAGCAGCAGCGGCTTCCGATCTCTGAATGCGGATGTGCCAATGTCTGTGTGTGTGTTGACTCGAACTTGATTATCGCATTTAACGAATATTTGTTTAGCTTTGCATTAGTTATTCGCTTTAGTTCACTTCACATGGCAGACGCTGCTGCGAATTGACAAGATTATTAAATGATAAAATCATTTGCCGGCCTTCAAATATGTATTTCACACAAGCGAATGCGACACTTGACACACACACACATACAAGCTCTTGCACAGATTGCGATCGTTGAGGCAGTTGACGGAAATGACATTGCAAGTTGGTTTATTGAAATCAAATATATAATTTATGCATTTTGTTGCAGAACTAAAACAAAAGAAGAGATGCAACAATTGAAGAGAATATTGACGACAATATATTGAGACAAAGAGCAGCGCGACAAGAAAACAGACAATGTGAAAGAGCGCAAACTAACGGACAACAACAATCAGCAAAAGCCGGCAAGAAATCACACAAACACACACACACTCACACACTGTGAGTAATTCAAGTGAAAATGTATACGTAATATTATGCTAAATTTTGCATTTTTCGTTTTGTTTTGTTTTCTTCTTTATTATTTTGAAATTTTGTATTTTTCGTGTTAACAACGCGCACAGGCCACCAAAATATATTGTAAGGAACGCACGCGTAAAAGCCGTTGGCACCCAATGCTCGCGTTCAGTGTGTGCCCGCCTACGACGAAGCGACCGGCTGAACTTCACAACACAGACTGACTGAGGCAGCGCAGGCGAAGCAGGCCGAGGCCCAGCATGTAGCAGCGAAGCGACGCTGACGCGACGCCGATGCCGACGCTGACGCCAACGACGACGTTGCGCCGCGTATACGCTTTGTATACGTTGATAAACTTACAACATAAATATATGCAAATATTTGTAATCATTTCATTAATAGAAATATAAATATACATGTGTGTATGTGTGTGATTAGAGAAGCTCGAGTTTGGCAGACTTAATAGAGTCATGGCGATTCCTAAGCACTAACTCCGCTGGCTTGAAGGTAGATCCCATTTCTACCTTCAGGGATCTGCCTCAACTACTTAACAACTCGTGCACAGTTGGGTCGCTCCCACAGGTGCCTCGCATGTGGCCTTAAATATTTATACAAAACGGGCTACCAATAAAGCTGAGCATAATTTTTGAGGCACAACAACTACATATTACTATCTGATTATATATATATATGTGTGTGTGTGTGTGCGTGTGCTCATGTAGAACATCACTGGCGCACCTGTGCTTCATTTGAAATTCTATAAATAATTTGAAAAGCAGTTGATACAAATGGCAAAAACAAAGCAGCTACGGGTGGGGGGAAGGGACCTCAGGGTAGGCCCTTACATAGACGCTGGCGTTAAAAGGCAAAAATGCCGGAAAATAGAAAACACATTCATACAAGTTGTTGACGCCAGCCGGCACAATAAGCGCCGATGAAAGCAGAGGCGAGTGAGAGCGACAGCGATAGAGAGAGAGAGAGAGTGTGTGTGTTTGAGTTAGCGTAAGCCGGCAAAAGGCGCTTGCTCGATGTCGGCGTCGACGTCGGTATTGGCGCCAGCAGCGACGACTGCATCACACGTGCCGTATGCGTAACATTGCCGGCCACTGTGTGTGTGTGTATGTGTGCGTGTGTGTGTATGTTTGGGAATGTTGCATGCGTTATCAACACATTACGTATACGTACAGCAGAAAAACTTTATTTTTAAGAGCGCCTCTTTTATCGCGGCCCCGCGTTGTTATACCCTGCAACTAGTTGGAGGGTATGAGGAGGGTATATTGACTACATATACAATGTTGTCTTTAAATAACACTGAGTGTGAGCTATCCTGGTAGGCAGCAACAGGTAAACGTAGATGCGCGAGTCTTGCTGCACAGCATCTGAAAGTCGAGCAGCTGAATGGAGTATTTCGGCCTGTTGTTCGCTTGCTTGTTGCAGTGGCTGCTGCGCCCGTTGTCATCTTTGAGCCGGTGTCTGTGTCGGCGACTGGTTTGTTTGCCGGCTGTCAATCGTTTAAACAAGCATGTGTGTCCTGGACTGCGGACATACTGAACAAGTTGCAGGGAGTTCTACACCTACTCTCCCCCTCTCTCTCTCTCTCTCTCTCTCTCACACACATACTCTCTGTGTTGTCTGTTGGGGCTGCCGCATGCCGCTTGGGTATTCATCTGTTTGTCTGGTAGCTGTGTTATTGCATGCTCTTGTTGGTTGCGCCGTGTTGTTGGCTGTCTCATTGCACTTTCGACTGGTTGCTGTTATCGGGGATGTCGTCGGGCTTAAACAGTTTTCAGTGCCAGCCATGTAATCTGTTTAATAGTCATTCGAATTGGTCGCGCATTGGTTATTCTGCATTTTTCACACGCGCTGCTTAATTATGCATGCGCGCTTGCCTCCTTCTGACAACAATTTTTGGCCTTTATCAGCAAAGTGCAAAAAGCGCACCTGTTGCTCGACTGCAATTGCATAAATATACAAACAAAAGACAAAGAAAATCAAATGAGATCAAACAAATGCCAGCTGAACACTTTAAGCAACTCTGTTTAGGCCGTGGCCTGTGCTCGAGCATAAAAAAAAATAATAATAAACAAAACAAAACAAAACAACAACAAACGCAAAGCCGTCCGCAAAATAAGCTAAAACTTGTTCCATCGCTTGGTGCTAAATTCAAACATTTTCTGCCTGATTTGCATAAAGACGAGTTGAGCAAACAATAACAAATAGAATAAATATTGCATTGCTGCCCGTGATTTTGCCTATTCAATTAGCGGCTAAGCCAAGCACAATTGCGATTGCGTTAATAGCTCAATTCAATGAAATAAACAATTTCATAATGCAACGTGTCAATATTTTCTGATTATTTTTGAACGCTTTCATCTTCATTAGGCATTGAAATTAAACCTGATCGGGTAATCAAATGCAAACCGATTTCTTTAATGATCTAGTTTTATTGTGTGGTCGAAACTGCTTTTTAAGTAGCCGAATAAAACTTAAACAGCTCCAATAAAAATTCCAACACAAACCGAAAAATATGTTTCAGATCTTTAGTGATTCTTATCTTAAATGGTGCATGTTTAATATGTTACTTTTTTTTAGCGTGGCAGCATACAGAAATTCAACTGAGCGCCATCTCGTGTCTTACATTCAAATACTGAGAACACATTATGATAATAACTTCCCATTTGGTTAGTTCTTAAACCAAGCGAATTCATAGAGCAACCCTATTGGAAAGACAGTTCGTTAAAAAGCGACACCTTGTGAGATTTTAGGAACACAGCTATTCTCAGTATTTTTAGTTGCGAGTCACACTAGATGGCAGTATTACTGTCACCTTTGGCGCCATCTATGGAACCTTTTTAATATAAATGTTAGCGGAAGTCAATGTGCCTCAAAGTTAGTGTTAAATTTAACTCCAATGCGAATATCTTTTATACCAAAATGTTGTTTTTTATTAACAATTTCTATACAAAAGTCTTATATGTACGAAATGCATTGTTTCGCCTAACTAAAATAACAAATTGTGTTATAAAAACTGAAATGTGAAGTATGAAAGAAAACGTTTGGGCTATTGTGTTTCAACGAAAAACAGTTAAATACAAATTGAGCTTATAACAAATCGGGTGTATAAGCAGCCGATGAATATATGAGTGTATGGTAATCAACTATCTGGCGCCCACAGTTTGAAGGTGCGATCGAACGATGTCGTCGCTATATACTGCGAATTGGGGGAGACATCAACGGAAATCACCTTATTGTCGTGCCCCTGCAGTGTCTTCAGCGGCTGCCATGTTTTGTTAGACCAGATCTTTGTGGTCGAATCGTAGGAGCAGGTAACCAAGAAGCTGCCGCCATCCTGCTGGTACTTAACATCCGAAATGAGATTTGTGTGCGCTGGTATGGTGTAGACGGGCTGACGACGACGTAAGTCCCAGATTTTACAGGTGTTGTCCTGCGAACCGGTGGCTATATGAAAGCCATTGGGCGAAAAGTCTACGCCGAATATAGCCCCCAAGTGACCCTCAAGGAACATGATACAACGGCCCGTACGCAGATCCCAGACACGGCCGAAGGCATCCAAGCCGCCGGTCACCAGAACACTACCATCGGACTGGTAGCTGAGGCAATGCACCGGCTTTGCGTGTCCCTCCTGATGTAGGACCTCCGTCTTTTGTTCCAGATCCCACAAACGCCAAGACGAATCGTAGCAGGCTGTCGCAAGAAAGCGTCCTGACGGGTGGAATGCTACCTTGGACACGCGATGTGGCATATGGCCCGTTATGTCGGCAATGGATTCCTCATTGCCAAAACCCCACAATTTGACTGCGCCATCGTGGCCGCCCGAAGCCATGGCCACAACATTTTCTTCATCCAGCTTTACTCCAGGCCTGAGCGCTACGCCACCCACATAGCTGGCGTGGCCCCGCATCGTTTGCTTCAGCTCGCAGTTGGGTACACTCCAGAGCTTACAAAGACCCGACCACGAGGCAGTCATCAGTAGCGAAGAGTCCTCACTGAAGGCTGCACTACTTACGGGCCGCGTGTCTCCCACCTGTGAGCAGAGCGGTGCCAATGACTGTAGCTTCTTTTGCATTTCCACCATTCGACCGGCTCGCGTTGCGCTGGGCACTTCTAATGCCTGCCTAGCGCGCTCTAGACGATCGCGAGCACGTGGCAGGGAATAGTCCGCGAGCCAAAGGCGTGCCACACGCAGTGTTTCCGGTCCCTCGTGATACCATGTGGCTTCCTGCTCTCGTTGTTGCAGCTTACGCTCCTCCTCCTCGGTCTGCTTCTGCTTGATAGCGTTTTCACCCAAACTGGCGAGCAGTTCCTTAAGTCGTCGACGTCGTTCCGCTGGACCCTCACCGAAATAGCAAATTGGCTCGTTTAATTGTCGTAAATTGTTCTTGATCTCGGCATCGTCTGTGGACACATTTATTTGTCGTGCTCGCTTTTTTCGCTCGAACTCCTCTAGCAATGCCACCTTGTCGCGCTCCATCTCGGTCTCCAAATCGAAGTAATCATCGTCAATTTTGTTGGCCAACGACGCTGCAGTGGGCGGTGGCATGCCGACTTTTGTGGCATTGGACTTTTTGCTAGTCTCCTCATAGTCCTCGTCAGAATCAATGTCTTCCAGCTGGGCGGCAGTTGTTGTTGCAGCCGGCGTTGTGCCGGTAACAGAAGACGCCGCGCCAGCTTGCCGCTTGCGTTCTGTTTCTTCCAGCGAGCCATAATGCAGAGTACGCTGTCGCTTTATGTACTGGATATCATCGTCATCTGACATTATCTTTTAATCCAAAATAATTAATTTTTAAAACAAAAATTACGCCAACGAAATAAACAACAAAAAGCCACTGCAAACGTTTATCGCATCGATATATCGAAATAGAAAATGTATGTTTTACAGGGATGATATACAAATAACGATGGCTGTTGGGATGCAGTCATGGACTACATTCATTCTGTTATGTTAATTTCATTTCATATTTTCTTAACACAACATCAAAATAACTTACGAATTACTCAAAAATACGTTTTAATGAAAAATATATAAATAATTGATTAGCATCTAACATTTCACAAAAATTTTGGCTGATATTTTCAAAACTGTAGAAAATAACAGTTGGCGGAATGTTATTGTTAACATGGCGTAAGCAGTGACAAGGTGGCAGAAAATTGTGAACTAAGTTCAGAAGTGACTTATTTTTCCGTTCAGTATTGTGAACCGTTCAATCGAACTTTTCTGAACTCCGAACAACTCTGCTTATTATTTTTCACTAGTAAAAGTAAAGTTGAAAAAAGGCAATTGAAACTATAAAAACCGGCCTGCACAATGAGCGCGCCGAGCAATAAAATGTCGGCAACAGACCAGATGCGTGCAATGCTGGACCAACTGATGGGCACCACGCGAAACGGAGACGATGGACGCGGCCTTAAATTCTCAGATGCACGCGTCTGCAAGTCATTTCTGTTGGATTGCTGCCCCCACGACATTCTGGCATCCACCCGCATGGATCTCGGTGAGTGTCCCAAAGTGCATGATCTGGCTTTTCGTGCAGATTACGAAAGTGCGTCAAAGACCCGTGACTACTACTATGACATCGAGGCCATGGAGCATTTGCAAGCGTTCATAGCGGACTGCGATCGACGCACAGACTCAGCCAAACAACGGTTAAAGGAAACTCAGGAGGAGCTGACAGCAGAGGTGGCCGAGAAAGCCAACGCGGTTCATAGCCTGGCGGAAGAAATTGGAAAAAAACTGGCCAAGGCCGAGGCACTGGGAGAAGCTGGCGAAGTAGAAGACAGCATGGAACTAATGAAGGAAATTGACGAGCTGCGCGCCAAAAAGATCAAGGCAGAGCATGAATATAGAACTTCAATGCCAGCGTCCACATACCAACAACAGAAGCTCCGCGTATGTGAGGTGTGCTCCGCTTACCTGGGCATACACGACAATGATATCCGTCTGGCGGACCACTTTGGTGGTAAGTTGCATCTAGGCTTTCTTACAATACGCGAGAAACTTATCGAGCTGGAGAAGACGGCGGCACCACGAAAGGCAGAACTGAAGCGCTCGGGTAAGATACCAGATCGAGAAGAGGACGGCCGAGGCAGAAATCGGTACTTTGTAGGTGGGCGCGAGCTGGACCGTCGCTCGCGCGTTCATCGCTCTCGTTCAAGAGAGCGTCAGCGACAGCGTGATGCAGAGAAACAAGGCAATGATAGATCGAACGATAGAAACGACGAGAGAGCCAGTGCCCGAGAAGCTGAGAGTGAGCGGTCAGCGCAGCGAGGACGTGATGGTGACAACCGTGGATCTGGTCGCGGAGGGGCAAGTGGTGGCCCTGACAACAATGCTCGCGATCATCGCGATAGAGATCAGCGTGATCGAAGGGACCGAGACCGTAACACGCGAAATGATCGAGGACGCTATGGAGGAAATGGTGGAGGAGGAGGAGGAGGGGGTGGAGGTGGTGGAGACCGTCGCAATGAAAGGCGTCGATCACGCTCGAGAGAACGTTCACCACGAGATCGCCGAAACTACAACAACAACAACAACAATTTCGGCAATAGGCGCCGATCCTTCTCCCGCGAGCGCTATCGCCGCTAGAAATGTCGACATGTCAAAGTTAACATGATGATCCAGTGGAAGCCAGTTCCACACGGCAGTGTCCAGCGCACGTACGTAGCATTAATAACCACCATAAAAGTAAACAACAAAAACAGAAAAAAAAAAAAAAAAAAAAACTAGAGCAGGAGAAACTAACTAATTGCATTATTATTTAATTAATAAATGACTTAAATATACACTTAGATTGCAAGTCAGATATTTTTGTAAAATATTATTAATCCTTATCTTTGACTCTCATCAGTGTTAACTAACAGAAAAGCGAAACAAAAAGTGTGAGCTGCAACTATATAAATTGTTAAGTAAACAACTATAATTAAATAGTTTGACAGCCCGACCAGAGTTGAGTTTGAGTAAATGTACGGTACGTAGAACCAAAGTCCCGAGTAACCACACTAAAATGTACAATTCTATATATATATATAATCTATGTGCCCAGCAACGAATTCCAAACAAACCAAACAAAAGACAAAAAAAAAAAAAAAAAAAAACATTCAACATAAAATCCAAAACAGAGCTCTATCATAATTTCTATAAGCACAGTCCCGGACTGTGGGTGTGCCCGCCCCCGAGTGGTGTGTATGTGTGTACCGCCTACGAGTATTGTCGCCCCTTTTAGGGTAAGCCTCACTCTATCAACAAACTATAAACTGTAACCTTTTAGCGTTTTTCTACTTAAAGTAACCTTGCAGCTCAAAAGCCGTAAAGCTGGGTACGTATCGAGTGCATATTGACAAAACACAAACGTCTGTCCTAGCCTTTTTTGAAAAGCTACGGATCTCGCTAATTGCAGATTTGAGTATTTGATAGACATATACAAGATATATGTACATACATATGGTTCGGTTCGTTGCTTTGGGTACGTATTCGTCGTCTATCTATTCATTGGGAGTGGTTGTTTGTTTGGTATGTATACAAGCGTTTTGTTATGAAATCGTTAGAACATGAATTAGCAACAAATATTGGTACGTATGCCCAAGCTTAAAGGATTGTGTTGATTCCGTAGGGTTCGATGAGGACTTCTTAACGTACGTATTTTTCCCAAAATCAACAAATCAAACTCTGTAATGCAATCTCCCGTAGCGGTTTATACATATATATATGTAGTTACGAAACCACCCAAGCGCATATTTAACTTAATCTCTTTCTCATACTAAAGTAGTTATACCTAAATTACACAGAAATATGATTGATGCGGGCTAACCCAACTACTGGCTTAGTAAGTGAGTATTCGGGCAACATCTTATGATTAAATTATACATATAAACAAAAAAATTATTTGTAATTATTATAGCGTTCAATAGTAATCGATTTTTGTTGATTTTTTAGTATGGGAATGAAGATTAGGAATAAATATAAAGATACATCAATTTTGTGGGATACTTTTACATGTACGTGGGTAAGATCTATGCAAATTAAGTTTTACATTGAATTTGAACATTAGAATCTTAAGATTAATTACAATATTGGGCATAACCAGTTTGTACAAAAATTCACAAATTGTAATTTATAATAAAGCCAAATAAAATTTGTTTTGGGTTATATTATATATTTATCCTGATTTTTTGATTGTGGAATATATTAAAACTTGGTCCGAAAACTCAAAAACCTGACAGTTGAAAATTAGCAAATAAAATAAAAGTAATAATAATTAGATGCTGTTTTTATTTCAATTTTTGTTAACGCGCCAATCCAACTACGATTGAATCGCTGAAACTATTAAATACTCAAAAAGGCACTGTTAGGAAAAATTGTCAACCGGTGGCAACGCCAAAGCCATTCCGCCATCTTTTGCGCAGCTGCTGTCGTTTCGCCTCTGACGGAAATTCTTTGCACTAAAAGTTAAGTTTACTATTAAAACCATATTAATTAGCAGATTTAATCTGTACGTTGGATTGCTTTATTTGGAAGCATTATTAGTACAGGTAAGTAATGCCATAAAGCCATAGATTCTTATAGCGTAGCTTATCAAGCCATGTTTGGGTGTGCGAGAAATCAATAGCCGCTTGGGGTCGCTGATAGCGTTATGTCCGCTGTAGGTCGCTATTAGCTACTTGTTTTTGGCGCTAACTTATAAAATGGTTATTGCTTGCAGTCAGAATGTCAAAAGGCACGCGCAACTCCGATTCAGGGGATTTGCAAACATATCTAAGGAATTTTCACAAAGAAATTGAAGATGGCAGTGTTGATGACAAAGAAGTCAAAGCAGATGATGATACTGAGGTGGAACAACAGGAAGAGAACCAGGACGATGATGACGACGATAAATATTTTATAGACGACGAAGGCAACTGTTATATCAAAACCACACCAAGGAAACAAGAACAACTCAAAAAGAAATTGAAACAACAAGCAACATCGAAAGCATCAGACAAAGAAGATGTTTCAATCCCAATCCGTAGCACAACGCGTGCCGCCAGCAGCAAAACGTCTAAAGGTTTGTATAGATTAAACTACAACGCAAGCGTATGTTCATAGCTCACCTTAATTTTGCAGAAATTAGTCTGCGTCCTGCGAAACCGAAGCCTGTTGCATCTGCTCAGGGGAGTCCGAAGGCAATAAATATACGACCCGCACCACCAAAAAGAACTCCAGTTAAGATGACAACTTCTACACCAGTTAACACACCTAGAGGATACTTACGTTCTTCAACTAGATCTGCAAAGTCCGTACCAGAGTCGCCGCCGAAAACTAAAATAGTAATAGAAAAGGTAATGGAGTTCGAAGAACTTGTAGATGATCCGAGTGGCGGTGATGTTACCATAGACCAATCAGAGCTAACTGCCACTGCAAATGATACTAGCCTAACCGAAGATCTGAACACGACCAAAGACGATTCGGACAAGGAGGTCTACGAGTTTGACGAGAATGCTGCTAATATAACCGCCAAGTCGGATGTGGATTTCGTGCCCAGCGGAAATCAGTTCAAACTAAAGCCGGCGTCAGCCACTTCTGCATCGCAGAAGTTTGCCTGCTCTCACTGTAGCTATACGACCAATAAGAAGTTTCTAATCTCACGACACGTTCGAACACATAACTCGGAAATGTCATTCAAGTGTTCTATATGTGAGCGCGGCTTCAAGTCTAACATGGGGCTGGTCAATCACTTAAACACACACATGGGCAACAAGCCTCACAAGTGCAAGCTGTGCGAGAGTGCTTTCACTACGAACGGAGAGCTTATAAGGCATACCCGCTACAAGCACACCAAGGAAAAGCCACACAAATGCACGGAGTGCAGCTATGCCAGCGTTGAGCTGACAAAGCTACGTCGTCACATGACTTGCCATACGGGTGAGCGTCCGTACCAGTGTCCGCATTGTACATATGCCTCACAGGATATGTTTAAGCTAAAGCGGCATCTGGTCATTCATACTGGCGAGAAGAAGTACCAATGCGATATCTGCAAGTCCCGCTTTACTCAATCAAACTCGCTCAAGGCACACAAACTTATTCATAGCGTGGTGGATAAACCAGTATTTCAGTGCACTTTGTGTCCCACCACATGCGGCCGCAAGGCTGACCTACGCACCCATATGGCCAATATGCACACCTCGGATAAGCGACATACATGCAAGCGCTGCGGCCAGGAGCTGCCTGATCGCTATCAGTACAAGCTGCACATCAAGTCACATGAGGGCGAGAAATGCTATCGCTGCACCCTTTGTAGTTATGCTTCAGTGTCTCAACGACATTTGGACTCCCACATGCTTATACACACCGATTCGAAGCCGTTTAAATGCGACTTTTGCTCCCAGGCGTTCCGTCAGCGCCAACTGCTACGTCGCCATATCAACCTGATGCACAATGAGGACTACAAGCCACCGGAGCCACGTGTAAAGGTTCACTCTTGTCCCAGTTGTATGCGTGTCTTTACGCATAAGGGTAACCTGATGCGTCATATGGAATCACACGATGATTCCTTGAATGCGCAGGAGCAGAAGTTGAAATTAAGACTTGGGCGTAACGTTCGCCTTCAGCCTGATGGAAGCATTGTGACTTTAGATGGTGACGACGTTCAGGAATTTGATAAAAGCGACACCATTTCCATTGACATCGAAGAACAGTTCGAGATCACTGAATTCGAGGAGATTGATGAGGAAGAGTCAGTGCCAAGCGAACCCATCGAGGAAACGTTAACTGCACCCACTATAAGGACAAGAAGGGACAATAAAACTGTCGCTGTAAGAGATCGAGCACAGAGCTCATCCAATAAGCCGATCATTATCAATCGGCAATTAAAGGCTCCGCGTGCGCACCGCGAACGAACTACGCAAGCCGGCACGTTCCGTATCAAGAAAGAGCCGGATGCAAACGAATTTACAGTAGAACTTGAAGGTGAAGACGAGCAGTTTATGGTCGTTCAGCTGGTTAACGATGATAGTGAGGTAGTGGTCAAGCGTGAACCCAAGATCAATGCCGATAATTGCTTTGGCTTCGAGGTGAGAAAATTACGTAATTTCAAATATATTTAATATATATTTATCAACTGTTTTAGGATGACGCCAATGTTGAATACGAAGAATATGTGGAGCCTGTAGCTGAAGTGGATGCAACATCGCAGCAGTTTCTTCAGCTAATGGACATGATTGAGCAGGATACATAGGTCAGCAGTAAAGTAAATATATGGAACAAATGTATAGAGTATTAATAAATATATAAACTGGATTTACATACTTGATTAATACACTGCTTTGTTTCTACCGGAATATATCACGTCATATATACAATCGGTTGGCATAAATACAATATTTTTATTTAAATATTTCAGATACTTTCGTGTATGACAATATATGTATGTAATATTCGCACATAGTTATAACGAGGTGCATTTTGGCGTGCACAATAAATTCTCGGCTCTTTGTTGCATCTCCATTCTTTTACAATAAATCTCTTCAGCATTTTTAGTAGTTTTTTCTCGTGCATGTATACAATAAAAATATATATTATATATGTTTATGTATATATATATATATATATATGTGCAAAAAATTGTCTGCTGTGCAGTGTATGTTTTAACACTTTTCTTATTTAAATATGTTTCTCGTTTTTTTTTTTTTTTTTTTCAAACGTTAACAATTTGTTAGAACTTGTATTCTGTTGTAATTGTATATTATTTGAACATTTCATTTAACTAATGTAAAATGGAACAACGTCAATAAGGGAAGTGCACAAAAAGATTCGATCATATCTTCGACACAAATTAAATAATGAGACATTTAGAAATCGTTTGAAAAAATTGCTTGCATTATGAAGTACACCCATACAAAATACATTTAGAAATACAACAGTCAAAATGAAGGAACCTTATATAATTACACTCTAGTACCAACTAAATACTTAGTATTAAATTGAAATTAACATATAGGGCTTAGTAAAATAAACAAATTCATGGGAAGCTGTGCTATGGCTTTTCGCTAGCTCTTCGTAAGCTTGGCTTATCAATTAACTTTTGGCTTAACATTTTTTGTAATCAATCAAGAATTTCTAGGTTGTGTGATCAAATAAAATCAAACATTCGCCATTGAGCAGCTTTGGGAGGCAAAGTGAGTGAACATGTACATATTAAATCCTTAAAAGATTTTTAGTTTACGAAGAAAACGCAACAAAGGCGCACTGAAGCAGGCTGCTTGGTGTCGTGGTAGCTGCTGCTGCTGCGTCTGTGGCTGTGGCTGTGGCTGTTGCGTTGCTTTTGGATTAGCAGCAAAAGAGGAGGCGGCTGCGGCACGGGCTTTGGCTCTGCCATTCGCAATTCACAACTGCTCCCTCTTCTGCCTCTTTGGCTGTTAATTGCAGTTGAGCGTGTTCTGGTTGGGGCTGCGTGTGACATTGTTGTGATTGATTTGGTTCGACTGCGTGATACTGGCGCTCTCGCTGTTCTTCCAGGACAACAGCTTATTGAGCAGTCGATCCAAGAAGGGATTACCACCCAGACGAGTCAACTGTCAAGCAATAAAGAGAATTATGTATTAGTCACATGATTGCTAAGGAATAGAAGCATAAGTTCATAACAACCTCGGCACGCGCCTCCGCATCAAGACTTTCGAGCACCTTGCGTGTGTACTGAAAGCTGCCGAGCTTTTCTAACAGGCTAATGCAGTACTTCTTGACCTCAATGTCGTGCGTGCGCTGTCGCAAAATGTCTGAGAAGTAATACAACAGTTGAATAAGCAATTGTGACGGGTTACGAGGTGCGTTCGAAAGACTTACGCAAAACCTGTTTGTCTTGCTTTTGCGTACGCACTGCATGTATGACTGGAAACCCAAATTTGCCCTCAGTCAAGTCCTCCGCGAAGCTCTTGTTTTCCGTGTACTGCAAAGGCAAGAGGAGAATAGTATATAGACTTACAATGACTTACTACGGTCCACTTGCCTCTTTCAAACTCAAATTGCAGTAATCGTCACGTATTTGAAAATATAGGCCCAAAATGGCTGTTAACTTTGTGAAATCCTCCTTGTTCTCACTGAACAGCTGCATCAGGCGTATGGCCAGCATGAACAGGCCCCCAGTCTTACGTATAGTCATCAGTTTGTAATCAGATTCGGAGGGACATGTAAAGCTATCGCGCCAGTAAATCTCCATGCCTTGGCCGCGATGCAGTTCCAATAGCTGTTCCGTGTACACCTTGGTTGCCTGTCACCCACAATAAACAAACAACAATTTATTGATTATTGATAAGGCCTGATGAATGAGGGTGAACAAGCGTACCTCTGGATGGCCCAGTTGCTGCACTTTTTCCAACGCCAGGAACAGAGTATAATTGGCCGCATTGATGGTGCTCGCCACGCCATAAATAGAATGCGCAACGGGCACACCTCTGCGAAGTATCGAATTGTCTTCAATATCATCAATGCTGTAAGTTAGCAGTCAGAACACAAGAACACATATATATGTATATGTAAAGCACTCAGTTAATTTCTACAGATGTTATTTATGTGTGTTAATTTACTAAAGTAATACATTTAAAAATAATGTTTGTAATTAAGTTTATCAAAGTGCAAACAAGACTTGGATCAAAGTTAGAGCTGTTAACTATTCACCCCACAAATGTGAGGGCGAATATAATTTGTGGCTATGGGGCAGCCCTCGCAATATGCTAGAGAACACATCAACTAAATGTACATAAATTTAAAACTCATTTTGAGGCCCATATCACTTCAATAACACGCCAGGCCAGCTAGCAAGGCAAACTGGGCAGCCGACACATTTTGCGTAATTAAAAAATGTTTGCGCGTGTTGAGGAGGGGGCTGCAAACATTTGTGGGGAATTGGAGGCGTGGGCGTTCAAGCGACGCGCAAAGGCAGTCAACCCAACTGAAAGAAGGATGGAGAATGGGTGGCAAACGGGTGGGTGGGCAGAGCAGTGGAGCGGAGTGAGCTTGTTGCATTGCAAGAGTTACAATATTGTGACAATGGCTGTCGACAAGCTGACTTAATGACAATGGCGATGACGATGACGGCGCTGACGCCTTTGAAGCTGTTCGTTCATGCCACTGTGCGAATGCTGGCATAGTTGTAAAACCAAGTTTTTGTCGATATGAAAATGCATTTGAACACACAAAAAACACGAGCCCAAACGCCTTGTGTGTGGGTGTGCGTGGGTAGAAAGCCATTTATTAGTAAGTGCGCACCGAGACGCTGTGATAACAGCTCTCAGCTGTCAGGCACTGTCGACAACTGGTGCCAGCGAACAATGCAGGATATTAAGCGGCATTAAGGACATTTCAGCACATTTGCATTTGAATAATAGGCAGCAGCAGTGGGTTGGTGGGTGCATGGTGCGACAGGTGGCAACGAGACGGGATTAGCTTGCATGATTGAAGCGAAAAACAAGTCGGAAAGCGCAACCAAACAATGGAAGCAGATAAGCGACTTATAGCTATATATACGAAAACATACATATATATGTACATATGTATTGGTATATGTAGACATACATATATACGTTTATCCAAGAAGCTGCTGAGCCAGCTTTCGTTGAAAACTTCTCTAGAAAAACAGCTAGCATGGCAATGCATCAATTGAAGCGTGCGACGTTTTGTCAGGCACTTTAATTGAAGAAGTTCAAAGATTAACTGTTGCGTATCTTTAATACCCTACAGCAGATACATACATACATATATGTATATGTATATGAATGTACTCTCGGGTCTGCATTCAGCTTGATACAACAATGAAAAATCTAAACATTTAATGCGATTCCATATTGGGAAATGAGAAGGCACATTTTGCAAACAAATTCAATTGAATTTTATCATAAACAGAATGCTGCGGGCTTTTGTTCAAATTTTTCGATTGATTTCGAAGGCAAATAACCGAAATTTACGCACACGTACGTACACACACAAACAAGGCCGGGGGGTGGCGCTTGGGCACCAGTGGATCCGTGTGTGTGTACGTATGTCTGAGTCATCTGTCCAAGTTCTATACAAATACCCATTGCTAAGTGCCAACACAATGATGATAATGCTAAATATATACAAAAAAAAAGTCTGATATGAAATATGAATGTGAAATGAAATTCATAACTTTACCAGCTGTGGGATAACCTGAACAGACAAAAATTGTTGGAGGAGTTTTAATTCTTATTTGCGCAACTTCTAGAATTCGTTAACCTAACAGCTGCCAAAGAATGAAGTCAGCTATAACTATAAAAAGTTTACAAAGTAAAACTGCAGTTGCATTAAGTTTAAATATTCCCAGCTGGAATGGAATTCATTACCTCTATTTAAGTATAATTCAAAAAAACATTCGATCTTGTTCATTAAAATTGCCTATTTTTCCAGTGAAAGAAGTTTTCAGTTTCACAGGAAACTATTTTTTTGGTTCTATTTTTATTTTTCTCAATTTTAAGCGCTAATAAATTTTGAACTTAAATCGTAAACAGTGCAACAAAGAGGCAAGCAACAACAAATAAACATATGTAAATAGCAAATGTGTAAGTGTGAAATGAGATAAAGCATGGGGCGATATGGTTCATGAGGTGAAGGTAATGGTGCGAATGTGATGGTTGTACAGCTAATGTAAACAAAGGTCAAAAAGGCAAAATGCCAAAGCGAAATAAAGTGGAATCGGGAAAAGGTCAAATGATTAGTAAGATAAATGCAATATATTAACAAAGCTATGCATAAATTAAATTTATTAATTTATATCTAAATGTAAAAAATATTTTTTATTTTTACTCACAGCAAACTGGAATTATGCAGCATTTGTACAATCTCGCCAATTTGCGTCAACTTTTCGGGCGGTATAAGCAACCAGTGATTGAAGGCCAAGGCCAATTCGGAGCGAAACTGTTTGCCAGGTATTTGCTGTATATATGTAAAGGGCTGCAGTAGAATCTGGTTGTGCGTGGGCGATGTCAACGGCATGTAAATAAGCCACAAAAAAAAAAAAATTTAATGAAGTAAGCGCAGAAGGTTACGGTTAGGATTTTGGTCAGCAAACAGGCGGCAGGCAGCTCAAAAATGTCAAAGTTCACAAATGACATCGCTGCTACTGGTTAACGGTTAACTGGTTTTTGGGATTGGGTGGGTTGTGTACCTCGTCCTGTTCCCTTTGAGTTGATTTATCTTTGGTTTTTTGCAATATTCCATTCAGCTCGTCCATTTTGTGGAGCGTGTTGTGTGAGCTTTTGCGGTTGTGTTTATTTTGTATTTGTTGGTTGTTCACAGCAAAGGCTGGCTATGCAAGCGGGTTATTGAAGTGCCCAAGCTTTCAATACGCGTGACTAGAATTGTTTGTTTGGCCGCTCAACTCGAAAGCAGACAGACGCAGTGCACATCACAGCAGTTAAACCAACTATAAACAGAATGAGGAAGTTGTTGATATATCATCGACTAATCGATATATACTGCTTGGAAGCTTGCACACGACTGATATCGATAGGATTTTTTTTAGAAAACTACTATCGGTTGGATTAAATAGAAAAACGGGCAACAATCCATTCAATATGAATTTAGGAAATATCGTATTACATTTCAGCTGATTTTAAAATAATTCTTTGGACTATTTCGCATAGGAGTACCCCAAGCATTTGCTTTAAAAATATCGTTTTGCAGCACTTTAGAAATGACAGCTCAGCAATTCGAATTATATCGATATCGATAGTTTTATGAACTAATCAGTAAGGTGCCTGCGTGGAAAATAAATAAACTTTTATTTCCATCAATTTGTTTATTAAAAGCTATTTTTAAGAATGGCTACATCACAGCCTGTGCGCATGAATTGGCATCCAAATATGAAACACAATGAAGTGGAGAGGTAACTTACGCAAATTAAAAGAACAGCCTCATCAATTTCACCTGCCACCTCGTTTTTAGATGGATTTGCATTTACCCAGCATACATAAACAGCAAGAAGACTCGCCAGGAAGGTCGTCGCCTGCCAAAAGAGAATTGTGTTGAGAATCCAACGTATGTGGAAATCCGCGATGTACTCTCAGTATCTAACCTGCAATTTGTGGTGGAGAATAAACAGTACTGTCGCGAAAAGAGCAGAGAGTTGCAGTTCCGGGGCCGAGTGCGCGTGCAACTACGCAATGCGGACGGTACACTGTGCAACAACGATTTCTCCACCCGCGAGTCTGTCATGAAGTATGTAGCCGGTAAAATACCGCAGCTGAAAACGCGGCAGAACAAAACAAATGACCCTCAGCCGCAGTCGCAGTCAAGTGGGGCTGGAGCTGGTGGTGGAGGCGGTGGCAAGAAGGGCAAGGGCAAGCGCCGATAAAGCATTATAGGCAAACATTTCTTTGTGAGAATTGTGAAATTTGTTTAGTTGGTTTTTTGTAATAAATTCAAAATATATTGTGAAATAGCAACACATCTCTTGTCTGGTATGAAGTTCAAGTGCAAGAATTTGGCCTTGGCCAAATATAAGAATATAAATTTATATATTTAGTACGTATGTCTAAGCTGACCCTAAAACTGAAACAGTTAATAACGATTGCATATGTGCTCAATTAAAAATGTCTCAAGATCATACAGTGTCAGCGAAAATTCCGGCGAACGCCAAAGCAAAACAAATCAAAATTCGACTGACAGTCACGAAGCGGCAGCAACGAAAAACTAAAATAACGTCTACGATTTCACCCAGTCAGCGTATATAACACTCAGCGCGTCGCGAATGCACAGCCAAAACCCAATTGGAAAGACACTAAGGCAGAGCACACAAAATGATACGGGCTAAACACTATATCATCAATATCACCATCTCCATTATGTTGATTGGAGTGTTGCTGGCTACTCAGATATCCACTTCCGCTGGTGTACCAACCACTGCCTCGACGACTGCGTCTACTGTACAAACAACAACATCCCGCTATGATAATCCGCTCGTGGAGCATAAGCACGAGAAAAACTGTAAGGCGCTCTGCGAGCATTGCGGCTGCCTTGGTTTTTATTGCGGCGAGGAGTGCATTTGCGAGTGCAACAACGAGAACTCCGACACGGAATGCATCCACACTATGCAGGTGAACGCGCGCACGCTGAACACACCATTTGAGATCCTCATTCAGGGACCTAGCAGCAATCGATTTGTGCGAAATGCTAAGGAGTTCGAGCAAAAGCGTGAACTGTTGGCCAGTCCTGCTGGGGAGATCAAAGCTGCCCGTAGTCGTCGTTCCACAATTACCATCTACAAGCCATCAAGGTCGGGAGACAAAAGGCCGGCTATGTCATTAAACGCACTGGAATCACCATCCACAAAAGGAGACAAATCGAATTTGGCACGTCACAAACGTTCCGTGGAACATTTGGAGTGGTTTAACGATTTTGCCAGTTCTCTAGTGCGACCTTCTCCATTGGGCACGCGCGCCCAGAAGCAGCGCGAGACAAAACAATCCGCGTTTAAACGTCAAGCTGCGGCAGAGCCAATGTCAATGGGGCATCGGGAACCATGGTTCCTGGAGCAGACAGCACCACTACTCAATCGTCCCGCACCCCTTTTTAAACGGCATCAGCTCAGCGAGAAGGACAGTCAAAAAACTAGAAAGTCAAAGAAAAGTTTTTCACGCAATACCAGACCCGACTCCATTGAAGAAGTACCCGCAACAGAAGCGCCAAAGCCCAAGCCAGATATACGTCCATTTCGTGATGCTCTACAGGTAGTAGAGCGTATTCCTCGCGTGTTACAGGACACGGTTAGTCACTTAGCCGCCGATGATGACAGTGGTGATGTTTTCAGTCTTAACATTATGAACGATGTGCTACCAAAGAAAATTCCACGCAAGGGACCAGCGAAGGGCTTTAGAAGGTTTAGGCAAAATATTCGTGACAAAGATGTCGAGCCAAAGCCCACACCCACTACTAGGGCACCCGTTGTACCTTCAGCACCCCTGGCTCCATTAGCCCCACTGGCACCCCGTGGTCTTCTCCTGCCCTGGCTGCGTCAGCGACGTTTGAGGCGCTTCCGTGGAGAGCAATAGATGTAAATTTTGGATAATTCAATTTATCTATGTTTTATATTTTAAGGAATTTGAGAATGGCTGTGTATGTATGTTTGTTGTTTTGGCCTGTAAATTTTATTCGCAAATAAATATTTCTTAACAATAATATAACTAAAGGCACCCAAATGGTTTGAGCATTTAGAAAATACATATAGCAACGCAATCATATGCTTTATTACATTGTATACTTTTAGGCATTTCCTTTAAACTAAGAAGTCAGAGTAGTGTCTCATACTTTTTAGGATCGCTATTAATGAAAATGAATTGTCGCGGAAGAGCAATAAAGAGAGCGACGAGTCGGTCAAACGTTGGCAACAGACGCCAACGGTTTTCAGTTGAGTAAATCAGTTGGAGCGACCAGTGCGTCTTCAGCTGTTGCTCTGCACTGAGGAGATTTTAACAACATATTAGCAGCGTTTCAACAGGTAGCTAACAAATTGGTAAAAGAAAAAGAATAAGAAAAAACAAAGAAGAACTATATGAACGCAGTGCGACGGGTTAAACGCGAACGTATAGACGAGCGAAGTGCAAACAGTTCATTATCAATGTATTTGTAATGTTACAAAGTGCAACAAAGTACACAAAATAAAATGAAATAAAATAAAACATAGAAGGCTAAGTGACTGCTCCCTTGGTCCCCACTTGTGTTTGCTGGTGCTCACACCAGCAGATGACAATAAGTATCTGTGTGTTAATTCAACTGTGTGTGTGTGTGTATGTGTGCGTGAGTATGTGAACGTATGCAGCAACAAAAATAAAAACAAAGAAGTAAAGTCGTGCGTTATGTATTATCTATACATAGGAATTGAAACAAGCAAGAGATATTATCAGAGCTATATATATTTAAAGACAAAAATGTAAATATGCGCCTCCAGATACATATGTGTGATAGAGCTCATTGAACCAAGAATAGGAATTAGCTGGGCTGTACTGTACTGCTGGAGAGAGCATAGTTGTTACCCCCAAGAAAGCTGATTGAAATTTGTTGGTCAATTAAAATGTGGAATCAATGAATGTGATTCATATCTCTGGCAGTCTAATTAATAATATAAATATACATATGTATGTATACATGTGTACACCCATATTCATATTAATAGTATTTATGTACATATGGCACATAAATGAAACCCTTTTGAAAGCACCTGTTGAATGGGTTCACTTGCAAATTATTCGTACAATCTGATCTTCGACACCGGAGCCGAATTCTCAACAACATTGTGTAAATATGGGAGCTTTATATGGGTTTTTTGCTTAACTGGGGACGACTAAATGATAAAATATCACAACAGCTAATGCGATAAATGATAACTAAAACAGCGATGAGTGATTAAACCAAATAACAAACATCGTTAACACATACATGCATATGCACATATACATATACGCAAACGCACATACATACATGTATGTATAAAGCCGGTTGTATTAACTAGTTGGCTACGATAAGTGCATGAATTTGTTGGTTGATATAAAAAACACACTCACACAACCACAAAAAAATATGAAAACAGCTGAGAAATCGGCATTTGTTTATCTGCGAGTCTGTAAGTTGGCTGTGATAAAGCTAAACGACGAGTGGCATGTAATCTACGGGAAAATAGTTTAGTTGTGTGTGTCCAGCTTTGTACTCAGCTAATTAGTGATAAGGATGAGCAGCTATGTATGTATATATTTTAGCAATATTTTCAATATCTGTTCATACTTAACTAAGCTTATGGAAGCTCGTTATATACCCTTGTCGATTGCCAGTGAAGATTTTTTCTCATTTTTTCTGAATACGCTAAAATGTTTTTATAGCCTGAACTCGATAAAAATGAGAGTTTAGGGTATAATGGCTGTATGTAACAGACAAACGGAGGCGTGCCAGACTCTAGCAAGTAAATATACATATTTTTAAAGCGAACAACGAGCAGAGTTGACCTACCCTTGGCTGTCCCGCCATCCACACTCATACATATATACATAGAAACATATATGTATGTATTTCTAGGGTATACTAAATTAATTATTTTAATACCGCCTTGTATAGTTCGGCCACCTGCTTAAGTAGATAAGCTCAAGGCGTAGCAAGCCGAATATAAATTGCTTTTGTAGGAGAATACGATATTTATAAACTCATACACATATACATACATACATACATACATATCACTCATATCTTAACTGAACCAATCAAAATGAACAAATCTCTTTACGAACCAAAGCATGAGCCAGCGACGGTAACATTGAAGGGACACAACTACTACAACGGCGTCCACAGGTACATCATGGAGTACTGGCGAAAGTTTCGGGAACGCGTGGCAGCACGTAATCGGACCACAGAGCTTGACGATGATCTGGAGACATTGGAGGAGTACACTCAGCGCTGGCGTTCCGTGCGCGTCATTTACTTTACCATGTTCTTGATGGCTCTCGGCTTCAGCATTATACTCACCGGCATTTGGCCATTCCTGAGCGAGGTACTTATTTCCTCTATATATACTTATGTACAAAGACTAAAACGCAATCATCTCTGTAGCTAGACCCCACTGCCGGCAAGGAGTTTATGGGTTTGATTGTGGCCGCTAATCCGTTGGGCCAGATGATCTTCAGTCCCATCTTCGGTCGGTGGGGCAACAAACTGGGCACTATACGACTTCCTCTCCTCATTTCGTTGGCGCTCTTCTCTGTGGCCAGTGCGCTGTATTCGTCATTGGAGCTCGTAAACAATGTTAAGTACTGGATGCTTGCCTCCCGATTCCTCATCGGAGTCAGCTCGGCCAACATTGCGCTCTGCCGTTCCTATTTGTCAGCGGCTACACGTCTTAACGAGCGCACCCATGCCGTCTCCATGGTGTCCCTGGCCCAGGTACTGGGCTTTATCATCGGTCCTGGGCTTCAGGCACTAGTGACACCGCTAGGTCGGAAAGGTCAGGTCTGGTTTTGGGGTGCCATGCATGTGAACATGTACACCGCTTCCGGTTGGATAAATGTGATCATGAGCTTGGGCAACTTCGTAATGTTTCTGCCGGGCTTCTTTGAGGAGCACAGAATAGCCGCACGTGAGATCATGGTGATGCAGGGCGGCACATCTGAGCGCGAAACCTGGAAGGCAATTAAACCAAATTACTATTCCGCCTGGACACTCATTGTGGCATTCTTCGTCTTGGTCTTTAACTTTGTGTTGCTAGAAACGTAAGTTCGACAGCCACTTGTTCTTAAATTGTACTCTATTTTTCATGTATTCACAGCTTGGGAACGTCGCTGACCATGGATATGTTCGCCTGGACGAATAATGAGGCACTCTACAACATGGGCATCTTTATGACCATTGCAGCAATCATATCTCTGGTTACTTTTGTACTTATTGAACCACTTTGCAAAATATTTGCCGAGCGCTATGTTCTCATCTGGGGCGGATTTTCGTTGATGGTGGTGGGTCGGCTACTTTACATACCGTGGGGACCGGATCCGCCAAAGCTGGCTATTGCTTACAATGCCAGTTCAAATCTCTCCCTCGATGATCCTTTGTATTTGGGCTGTCCGGTCACACAGGATTGGTGCCCAGAACTGCCAGCGTTGACATTGACGCAGTTCATCATTGGATTTGCATTAACGTCCGTTGGCTATCCAATTGGCGTTACTCTTATACAAACAATATTCTCCAAGGTACTTGGTCCGCGACCGCAAGGCGTGTGGATGGGTATTATGACAGCTGCAGGCTGTCTATCTCGTGTGATGGGCCCTGTTTTCGTTGGCTCCATTTACACACGTTTGGGTACTTACTGGACGTTCGGTTTTACATCTATTATGATGCTCGTTTCTATGATATGGCTGCTGTTCAGCAAGTAAGTATATCACTAAGTATTAATCCCTAACATTCTAAACCTCCGTCCTACTTGCAGTCGTGTACTTATTCCACCAGTATTTGAGAAACCACCGATAGCTATGCAGGTGATACATCCGAAAGACAAACAAAACGATGCTACGCCTAACGACGAGTCAGATGAGCTGTTGGTGGAATCAAAGGCGTTACGCATAGTGCCCTCATCGCAGGCATAGCAGCATCGTGGACTTTAATATATTATCCCAATGACTGCCTTTAGTATACACATTCACTATGAATTTATAGACATAAAATATATTTTGATAGTAACTTATGATGCTTTTTAATACTAGGTCATTTACATGGTAAAAATCATACGTACAGGGTTTTTCATTTTTTCCACAATCGCACAAACATGCATTGGTGCTTAACTTTTTATTTGTATATATATATATGCTAATCACACAAATCCAATAGTTCGTAGTTATTTACGGTTAAGAATGAACTCCTTTGATGAAATAATGATGCAACTTCTGTGATGCCTGCAATCTTGGTTGCCAGCAGCAGAACATTGACGTCGTCATTATCAGTCAGACAATGCTACTTAATTATGATTAGTATGATAGGGATGCTAAAGGGACTATGAATATTTCTTCTGTTGTGTTATTGCTGCTACGTGTAAGGGACTACCAAGGTGGTATCCACATATGTAAGAACGGCAACTGCTGCAGTTGGTGATAATGATGAATTGTCGGCGACCAGCATAGGAGCCAACATGATGCGCCGCTAAAAGCATTATAGTTGTAAACGGGTACTAGTGGTGGTGTACTTGTTGCAAGTGCACCTCTCAAATCTGCTGCTGCTGTCACTCAGCTGCTGCCGTTATAGTAAAACTCATCTCAGTAGGGCGCATACCGGCGACCTGGCGGCGAAGGACCGCGCATGCCACGCGACGATATCATGCGCTCGTCAAAAGAATCGCGACTAAAGTCCTCATATCCATGCGGTGTCGGTGAGCTGCTCAACAAAATATAATAATTAACATCTACGCATTATCATATTTATAAATATATTCTCACCCGTAGCGACTCATTCCGTTACTGCTGCGTGGCGGCGGAGGAGACCGCCTACTGAACATGGAATCGTATCCACGAGATACACTACAGGAGCGCAAACTGCCGCTTAGCGGTGGGGGCAATGGCATAGGTTCACGACGCGAAATTGGTGGCGGTGGAAAATCACGCATGCGTGATGACGCATAGCGACGTTCGTATAGATCGCGTGTATCCTCAAAGCGGCGGTCATAGTAATCGTAGTCCTAGAGTTGAACAAAGTGTTATTGTAAATTTTAAGGTGCGACATTTCGGATGAAAATGAATTGTGTAATTTGATATTTAAAGGGTATTCGCGGCGAGTCGATTTATAGAATAACTGCTTAAAAACCCTGGTAATTAATTTAAAATTAAAATATTCAATTTGTAAACTATTAAATTACACATCTCTTAAGATCATTATGAACCGTTCATATTTAAGCAGTTAAATCTTTTAGCCGACCTGTCGAGAGTAGCCATATTTGTCTGCATTTACCCTAAAACCGTCCATTATGCGATCACGCAGGAATGGCGGTGGTGGAGGTGGCGGCGGATACGGATCACGACTGTACATGCGATCTCTGTAGCCGGCGCTCAGTGGCGGTGGAGGCTCGCGTCCACCAGTGCCTGTCCAACGCGGACACTCTTTCGACCAATGACCGGAACGGCCGCAACGATAACACTGCTCCGGATCGCCCATGCCCGGTTTGGGGCGTACACGACTAGTAGACACCTGCACCTTCAGCGGCTGGCCATCAACAACGCGACCGTTCAACTCCTTGATAGCATCCTGCACATCACCGACACAATCCAAATGGACAAACCCATAATTGCGCACAATGTCGCATTCGACAACGGTGCCGTATTTTTGAAATAGTTCGCGCACCTCCGGCGCACGCGTTTTGTCGGTAAGATTTCCAACGAAGATTTTCGTTGTTGGCGTATTGGGGGCGCGTCGACTTTTAGCGGCCTCCACCTTGATGGCGTTATCATTCAAAACGTAACCGTTCAAGTTCTGTATGGCATCGCGACCCTGTTGCTCGGTTTCCATGTGCACAAAGCCATAATTCTTCACCACATCGCATTCGACGACAGTACCGTATTTCTCGAATAGCGCACGCAATTCGGTTGCCTGCGTCTTCTCATCGAGATTACCGATGAACAACTTGAACGTGCCGGCTCCGGGCATCACGGCGACGGTTTCGGCTGCGGCGTCTTCCACGGTTCTTGCGTTAATTCAATATCTTGGGAAGCTTGAGGCGTTAGCGTACGCGAGTTTTGGATTCTGGTTTGTTTACGCGTTACTGACGTAAATGGAGCACAGCTTGAGAACGACAACGGCGGCGACCGCGACCTCAAAGTGAAAGAAGAAGCAATGCAAATTTTCATTTTGATTTTGATTTATATTGAGGCAGGGCAAGAGACAAGTAGCTCGATACAACTTTAACAACAAAGAAAGGTCACAACGCGTCCATTAAACTCTAAGATCATACACATGCACAACGCGTGAAAAATCATTATAATTTCCACACAATATACAAAACAAGATGGCGGCGATAGCGACGGCGGCAAGGCGAAAGAAACAGTAGTATGCAGTAGTGCAGGAAGGCGGCTTCTATAGTTGTATATGAGTTCAAATTTTAAAGACTTCTTACCTGTGCACTTCCTAATATAAAATAAAATAATTCCCAAATTTTTTCACAATTCAGTTCAGCAGCTCACACAAGACTCGCTTTCCAACATTTAGTCAAAATGACTTTTATGTGTATGTGGTCCCAGTGCTGCAAAATGATATATCGATTATATCAAACTTGTCCTTGTTGATAAGCATCGAGTTGAAATATCGATACACTCGGTGAAGCTTACAAAAATTATAACTATCGCACTTGCTTACTATCATTGTTATTTACGTTTTTATATTTATTACGACAATGGTACTCGGCTGCGATCATTTAACAACTTCAACGTATAACAAAATATTGTGTTATACTGCACAACAGTATCAAAGCTGCCGATAAATAAGGGATGCAATATTGTTGCAGTTTGCAACACTAGTATTCTGAATTAGCGCTCTTATTAAAAAAGCGGGAAATACATGTAGTTGTAACCAAACAATAATTATGGAAACTCCTACTGGGCGTGCTAAACGCCCTACGCGAACTGCTACTCCACGCCTTTCCGAGCGCAAGAAACAGTTATTTTGTAGCCGCAGCTCCATGTTGGATCAAATAGAAGACGACGGTGATGTGGAGGACCCCTTGTTGGGCATTGCACCTCTGAAGCCAAGACAACAAAGTTCGTCAAAAAAAGCAACTAAAAAGGCAACTCATGGTCGCAACCTGTTCGAGAGTGTTGCTGATAGAGATGATCGGAGTAGTACAGGCAGTTCTCCCGAGACCAATAAGGAAAACAAGAGGATGCAGAAGACACGTGGCTCAACTG
Organism: Drosophila navojoa; assembly: GCF_054131105.1. Classification (NCBI taxonomy): domain Eukaryota; kingdom Metazoa; phylum Arthropoda; class Insecta; order Diptera; family Drosophilidae; genus Drosophila; species Drosophila navojoa. Next base: position 7,924,287 of record NC_142892.1, on the reverse strand, counting down.
TATCGTTGGGCACGGTGGAGCAATTACCGCAATTGTTTACTAAAACTATGCGCATAAATAGCAATAGCACCACCAGCCAAAGTCACAGTTCCAGTCCAAGCACACCCAAGGCACGAGATCATGCCGCAGTCTCTGATGAATCTAGCACAGATACCGACGAGTCTTCAACTGGCCAGAAACGAAAGATAACTAAAAGAGCACATGAAATGCCTGCAGTGACAATCGAGTCTTCACCGGAATCTAGCACTACGTCGCCGCAGTGCAAGCTGCGCAGGACGGAAAAAGAATGTATACCGACAGTGGCGTTCTATTCGCACTCCAACAGTGCTCAAAGCGTTTCGCGCAAATCAGGTTCGATGTCTTCGAAAAGTACACGCAAATCTGCGCAACACCAACGCAAGACTAAGACTATCTCACCCCCGTCTCGCCCTCGACTGGGTATCAATAAGGGCGTGCATCATAACATACGAAAACGTCAGCGAGCGAGTGCATCGGTTAATTTGGATGATATATTGGGCTCGTTGCGAAATGAGAAATTGCGGCAGCTGATTACCACGAAGAGGGAGGAACGCGCTAAGATAGAGGAGGTCCACGACATACTGCGCAAAGCCGAAGATCCGATTAAAATGGCTAAACCTTTAAGTGTAATCGCTCTCGACGACGCCAATAATAATAATAACAATAATAATAATAATAAGGAAAGTGAAGCACAATTTTTATCTGCCCTGGATTTTTCTGACCTTAGCGACGAGGAAACACAGCCTGTTGCTATGGAACTCGAACCAGTTATACCAATTATACGTCATACTAATCCAACAGACACATCGCCTAACTCCGAGCCTCCCAACAATCGTAAGTTCTTTAAATCCGGCAGACGCAGCAGTACGTGTATGGAGGTGCGGATCACTGATAACATTCGCGCTAGTGTCAGCCAGGGCAAGATATCGTTGATGGAGGCCCCCATAAAAACACATCGACAAGTGCGCGTTAAATCCGCTACGATATTTTCAGCAGAACAGGCAACCGTGGATGCAATACTGCGAAATCTCGACGAGACCGTAGTCGATGAAATTGTTGAACCAGAATCACAACAGAAAACAGTTTCTCAATCTCTGGCTGTTCCTGAAATAGAGGAGCCGCTGGTGGTGCCAGATCCATACGAAAAGTACCGTCAGCAATTGCCGTACAAAACAGATGATCCGGCTGTCATTGAACAGCAAACACTCTTGCTGGAGTTTTTAATCACCAATAACATATGTACAGATAAGAATTTTGAAATATTCATAGCTGATCCAGATAATCACAAAGAGGAGGCCACGCGCATTGTCGATAATTTATACACGGTAGTTTATGCAGATCAGTTGGATCTTATAGAGCCTGAAGAACAGAACTACATTAAAACTGAAATCGAGCATGTACCTGGAAAAGACGAGAGTCCAGCGGTGGATATAGTGGATAGCAACAAAGCAGAGACGATTTCATTGCCCGTTGAGCCACAAGCTAAATTGTTTCCCATTTTCACACAACGCCTCCAACCAATGCCACAAAAGTCAACGCGTCATAAAGCTAATTCTTCGATGAGGTTAATGGTTGGTGCGAGTGGTTCGAATCAGTATCAAATCGATGCTGGTCAAAAGGCTTTTGGAGCCAGGCAGTGTCAACAATGTGGACTAGTCTATACCGTCCATGAGCCGGAGGAGGAACAGTTGCATAGGGAATATCATGATTCTGTCCATGTGCTACGGTTTAAGGGCTGGATAGATGAAGATATAGTAGCCGTTTATCCGGAGTGGTCGCCTGATGGACGGATTATACGTTTGAATGAACGTGCACCTCATGCCCGCCTACAGCGGCTTACAGAACTGATCAAGGTAATAGACAAGGAACTGGGCTACTCTTCGTATATTGTCCCAAAGACATTTGTCGCCTTCTTTGCTGTGCGTAAACAGCAAATCGTGGGACTCTGCCTTGTTCACCCGCTGACGCAGGCGCATCGTTTCATTCAAGTCGATGGCACCGACTACTTTAGCGAAGAGACTTTTGAGGCTAGGTAAGTGGAAACTGTTAAGACTAATCCTAACCGCTTATTACTAGTAAAGTTCTCTATATTTGATCTAGTTGCGGTGTCTCCCGTATTTGGGTTTCCTCATTGCAACGTCGTAAAGGAATTGCTACAAAATTGCTGCGCGCAGTGCAATATCACACCATTTTGGGCGTTGAAATACATCGTGATCGAATTGCATTTAGCACCCCGACAGATGATGGACGCGCTTTGATTCGTCAATTTACGCAGACTGACAATTTCCTGACATACGACCAGTGAAGTGAGAAACCTAATTTGTTTGGCTATTGAATAGCTAGTAATTTGACGCTGTTGAATATCGTTTACTGTACATCTCTGTTTTAATTATTAAGAACGAAAATTTATACTTTGGAATGAAATTATGTTATATTTAAGCAATATTTTGCATAATAGTGTTTCACTTCTGTATATGGTTTGTTTTTATTCGAAGCATACTTCGAGATGCCTTCTAAAATGCATACTCCAAATATTAGTCGATAGTAATATATCGATATTTTCAATATTGATCACTAGCAGCATTGCAACACACGCATCGATATCTTAGTGTGTGAGTTTAGCTTGTGAGCCAGGCTTTGGGCGTTGTTTTCATTATAGATCAAGAAATATAAAAACTATTAATTACAAACGTATATTGAGTGTCCAGAAACTGAAATTAAACGTGCTAAGTTTTAACCGCAATTATCCTTAATTGAGCGCAAATGGTAAGTCGTCGCAATGAAATAAATGGTGTGGCTAGCAAAGCAACGCGGCAATGAGTGCCACGCCCAAAGTAACTGAATTGAAGTAAAATCAACAGCAGTATTTGGGGTTGAATGCAGATAGTTGTCAACGTTTCTTATTGAGTGTATGTATATTCCAGACAATACGGCGTTGCACTTGTGGTCAGCAACAAAAGCGTGTAGCTAATAGAGAAATAGGCCAGTGACTTCATCAGTCATCGGCTTCTTCAATTACACTTATAAGTCAATAAAGGCAGAGCGTGTGGGACTATGTCCACAATCGAAGAGGAGCGTAAAGCGTATATTAATAATCCATATTTCACTGGACCCATATACGGCAGCTTTAAGCCGTTTTATGTGACTATTGCCATTTGCACAGTTGTGCTCGGCTCGATAATTATATTGAATATTATCTTGGGCTGCTGCTCCAAACACCGTAAGTATTGGCAAGACCGGCATACGGGCAATCGCTGGCTAGTTTCCATTTGGTCTTCAACACCGCATAAGCAACCCCCACTTGACTTTACTGAGCTACAGGAAGCCAGCTATTTCGATCGATTCCACGTGAGTAAACAATTCAACTTTTAAAGCTTTCCCAACATGACATATTAATGCATTGCAGCCAACCACTCACCAGCAAGTGTTTCCCAGTGACGTTGTCGTTTCCGTTGACGATTTAGAGCCAGTACATCAGTCGCATCATCAGCAGCGGCCACCCCGCCCAGAGGGTCGTACATTGCATCAGCAACGCCAGCGCGAAGAATACGTTGAGTTGCAGAAGCGTGAAAGTGACATTTAAGCCATGGCTCTATATATTCTATATCCCGCCGTAGCTGCCTTAGCTCTCTTCGTTATTGGCGTCATCATTGTCATGCTACGCTATGGGCCGCGTCTATGCGGGCTGCGCCATCATGCTCTACCCGACAATCATGACATGCGGGAAAAGACCTACGAGCATGAGATTAGTTATGCCTGATCCGCCATTTTCATATGTTTTTACACGCAACCACTTCAACTAACCATATTCATAAGTTTCTATATTATCCATAACTAACTTTTCACAACAAAATTTAATTGTGTCTGCTGGAATTGCACAATTTTTATTTTACATACACGCAGTACAAAATGCCTTCTACATTTAGTTAGCATTCGTCAGCAAGCTTTTAAATCATTCCATTACGAAAACTTACAACTAATGTGCCTTCAATATCTCAATGAGAAATGTTTGCCGTCCAAGTGTCTTCTAGAATTTTAAGAGTGCTCAGTTTAAAATACATATACATATATACCCTTTTGGTACGTACAGAAAAGTTTATAGCCCTTTTATATTGAATTAAACCAGATATAATGCACTTATAAGGAACATAATTTAGAAACAAACTTTACATTTGTATTAAAAACATTTATACCACATTTGACTAATAAAAATTGAATTTTAATAGAAACGGAACTTTAAAGTCGATCGCGTAGTTTAAAAAATTTGGTGGAATATACTTTGGATAGCCATATATTTATGGAATGAACTTAAACGACTCCAGATAGCTGATATTCGAAATCGACTTTACCAAAAAAAAAAAAAAAGAGAAAATGAAACTGTTAACTCTACAATAAAATAGAGAAACGTTTTATATTAAATATGTATTAAATTTCAAATACATATGAAAGGATGACTAAAAAGTAGATAACAGACGCATTTTGTAATCGGCAATGCAAATGGAAGAAAGCACCTCGTATTTCTTTTCGATTGTTAGTAAATTGGATGTTCCTGGGCCAGCGCAAAAGTCATACGGAGTCATCGACGTAAATTTAATAGTTTTTAATAGATTACTAATATATTCTACTTTTTTCTGGTTCTCTTTTTCGTCGCTTTGTTCACTCGTCATTTGCTCTGTATTAGCATCTGAACTGTTTTCTGTGTCGTTTTCATTTTCATCTTTCTTGAATGATTCATTCCCTATTTCTCGATCTGATGCTTCGGCATTTTGAATATTTGCATTTGGTAATTCTAATAATGGCTTAATTCTTTTGGTGAGCGGTGAGTAATCTCCGCATTCATATTCGTGGTCACTGTCAGCGATTGAATTCAGTTGTGAGGATTTTGCCGAGCTTTCAACTAGACCATGTATTCTACAATAACGATCTATTACACTAAATCGTACCTTATCGCTAACAAGATCATTTAGCTCCTCGACAAATTTTAAAAAGACCTCCGAGCTTAGATCAAAAACTGCCGCCGCATTGATATAGGCATTCGGGTTAAAACGAAATTTCTAAAAGAATGACTTCGAATATTGAATTTTCTTACCATATGATTTAAGTCAGTAATACTCACCGATGTAATGCTGCTGATTAGCTCTTCATCTTCGAGCTGGTGGCTATACTCAAATAGATCGATAGTCACATCCGCATCTAAGCCGCTGCATAGCCGCCGTTTAATCACATTCAAGCAATTGGTGGTAAAAAAGGTTACCATGAACTTTTTGCTTAGATATATCAATGTTTGCAATGTCTGTAGATCATATGTGTCCAGGCGATGATTATCGTGCCAGTACAAATATTCCATAAACTTCCTAAAGTCATTTCCCGACACATCGTCTAGGACAATATTATCGGGTATCTTTGCCTCTTCGAAGTCGCCCTCAAACATGCGCTCGAAAACAGGAGAAACACTAAGAGTTATTTTAATATATGCTTTGAATAAATACAGTTTATATTTTACGCACCTCATGAGAATAAATTTGTGACATTTTAAGATAACTTTTTCACCATCGTTATCATAGACAACAAAACTGCAATCCGACAAGTGGCCGGTCCTCAACAAATATTCCATGCGTTCTCTCGGTCTGAAAAAAAAAATCAAATATAGTTAACAACTGATATCTGGAAGATATTCTTGAGAAATGTTTGTAATCTGCACAAAAACAATCTCTAATGGCCAATAAGGACATTTCATACCCATATACATTAATTTCGCATTGTATTTGATTTTCTTACGTGTAAAAATTGCTTGATTATTTCTTACCGGAGATCTTGCCAGTTTGATCCCGTATTCATTTTGCTAATAAAGTTTAAAGAAAATAGAATAAAAGAGCGGTTTGCGCACGGATAAAAATTGCGGCGTCGATGCAAAATATATACGGTGCTGTAAAACGTCTAAATAAGAACTGCGAATTTTTATAGAATAGGGTCACTCCGATGAATCAGCTGTTTACTGTTTTCTGTTGCCGTTGTTAAATTCAATATTAAGTAAAACACCCACATGCGCATATAAAAATGATTTTACTTATTTACATTTGGATCGGAGTCGGCCTACTGCCACTAATTCAAGCAGCCATAAGTGAGTGCCCCACATACAATGTACCATTGATGCGTGCCGAATTGGAGGCAGCTAGTGAAGTCTCTTTGATGTTTTACTACGTGTCTTGGTCGAGCGATGCCAGACAGGCCCGTTTGGTCTACGATGGCGTGGCGCATTATTACAAAGATTACGCTTCATTTGGCGCCGTAGATTGCTGGCATCTACAATGTAACTGCAGTCGCACACATCGACAGCTTCCCGGCATGGCAATTAACGGCGGCTATCCAGACAAATGGCCCACGTTAGTGGTGAACTATGGGCGGAAATTGAAGCTGCAGTACCAGGGTGCATGGCATTTCGAAGATTTGACAAGATTCATGAATAATCTAATACAGCCTATTGACCGTATACATACGACCTCTGAGTTGGGCGCTCTATGGAGGATCTCGGATGCCGTTGTGCTAGCTCTGCTGGAATCGGCAGATAGTCAGGCTTATAGGCGCTTCTTGGCGACTGCAATACATTGGCTGGAGTTTGATCCGGAGCGGAACGTACGGTTTGCGGTTACGTTTGGCCAACGAACTAAAGAAATTCTCAAATTGGAACAGATAATACTGCCACAACTAGTGCTCATAGATAATCGGCATGGATTGCACAGCTATAATAAATCGAATATATGGCGCCCAATGGAGATCTTGCATTGGATACGACCCAAGGTTAATCCTCTACAGGCAGCTGGCTATGGAACACCCGCAAAGATTGCGATTAAAGCGCGTCACATGCCCGTGCTGGCCATGAGCATACGAATGCATAAAGAGCATACTGCAATGCCCTTAGCCATGGGCGAAGAGGCACTTCGTGGAGAAAATGTTGACTGCGAAAAATACTCGCACGAAGATGTTCTCGACTACCAAGAGTTGCGTTACAGGTCACTGATGCAGATGCCGATGCATCTGTATGAAGGCGCAAAGACTTCGGAGCAATTAGCTAACAATTGTTATCGAGCATTTCAGGTTTCAGCAGCCACACTGACGAACTACTACTCCATTAACGAGTTTCTCAATTATCTATGGTCACATCACTCTCACGAAAACGACTTGGAGTCGCAAACACGCAAGCTCATGGGGCTGCACAGACGCAATCGCTGCTTAGCGCACACCCATTCACAGCAGGGTACGCCAGCCATAAAAATTGGCATAGCCAAGATGCTTGCCAAATATAGTCAGTTGCTGTGGCAGCATTCACCCGCAGAGTTATCGCAGAATCGTTCGCTGGCCGTCGTGCTCTTTGATGGCGCCAAATATCGAGATTTTCTGCAACAGCTTGGCGTCGATCAAGTCCATTTGAATGGGAATCACCGAAGAGACAATTCAGGAGTACAGGTTTTTATAGTGGATGCCGCCGCAGAATCAGTGCATGTTATGCCACAGCATCAGACGTTCACCTACCAGGCACTGACTGAATTTATTAAACAGTACTATGCCCGGCAGCTACCACGTGTACAAAGGAACTATATATTAAACTCTGCCCCATCTCGGGATGCATCATATATACAGAATTACAATCGCCACTTATTGCTCCAGGCATTGCAACGCGCTAATGCAACAAATGTAGTACTCATACACCGTCCGGATTGTGAACTATCCGCCATCATGTCGCAAGAAGTGATGCAAGTAGCAGCTATGTTACGAAGTCCCGATGTGAATTTTATACGCTTTAATAGCCAGGCAAACGATTTGCCTTGGGAGCTAACTATGTCAGTGACGCCGGCGCTGCTCGTGTTTCCCCAATCGCGTCCCACCGAGTCTGCAATATTTCCAATTGATATGCGAGTAGACACGGCTAACGTTATGTCTTTCATACTGGCTCAATTGGAGCCGGAGCAGCAGTTACGCTTAGTCTTAGCCAGTTGTCGAAGACGTTTGCGACATGCGCGGAGTTGCTTGGACTTTGCCGGGAAGCTTGTGCTTCAGCACGTCAGTCAATATTTGAGATACTGGGAAATATTTGTGAAGGAGCGTGATATTATCTTGTCACACCTAAAGCAATTTAATGAGATGCACATAGCCATCGAAAGTAGCATAAAGCTATAGTATATGAAATTAAAAATCAAGTAATTATTGGGTAAGTTTAATGCAGGATATTTGAATTCCATACGTTAATAGATAATAAGTCTAGTTTAAAGAATTAGTAGGACAACAGATAAGCGTTGACTGATTGATAAGTATTTGTTGATTACTAAACGTTACAGACTTAAAGAATAAATAAATGTAATATGAAATGTACATACATGTGATTTTTTTTTTTTTTTTTCAAAGTAAGCTACATTTTTATTTTCAAATCCGATATCTGTGTGGCCAGCCATCTGGTATGAAGAAATATATGGTAAAACCTGTTACTATCGATAAACATACATATTTCGATTAAACTTATACCAATACATTGCTCGACCTCTGCATCACTGTCGCTTAATATGTCACTATATTCAGATAAAGTTAATATAATAAACCAAAGTACATATCAAATTTTAAAAGAGGGTAATGGGGCCTGCAGACGAAAGTTACTTCACAGTTCCAAGTATAAGAACAAGCACAATGTCGAACAAAAGTTGTGTCTGTTCGATTTTCTTACGGTGCCCCGGCAGAAGCAGCAAACGAAACAACAAAGACGGCCCCATCTGATCATTGCTAGAAAGTCGGTGTCACTTCAAACCAAGCGAAAGGGAAAGACGCGTTTGCATCCTAAGCGTCGAATAGCACGTCTAAAACGCATCATTCGAAATTATCGCAGCTTTAAGCACAATATTGTTGATAACAACACAAAATGTGTGGAACAGGTGCAAACGGCTTCAGAATGTGTTGCTTTGGGCTTCGATATAACAAATGTTAATTCTACTCTACAAGAAAAGGTCCATAAATTAGCTTTCTGTGTCACGGCAAATGAAAATAAAGGAATTGAGCAGAATCCGTCAGCTCATCAGGGCGTCGAACCCATTGCCATACAAGTTATAGAAGACTTAAAATGTCTTTCTCTGGATGAGAAAACATCAAAAAAAGTTGCCCAATCTACCGCAACACATAAAATACATTCCCGGCGGTTTAGAAGGTGCGTAAAGTATAAATTAATGTTGCCCACCAACTAATCTCAAATTTCATATATGTATACAGCTACTGCGATAACTGCACGACACCCCGCCTGAAAGAGTTGACAATTCAATTGCTAAATGACCTGGATCGTTTTCAGAAACGCGCCTACGCTCACAATGAAATTAAAGCACGAGCACATCCCCGCTTCGTGGTGGGCTTTCGGGAATCATTGTCTAGGTTGCGCATTTACAAAGTGAAGTTGCTTATCCTGGCACCCGATTGTGAGATCTGTCCTATCCCTGGTAACTAAGATATTCATATGTAAAAACCTTTTATTTATAACATCTGCTTAGGCGGCCTAGACGATACGATAGATGAGCTGAAGTCTGTGTGTCAGCAGCAAAATGTGCCTTACTGCTTTTCGCTAATGCGTCGGGAGTTAGCTCATGCCTTGCACAAGCGAGCACAAATATCGTGCGTCGCCATTCTGAACTACGATGGAGCCAATGAAACGTTTAAGCAACTGCTTCAAGAGTTGGATGTAGCAAGCCACCAATATAAATGCTTAACTGCAACGTGATTTTTATTTAATCAAGTAGAGAAAGTGCCAAAAAGGTGCCTACACAAATATGTCAATAAACATAAATTGATGTTCGTGAAGTACACTAATTCAAAGGTGTCATCATGGTAGTAGTAACCAGATCGAATAGTGAAGAGCTTTCATTGCCAAATTCTGTGGCAGCTCCCACCAATCCTGCGGTGTCGTTGAAGCTATTAAATGAGTTGATTGCATCCTTGGCCTGCTGTGCCGCCAGGTTGAATTGTATGAGAATAATGAGGTAACTAGTGATGCCGCCGCTCACACCATACAGAGTTTCCATATCCAGCGTGAAGAAACCGCAAGCCGAAAAGTCCACGGAATGATTGAGCAACTTTAGCGACAAGTGATTCACAATTTCGTACAGCAAGTTATCGTCAGCCACGACTCCGCACTTATGCAAACTGATGCCAGTGCGCTTGGAAGCCAACGAGGTTTTCCAGCTCAAGTAAATCAGATAAATGCATTTTCCCGATGTATAGATCAGTACGACCACCGTGATAAAGGGACTCTTCGCAGAGCGAAACAACGAGGGTATCGACTGTGCTCGCGTGGCACAGTAAAGAAAATACAGCTGAGCCGTAAATATCAAGAATCCGTAGGCCATTAGCGAAAGAATTGGATAGCTCCACAAACCATTCATTGCCTTGCCTATCTCACAGATCTCGTCGTGAACTTGACACAGATTGTTCAGCTTTTCCTCGACTTTGGTTGCATTGCTTAGCTCGCTTTCGTGAGCCATGTTTATCATTGGAGTTGCATTCGACTGTTGAAGCTTGCGAGGCGATTGAATTGATTCCCCAAAGGAGTTCAGCGAGTGGGCAACTACGTTCATTAAATATAACAAACCACATGATTGTGAGCAGAAAGTCAAAAATTTGTATTACTTACTTGGGGCAACCTTGTTCTTGCCTTTGCTACCTGAACCCCTCAGTGAACCTACATCGATACCACCGAGCTCCTTGTATAAGTACTCCAGATTAGTATCGTATTGTGGCGGCTGCGATACAGATTCTACTGCTGCGTGCTCCTCAATGGAATTATTGCGATCATCTCCATTTAACCAGGTTAGGAACTTTTCGTGCTCTGTCACTAGATCTTCCAACGTTGCATTGATGGCCTCAAAACGTTCTTTAAGGGCATACAGCGACACGGCAAACCAAATTTTGTCCAGAGTATTGATGAAAGTTGGAATTGCCGAGACAATCCACAATATTGATAACCACTGCGTATAATCAACGAGCTTAACGTATGTGCTCAGCAGAATGAAGAGCTCGAAAACAAACGTCATTAGAAGCATTATACGAATTCTCTTTGCTATAGTGCTGTTGTCCACCAGGCACTGCTCGCGGTACAGACGTTCATCAACTACGCGTATGCGTTCGTAGAGGTCGCCCAGTCGTCCTTGGTTAAAGAGCGCTGTCACCTGATCCGTGACCATCATGATAAGCCCGATATAGGTCAAAAACAGGCCAATAACGAATGTCAAGGTGCCTGAATGCTTTCGTTATTTAATTGAATTAATGTACTTGTCTAATCCTACTCACTTTGAGTTGCTTTGAGCGAGCGATCCTCTTCTCCGAATGAATAAATTAGCAGATTATAAAGGACTATATAAAGCATCAACATGCCCAGCATATAGATCATGCCATTGCGCGACTTTTCCAATACATTCTTAAATCGAAACTTAGTCAAGTCCTGTGGCAATACGCCCACTAATTTGGATAAGAAAAACAGTTGCTGGAATTGCAACAACAACGGTTGCACTATTGGCGTCGGCTGAGACATGTTGCGCGCTGGTCAGAACAAACTCAAATGGTAAATAATAATCGACCGAGAAACATTCCTAGCTGACTACCACTTTACCTAATTAAATTGGTTTGTTGGTCGAGTGAATTGTTCAGCTAATCGATACAATCAACGAATGCAATCTCAATGGTCCTTTCGCTTAATAGCAAAGGGTTTATATGAGGGAAAATGTACTTTTATTCAATCATCTTCCACTGTATGTATATATAATACAATAAATAATTATCAACCCAAAATAGATGATACATATATTATAAATTTAACAACATGCAGTTATAAACCTGGGACCTTTTGTTAAGAATTATTCAACAGCATATGGCCATATGAATTACATTTATAGTCTTTTGAATGAATTGAGTTTTATTAGATGGTAATTAGGTCGGGATTTGCATGGTTTTCGTGTACCATATATTAAATTTTGGTGTAATATATAATAGAAAGCCAAAAGATTAGCACGGGCCCTCCTTTTATTTGAATTTTAAAATTTTATCATTTAAAATTTGTCAGTAGATCATCTTTCTTATTGCTTCTTCTTGCGACGATCATTCTGCTTTTGTTCCTCCTGAAAATTAAATGAAATATTACAATATGTTAATCACTGCTTCCAAGGTTATAAATATAGTTTCACAAATGGCGAACTTTATGTAAGAATATCGACTTTAAGCGAGTTATTCGTAAACCTGGAAATAAATATACTTCCATCAAAAAAATCAAATGCGAAAAGCCAGTAGCACCTAAAGACTTTTGTGAAAGTATACTTATTGCCTTGGACATACGAAATATAGGTAGAAGCTTAAATCGTTAATACCGTATCGATTGAATATAAAAAATATTGCTTTGCACTATTTAAAGGTATTGATTGATACAAAATTGTCAGATCAAAGGTATTCATTATTGGGTTTGTTGCTAAATTGTTCTAACGTCTATCAAACCATAAAGCTCTTGAGCTGTAAGATAGGTCACAACATTGAGCACAAGTCAAATATACTATTGCTACCTTAACGGATGACAATTGAAATTAGGATTTTTATCAACAAACCTTTTGCGTTAGGATAATCAACAAACGACGGAACATGCTCAACACATCGAAGAAAAGATCCAATGCATGTTGTACCACATCGCGGTTGCCCATGCGGCATTTTTCCACAATATTTTGGGTATCGTACACTATGAAGGCAGCCATTACGAAGACGCCAACGTATAATTGAGTCTAAAACGACGAAAATATATTAGCTCTATCAATCTGATTACACTTTGATATTACTTACAATTTGGACAAAGTATGATTTGAAGATCATGTTGAAGAGACTGAGCAGAGCCATGCAGTTTATAACACTCACTAACATGCCACCCAGATACAAATACTTGCCCTGTTCGGCAAGGAGAGCGGCTAGCGATAAGGAACCAAAAGTTACAAATGTCCCAGTTAGTGCAGTTAGGATAATCGCCGGATTAATGCTGCAAATGTAGTCCAACAATGGACCCAATGTTTGTCCCGAACAGAATCCAAAAGCATAAAGCATTCCCAAGCGTGTGTAATAGTTTTTGCCATCATCTTTATAAAAGTGCAGACCAAGAACCAGCACCAATGAAGCAATGGCCGCTAACATGCCCATATCGAAAGTTCCACGCATTTGGACCAGGGCGCCGACTGCCGAAGCAGCGGTGGTGCTAGCCAGTACCATATACACCTTAGACAGGTGCTGACGGATGAATGGCTCACTAAAAACAGAAAAGCCGGAATCATTAGTTTAACTGTGCGTGTCCATTTCTTTCAAGGACTATTGATTAGACGGGACCAACTGTTGATGTGGATTTATAACAAAACAACACGTCAGCCACAAAGTGACGCAAGGTCCCCGCTTTACCCCCTCGAAAAGTGTTTGCACTTAGACTCAAATACGTATCGTACGATGACTTTTGTACTAGCTTAAAGCATAAATATTTGCATACTCACTAGCGCTCGCCGATGCCATGCATAAATCGTTGGAAACGGTCGTTTAGATATTGGGCTGTATCCGCCATACTGAATCCTTATTTTCTGATTGAAAATTTGGTTGTTTCTTTATTTTATATTAATCGAACGGAGAAGTGTGAACGAAATGTGAACTATAACAGTAAAGCCGTGTGTATTGGATTGACTGATTTTACGCTGAATACTACGTCGATCTTTCCGTATTGGTATTTCACTTTTATTTATCTCTATTGCAATTAGTGTTGAGCAATAACGCACTTGGCGAAGCTTCCAGATGATAGGGTAGCCGTTTTGTATGGAAACGAACATATGGGCACACTTTGCTTTGACATAATAATCGGCGCGCGATAACTTTTTGAAATATTGAGCTTGAATAAATTTTCGACACCTCAATTGAAGGAATCTTTATTGTTGGACCATTGACGACAAATATGGACGGAAATGTGCTTTAAGATAAATATTTGTATGTAAGCTATGCTATGATTATCAATAATTATGAAACCATCGTAATAAATTATAAATTTACATTTTATTTCGGGTCATTAGCACTAGTCTTTGCTCTAAATAGAAAATTATGAATTATTGTGCGTATGGTTTTAAACAATAATGGAAAAATGAAAAATAATGACGATTTGCCGTAGGTATGGGTGACATAAATATGTTTTTGTAATCTTGATATTATCTGATTAAATTAAACAAGACACGCATTTATAAAGTATTTTTCATATACATATTTGTCTATATAACGTTACCTGTATTGTTCATGATTTACAGTTATATGTATATTCATTTTCAATCAAAATCACAGTTTTAAGTTTCTACAAGACATATTTCGTTTGCTTAGAAGCATTAAACGGCCGTATAGGTCGTAATACTTCGTATTAGATCAGTCCTAAGAAAGTTACAGGTACTAAATGTCGAAAACTATAATATACACAAATATCATATGGATTAGTGTAGCAAGATTTAGGTTAAATTTCATTTACAAATGTTTGTGTACATAGTACAAATCAAAATCAAATTTATAGTATATATAAAAAAAATAAAAAAGTCAGTGTTACATAGCAACTACATAAAAGCTTGATCGCATTTAGAAACGCTACAATAAATGCTGTTAGGACCTCAATATGTTTATAAATAGTGTAATTTATCATCACAGTCACACAACAGCTCATTCATTCCACTTATTTACATTATATTGATTAATATTGTCATTCTAGCTATAAATGTATATAAATATATATACTACTTATCCATTGGATAAGGTCAGTCAACAATTATAGTTATGGATCAGTCACACAGACGCGCACAATAAGCTCGCTTAAATTTATATAAATAAAGTCAACTTTAAACAAATGCTTGAGGCAAGATATACAAAAAAAAAAAGTTTGAATACAATTGAGCTTATTACGATTCTTGGCCATATTTTGTTTGGCAAACTCTTTGAAATTTGCAAAAAGATGCAAGTGTTAATATAACATTATTATTTATCATAAATGCGTTGTAATTGTACAATTTAAATGTATAAATATATATATGTATATCGATTCGTAAACTATATTTTTGTATATATAGGGTACAAGAAGACACACAACGCAAGACAGTTTGAGTATTTTTTCGAACATTTTTTAGTTTTCATATATATATATGTTTTATTAAATAAACCGAAATATTAAAGTACAATAATATTGAAATTCTGCGGCGAAGATGACGTCGATGATGTTGATTGAAGTTTATTTCGTCTGTAGCTGCTGTCCATCCGTCCCGTACCTTCATCCGCGCTGACGACCTCAATTGGGCTGTGTGCAGATGCAATGCAGTATTAATGCCGTTAATATGATGATTTGTGTGGGCTTGGCAGTCCGTCGTTCAATTGTGTATCGTTTTTTATTTGTTGTAGAGGCTTGTCAACATTTCGGCTTACTTTAGTACGTCTAGGAGAAACTATGTTATACCATATTCATATCCTACGTATTGGTAATGTTAAATACAAATCAAAATTTGATAATCTTGTGGCTGGCCTTCTTCAGCTTGCTGCATTATTATTATGTTGTGTTAATAAGAGTCTAGGGGTGTAAGATGTATTTGGGTGTGTATTGGTTGTTGTATTAATTCTGCTCTCGCTTGTGTAGCAGTCAATGCCTGGAACGATGCTCCTCACGCCTGTCCCGATCACGTTCGCGCTCACGCTCACGGTCTCGATCCCGATCACGACGTTCACGATCCGAAGAGCGATAACGTTCGCGTTCCTCGTAATAGCGTTTAGATGACGGCGCTTCAGCGGCTTCTGCAACCACAGGCTCCGGAGACTTACGTGGCCGTGCCGATCGGCTGCTGCTATAGCACAAAGTGAAAATGTTAAGGTCGAGGGTATTTAATTTATAAGATCACAACTACCTGTCATCTCTGTAGTGGTCCTGAGCCTGGCGCTCGCGTTCCCGACTGCGCGAGCGCTCTCGATAGCTGTTGGTGAATGCACAAAAGTTGTAGGTTAATGAGCAATATAAACTACCACAGTGAAACTTACCCTCCATCACGCTCACGCTCGCGATCACGATCACGCTCTCGTTCACGAGAGCGCTCACGATAGCGCGAAGTTGAACGCTCACGACGCTGACGACTGCGATGAGAACGATCGCGGGAACGCGAACGTTCGCGTCGATTGTAACTCTTGGCCTCAATGCCGTGCAGCGTGTCCTGCAGTGAGCTGATCAAAATCTTGCAGCGCTCATCGTGAGCTACCTTCGACTGCTTAATGAGGGAAATGGCCGTAACCAATGTTTCTATGGCGCTTGAATACTCGCCAGCAGCGGCATCAGAAACAGCTCTGTAGTAATATAATTTATTTGGTTATAAAAGTAAAATGCTTAATAAGTTTTGGGCTTACCTGGCAATCGCCGAGCTGCTGACAGTGCGGTTTCTGCTCATTACCTCTTCGAATTCAACTTCCGTTAATTGCGGCCCCATTTGTGGATCGGGGAAAGCGCCTGGCGGTTTTCCTTGCGGAGGTCCTGGCCACGGATTGCGCGGTCCACCCTGTTGTGCAAAATGAGGTGGTGGTCCATGCTGAGGAGGCATATTCATGCCTGGCTGTGGACCTGGTTGACCATGCGGAGGACCACCCATACCTGGATGCGGAGGTGGACCACCCGGTTGATTAAAGAATGCTGGATTGACATGCGGAGCGGGAGCACCATGTGGTCCACCCGAGCCAGGCGGTGGACCAGGACCCATTTGCGGACGTGGCGGACCCTGCATATGAGGTGGACCCTGTGGCGGACCTTGCGGCGGAAAGCCGCCATGCATAGGCGGACGACGCCAATCAGGACCCGGTCCAGGACCACGCACTGGCATTCCCATTGGTCCCTGGAACTGCAAAAATAAAGCATAAAGTAAATAATTAGCAACAGCAATTAAAATGACATCGAAGGCCCTAGAAATTAAATAAGGCCAGTTACAGTTGAGTGGAAGTAGCCTCGTCGTGCATGATGTACATGAGATCTGTGTCTGTGGATGGGTTGGGTGTATTGTGGCTGTTGCAGTTACAAACTTGTGCAGTTATTTAAATGTTCTGAATACAATTGATGAGACACTCTAATGTCGTTCACTAAGTTAACTTAACTCGGGTTAGTTTGGTTTCGTTTTTTCTACTATATTATAATTTGATATTTTTTAAATAATAATATAATATATAGGATAACTTTGGTATTGTTTTTGCATTTTTTTTTTTTGTTAGGAATTTGTTACCATTGGTGGTCGTTGGAGTGGTCCATTTGGTGGACCCGGTCGGGGTCCACCGGGACGTTGACCTGGCCATTGACCTTGCGCTGGTGGATACCTGGGAGGTGGCTGTTGATTGCCCATTGGGCCGCCTTGTGGATGCATTGGCGGCTAATAATTTACGTATTTTTTTATTATTGTAGATGTAGTTGTTGTTGTGGTGGGTAGAAGTGTGCGTAAGCGTTGTCATAAAACACATGGAATGGAATATAAATATAAAGCGTAATACATAAACATTTTTATATAGTTATATTTAAATAGATAGTACATAGATATCAAGTACATATATATCGCAAAACAAATGCAGCACATTTACAGTAACAAGTATTGCCTTAAGATAGCTACCATTAGATATACTCCAACAAATTTGATGTCTAGGCAATTTGCAATTAAGTTTTGCACTAAATTACATTAAAAGGAAAAAAATCAAATGGTAATATATAGGCTTATGCATAAAGAATTCATAGATATAATAATGTCTTAACTCAACAATACTATAAAATTGCTCTGAAATTTTTCTTTATTAAACCAAAACATGTTTCGTACTTAAAATCATAATAATGAACAATAATAACCTTACAGTCGTATTTTTGCATGTCTAGTTACTCTTAAGTTATCAAATATAAACCAAATAAAAAAAAAATGTTCTTCCAGGTGATAAAAAATATTAGCTTCCTTTGAAATTAATCAAACATTTATTATTAATACTTTAGGATTGTCATTTTTGTATACATATTCTTTTTAAATACAGTTCTATAAATATCAAATATAGAGGTCCAGCTAAGGACTAGTTACATTACTTGCTTTTACAAGAACATTAAGAAAATGTCATGATATAATGATATATTTTCAACTCCACTTATCTATGTTAAATTAAAAATTACCAATCTTTGATCAGCTAATTATACGACCAAATATTCGACTTTGAAGATATCAAATTTTGCATTCAGAACAATTTCAATGAGTAATAGTTAAACAGAAAT
The DNA here is from genome assembly GCF_054131105.1 of Drosophila navojoa. NCBI lineage: Eukaryota > Metazoa > Arthropoda > Insecta > Diptera > Drosophilidae > Drosophila > Drosophila navojoa. The sequence goes on along the minus strand of NC_142892.1, from coordinate 7,905,956 downwards.
GTAAATGGCGTTGTTAATACGGGCTGACGAGCCAAACAATCCCAATCAAACTCAAGAACTCTTTTGTTATGGTCACTTGCTAACGGGAAATTGAAAAAGCTACGACTTACGGGTAAAAGAAAGCAAAATGAAGAGAACAACTAAAAGACTGCAATAGCTCACCTGCATTCGAGGAGGTCCAGAATTGGGTCCAACCTGCGGCACTTGCGACATATGTGGTCGGTATTGACCTGGCGGCAAGTTGGGATTCATGCGTGGCGCATGTCCTGGAGGCACACCTTGGGGGACGCCCGGATGTGGAGGCATCGGACCGCCCATGTTGGGCGGTGCGGGACCACGTGGTGGTCCATTTTGCTGCGGCGGCGGTACTGGACGTGTCTTTTGCAAGCTCTCGAACTGCGTAAGCGCTTGCTTGCTTGGGTAGGTGACTACCACGGTTTGGCCGTGCATCTCCTTTTTTGGCAATTGATCGAGTACAGTGCGTAAACTAGGTTCCGAGCCCAGCGATATTACGCTAAATCCTTTCGATTGACCATTTGCACGATTCTCAAAGAATTTCACCTCCTGCAGATCGTTGACGCCTATTTCGCGTAAAGCATTCGAGATATCTTGATCTGTGGTCCACCAGGTCAGGTTACCCACATATAGTTGATAGCGGCGATTCATTGTTGGAGTTTGGTTACCACTGCCCTGATGGTAAACTCCATTGGGACCGACATTAGAGGAGCCGTCGATGGATCCAGGTCCGGATGCATTATCTCCAGTTGGGGTGCCACCACCGCCACCGCCGCCTGCAGCTACTGGCTCGGTGGGGCCGCCGATATCATCGTACAAATCGACGCCGTCGCCACCAAATTCATCCTTTTCGTAAAATTTTAGTATGTTGAATATTTCGATACATTTACGTACAAAAATAAATATATGTATATCGATATTTGTAAAAGTATCAACATTGTTATTTAATATACCCTCATTACACACACACGCATACGTTTGCATATAAATGCGCGCATGCATGTATACATGGCACATATACACATCTGACATACAAAGCGTGGTAATGCAACCTTACCTGAGCTTGCCCGGCAAAATCTTTGTCCAAATCTTCGGCATACAAGTCCAGCACTACCCCATCGGCCATGGTTGCGTGAGCGTTTAACTGGACAACAAAATTGATTTTAGGCGCACGCGACCAATTTATTTAGCGGTGCCGTGCACACTTTTTCCACTTTCACACACACACGCACACAATCACAAGCCGCTCGTACAGTCGAACAACTAGCCACCGGCGTGCGGCGTACGTATAAATGCAAGTAAAGCCCGTTGTTGACAAATTACTATTTATAAAGCTGTTACGAATATGCGATAATCACACATATAATATATTTACATTATAAACAACAGCTCCTTCAACTATTGTTGCGAAAATTTTTCTGCAGCTACAGCTAAAATGGCGGAGATGTTTAGAGTGACCGTACCTTCCATTTGATATAAATGTTAAATTAGCCATTTTTAGCGCTAGTTTTAGCATAATACCAAACTCGTGATTTTTAGTATTTTGTAATTAAAATAGTTGAACTGTTTGTTGTTTTTTAATGTAATTTTTGTTTTTAACTCTGATTTAATGTTCTACACAATTACTCGAAATTAGTAACTAAATAATTGTTTATGGATTGTAGGTGGCTTTCGGACGGAGATCGCAATACGTTATGCCAGGACCAATGCATGAAGCGAAACCCATTAGATGGGGAATTGTGTTTTGTTCATAAACGCCGCTGAACAAATGCGACCAGGGACCTAGAGAATCAATATAAAGAATATCATGAATAAATATTGTTTTGCTTATTATAATTGTTAACTATTACCATTAGCGTAAACTGCTACATCACCACCTCCATGAGTTTCTTCAGAGTAAGGAGCGCCATGTGGATACCTTTCGTCCTTATCACCTATGTTTAGATTGCGGAGATCAACCCGTTTAACTGTGTTATTTGAAGTTTGCACCTCGTAGAAGCGATTCATTTCAGGACCGTTGGCGTAAGATAATGTGGCGTAAGGTAAATAGTCGAGGTCACTTAATTCCGAGCTTAGGCCAGTTATATCGTTATTTATATCGGGGTATCCGTTAATTGTCATGGTATGTCCATGATCAGCGGTGACCACGATCAGAGTCTCCCATGGATTGGTCAACTGTCTTGCTTTTTTGACAGCGTTTGAGAATTGTACAGTTTCCTCCATGGCTTTCTTGGCTTTAGTCTCGTGATGAGCATGATCAATACGACCGCCTTCGACAAATAGAAAGAAGCCACTCGGATTAGTTGACAGAACGTTAATTGCAGCTTCAGTCATTTCCTCGAGCGTTGGAGTATCAATGCTATCGTCCAATTTGTATGCCAAATGAGAGGCATTGAATAATCCTAATAAGAAGTCCGTGTTGTAAGGATTGATGCTCAACAAATTAGTACGATTGAAAACAACTTCCGCATTGCCGTGTTTGCTCTGTTGCCATTCATTTATCAGATTGCGGCCATCTAAGCGCTCGCCTACATTGCCGTACACATCTTTTTCTGTATTTGGCAGAAATTTCCTAGTACCTCCGCCCATGACAACTTTCAAGCGTTGGCCCTCATCGGACAACAACTGTTGCGCGATATCTGGACACTTGCTAGGATCATGTCCTTGATCCTTAACATCGAAATCGCTCTCAAAGTCACGATTCGAGGTGTGGGCATAAACTCCAGCTGGACTGGCGTGAGTGACACGAGTTGTGGTTACTAGTCCCGCAGATTTATGTCCACGCATGGCCCATGTCGCAATGGAGGAGAGACGATTGTTGGGCGATTTGGCTGCTTCACAGTCATTAAGTTTTACATCAGCTGAAACGCCGATTGTCAGATAATTAGCTTTAACACCCGACAGATAGGCAGAGGCAGTAGCGGCCGAGTCTGAAACTTGTTTGTCTGCGCAGTAAGTCTAAAGGAAACAGCGATCAAGCTGTGTATTGATTAAAAATTATTCTATATTTTAGCTTACCTTTGATAATCCGACGTAGTTAAACTTTTCAAACTCCAAACGATTTCGTTCCCCTACAATGCCTTTCTTTTGACCATCATAGATGCGGGCTGCCGTTACAGTCGGCACAGACATGCCATCTCCAAGGAATAAGATTATGTTCTTGGCCAAATACTGATTCGGTACAGTCGAAGTCTTTTCATATACCGTACGTTGTGCATCATGAAACCAAAAATCTTTGCTTTTTAGCTCATCTTTAGAGCGTATATTCCAAGCACGATCTGCATAAGAGATATTAATCACGTGGTTAAGTGAAAGTTCTTGATCAATATTTATTTATTTAAAAAATGATACAAAATTCTGTATTCCTACACATGTGCACATTTGCTTGATTAATACTCGATTATGGTAATTAAAAACCTTTTGTTTGTTTTGTGCTCGCGTTCGGTTAACGATCTTTAACACTCGCTGTTTTTTTTATTTTATTTTAAATATTTCTGGCACACCGTTAAAAGTCACGCACCTGGCCCATACATGTAATGACAAGAGCACAACGCAACTTGAATGGAGATCATTAACCAGAAAGTATGCATCATCGAATTTTGATGAACTCTAACTGAAAAACTTTCGACTACTGACTGTCAACTGGTAGCTTCTGCTTCGGCTTCGTTGCTTCGTACTCCAGCGTTGGTCGAGAACCGATTAAGCAGTGTTGAAGGAATTACGTGCTTATTTATATCAGTTTTGGGCATAACAAAATGTATTGTAGTATAGATGAATAGCATATTAAATTTAAAAACTCGATCTGGTATATAAAGTAACCGGTTGCTCAGGAAACATAACTGCAGTACGGCTATCAAATATCTGGGGGCAACACACTGAGTGTTGAATATGAATTAGATTTATTCAAATGAAATTAATTGATCAACCCGCTTTATAAATCGTTAGATGCAACTGCATCAACTCTACAGCCTACACATTAACTATTTTTGGAGAATATATAAGTGGATCTCATATTTTCCGTTTTCTAAAAGATTTTCTGCATTTTTATAGAAAAACTGTCTACCCAGAGGTACTAATCTCTGGGTAGACAGTTTTTCTGAATACATTAAAAGTGATTCCCTGGTAAACAGGTTTCTTAATAATTAAAGAAATGCTCTTAAATTTTTGTAGTATTTCTTTTTGTGTTCTTCATGCTCTCGCTCATTAATTAAAAAGTAAAAACTTAACTAATTACTTTTAGAACTCTAGCGAGATTTAATTCCAGTTTTAGACAGCGTGGTTAGTTTATTTTGTTATATTGACAAGAGTTTGTTAATGAGTGAATATGCATTATTCATAAGATAATATTAAAAACTTTGTGAGGGTTAAATTAATTACGATTTAAATAATTGCTTAAAGAAGATATTGTAGAGCATATTTTAAAATTTTACTTTTGTTTTACGTTAGGAATTGATTTCTTAGGTAATTTAAACACTATGTGATTACACAATGTAAATACGAAAAAAGGATTCATAATCCATTCAGGTCCTTTTTGAATTTGAATTGAATGTTTTATATTTTACATTTTCTAACACTACTACAAGTTGAAATGTGAAATATCGATAGTACATTTTTATCTCTGCATATTTCGTAAACGGTCACACTCATTAATGTCATTACGATTGTTTAAAATAATCGATTAAATTATTTCTCCACCTCTATAAACTTACATATTTCTTGCAAAATTTGTTGGTTTTTTTTTTAGAAAAAATCGCTCTGTAAATTAATTTATTTAATAGACATGCAGTTGATTAGGTTTTGATTGCAAAGGTTGCTGGATTGGTTGACAAGGACAAGCAAGGTGAGAGATGTGATGACATATCAGCGAAAAGTAAAACAAAGACTACTCAAGTCCCCTTCGATAAGCAAAAACAGAAAACAATACACATACAACCACTCATAAGCTCGCATACAGGTGCATTTGTCTGAAACGCATATAATGATATAAGTAGAAATCTTGCAGTGAACAATTTATTTAATTGCAAATAATTTATTGCAAATTTCAGAAAAGCAAGAGTAACAACTGGTTTCCGTCGCAATATAAAGAACATTGGCAAGGTGTCTGCATACGAAAGCATGGACTTACAGCATATGGAGAATGGCCTCAGCGGAGGAGGCGGTGTGGCAGGAGGAGGAAGTGCTGGAGGAGGAGCAGGAGGTGTGGGCGGTGGCCTAAGTGAATTTGATTTTCAGCGATTAGCACAAATAATCGCGACAAGCATACAAAAAGTCCAACAAAATGGTGAGTCGTTTGGGGCGTATATCTTTCATCTATGACTAATCACTTTACTATGCATACTCGAACGACACAGTCTCCACTATGCAGCGAATGGTCAATCAGCTGAACACGCCACAGGACTCGCCCGAACTGAAGAAGAAGCTGTAAGTGTTTGTGAGAGTTTTGCCTTAGTTATCAAATAGCAAAGCTAAACGTATATTTGTAATACTTAAACAAAATATGTCTTCTGTACATAGTCATCAACTAATGACCTACACTAAGCAGCTGGTGACCGATACAAACAATCAGTTGATGGAGGTGGACAAGTGCAAAGAGCGGCACCTGAAAATACAACGCGACCGTCTAGTGGATGAGTTCACAGCGGCATTGACTGCTTTCCAGGTTTGCTAATCTGTTTAATGATAAGCAAAGTAACAACCCTAGTCATCATTATTTGTTTTTATTTTTGCAGGCTATTCAACGTAAAACAGCTGATATTGAAAGAAGTGCTTTACAACAGGCGCGCGCCCAGAACTTCAGTATTTCACATCCACCTGGCTCGACACGAACCAATACCAATGCCAGTAGCAGTGACAATGGTTCCTTCTTTGAGGACAACTTCTTCAATCGTAAATCAAATCAGCAGCAACAACAGCAAATACAAACGCAAATGCAGGAAGATGTTGACCTGCAAGCACTTGAGGAGCAAGAGCGTGCCATACGCGAGCTGGAGAACAACATAGTGGGCGTCAATGAAATCTACAAAAAGCTAGGTGTTATGGTCTACGAACAAGGCCTAACAGTCGATTCGATCGAGTCTCAGGTGGAGCAAACAAGCATTTTCGTTTCACAAGGCACTGAAAATTTGCGCAAGGCTAGCTCTTACCGGGTAAATGTTGTGCATATCTAATCTGAATTTGTTCATAATTTACATTTAATATTTATTGCAGAACAAAGTGCGTAAGAAGAAGTTGATATTGGTTGCCATCCTGACCGCTGTTCTGTTAGCCATTGTTTTAATAATGGTGTTTCAGTTTAAGAACTAAAAATGGGAATCCAATATACTAAAGAGCATCAAGAAATTTAAATAAAAACTAGTAAATTGTTGTGAAAAGACAAGTGTTGCCCCATGCAGGCCTCCCATCCGTATTTTAGACGCATTCGTGGCTTTAATACTATTATTTAACTTAAACAAAAGAAACCAAACACTAATTGGCTAAAGAATTCTTAAAAATGATGGCAAAAATTGTCAACTCAGTTGCATGAATCGAAACGTGTTTAGCACAGAGTTAAGCGGCGCTTACACATACATACATACATGCACGCATCCATATGTTATATAAATATTATTCTTATTCTCTAACAAGTTATCTTATATTTTATATGTATATGTATTATGATTATAAATAATGCACTTTGTATTGTATTATATTGATTGAGTGGCGCATTCTCAAATTTGTTTAGCAACAATTTCTAAAACATTTCCAAACTCATTTGCTAGCGCTTTGTATTTAAGTTTAAGTGACATACAAAGTATATAAATATACGGTGGTACATGATAATACACATTAAAATATAAAATTAACGAAACAAAAATACATGTATATATGATATGTACGATCAATGCAGGGCAAAATCCTTTAACAAAGCATTTCGAGCACTTCATTTCGGGGCATTGCATGAAATGAATGAATCGATGAATGGGCTGGAGTTCAGCACCATTTGGGCATTCAAAATGTGCCCGATCATGGCCCTGGCCGCGTCATCAACGCCTCGCGCATAGCCATAACGATCATTAAGATTTGTTGTGCACTGATGATACGCATGCTTCAGCGGCTTAGCCCCTGGCTGAAGTGCTGCCTGTGCTTACTGGGCTGCCCAACTGGGTGTTCATCACATCACATTAATGCAACGGCAGACGGTATCGATCTACGTATTTGTGTGTGTGTGTGTGTGTGTGTGTGTGTCTGCCTATCTATATGTGTGCGTGTGTGTGTGGATGCCACTTGAGCCACAGCCGTTGTTGAGGTGTGTCAAGTAAAGGGTTTCCTCGGGCTTGGGCTCGGGCTCGGGCTCGGGCTCGGACTGTGGCCTGCATACAAATTGAGTTTAAATTTTTTGCCAATTCACTGACATTGATAGTTCGTTTGGGCATCGTTTGTGTCGTGGTGGTGGCTTCTTATCCACTTGTTGGCATCGAGTGGTTTTCTCGCATGCATTTAAGTGCAGCTCATTTCCTTCTCTATCGCCCTGGGGCAGCCAAATATTGTGCGCTGTCATCCAGCTATTTTTAATACTAAGACATATCTGTGCCCTAACTGCAGAGAGTGGTACATTAACTATGCCGAACTGTTGGCAATTTCAAGTTGATTCTAGAGCTAGAAGACGTGGATTCGAAAGCAGCTCGTAGTGGGTTAATACTTACACTCTGCTATATACATATATGTGATAGGGTATTAGAGATTCGGCTTGTAGCAATCAATATTGTTATTTCTTCTTTCTTGTGAGCCTGCTTGGCTGTCAGTGGCTGTCTAAATACGTCACCATGTTTTTTTTTTTTTTTTTTTTTTTTTGAAATAAATTATTGATTGCTCGGTTGAGGTTTACAGTTTACGACACGGCCTAATCACATCGATTATCGGTGCATGTACATGGCACTTGGCATCGCCTGGCCGTGGACGCATCCATTCATAAGTGAAAATCCAGTGCCGAGGCCACAGGTCACGTTGCGGCTGATTCGAATGCGTAGGTGTTGGACATTAACAGGACCATGCACACCTCGCTCAGCAGGTAGCCCGGATGGCCCGCGCCGTGTGCGAGCTCTGCTGTGTTTGCATAGGCCGGGCCCATGATAATATTGACACATTCGGTGGTCAGCACAGAATCTCATTTGCGAAGTCATTTTGTACAAATAAATCCAGCCTCTGCATTGCTTCTTCCACTCTTCCTCTTATTTTTCCCAACTTAATGCGCGGACACACAAACCGCATGTTTGGACTTTGCCACCGAGGAGCATTGGAAATGCACATGGAAATTCCGCAGTTCTTCTCTTCTTTTTTTTTTTTTTGCGCTAAGCGTGGATTGACTTACCAACTTAGCAACTTGCTGGACGGGATCGGGGTATTGGTAAGCGATCGGCTGCTGCTGCAGTCTAATCCCTGCACATTTCACACGTTGCTTACGGTTTGCCTTAGCCATAGCCGTGCAGTAGCCGAGACGTAAACATCCGGCTGTGGCATTTCCCAAATCAATAAACTTATTATTACGAGTACTTACATACCTTACACACATACATATGTATCAATGTATACGTATATACATACATATCTTACAATTCAGGTCCCCCTCTTCGGTTTTTATACGGAAAAATCTTAATTAAGCATTTCCTTGGCTACAATTTTATGAATGAACTGACGAACTGCTGCTCTCTCAGCCCTAATTTTATTTAGCACCACCCTTCCGTCCGTCTCCACTATTACCGCAATTTAAGTGGAATTACTTGTGGCCTGTAAATCTTTTGAATTTTTATTAAAAACAAAAGCGCCAAATGGAAATTCGTTTGATTGTGCCACCTGTGTGTGAGTGTGTGTGTGTGTGTGTGTGAGTGGACTTTTACGGCGAAGATTGGGGGCTGGGACGGCTGCTATCGCTGCACACTTTACGCCCAACACTTTCGACATTTTTATTAATGAAATTCGCAGAAAAGCTGGCCCACTGACGAACCGAATGAAGTGCTCTCACCTTGCCACGTCTCATTCTCATGAGCTACAACTGAGCACGATCTCTCAGGCCTCAGGCCCCTATCGTGGATACATTTACATTATACTATACTGGAACTGGTGGGGCGTACACTTCTAAACAAATTGGGTGTCAAAAAGTGCGCACATTTCAAAAGATTTAACCGTTTTGCAGTTTGCTTTGATCTATGCCGACGACGCAGACGCCGTCGAGGCGTTTATGTGGCTGCCACAGTGGAGCCTGTCTAGCTACTTGACTCTGTACAGTGGGTGAATACCATCAAGTGGATTGATTGAGATGAATATCTATCGGTCAATGAATTTGGATATAAAAATGATCTATATTAAATATTAAATAATATTAAAATAAATGAATATAATTTTCTCTTCAAGCCGAATCGATCTTTCGCAGTATCCAATATTGTGTTAGTCAAGCACCATGAACCACTGTGCCACACTTTAGTATCGTTTGTGCTATTCTCAATATAAACACGTAGTATATCTTTTATCTGATTTGGTTTTTATACCACGCGCCGCCTGCAAAAAAAGCGTCAACGCTGCAAAAATGCGAAACGGAGGCGCTGTTTTTTATAAATTAACACCAACGCCAGAGGCAACAGCCGCAGCCCCAGTTCGAACAGAACTCAGATCTCCCCTAGGGCAATGTGATCCCGTGGAAGATCAATTCGAGCGCAGCGGCGGCGATTCGCAAACGCAAACGCAAACGCAGTGAAAAATCGCAATTGTAGCCGAAGCAGAGGAAAGTGTATATTGAGTTGTCTGTTGGCCGCAGGACGGGATTAGGGGTGAAACAATTGATGTTGGCTGGGATCGGATGGGATTGGCTATATGGGCAGGCATAGGGGGATGCCACCGTGCTTGAGTTTCGGGTGTCTATTGTGCTCTCTATTATTTTGGTAGGTGTCTCTAGCTCTATCTGTGGCCCATTTGCAGCCGCTTTGTTGTGTAATTGTTTGTTTACCAGTTTGCAACAAAGCCCAGACAAAAGGCCATGGCTAAAAGAGATTTTATAGTTCAGCGGTTCACACACGTACCAACTGAACGAGAAGAGCGGACGAGAAATGAATCAAAATCGAAATCCAAAGCTGCAATAACAAAATCATCTTCCAGCCATGAATCTTCTTCGACGTAGTCGGAGGCATGTCAAATTATATCTTGTGGCTCGTTCCGCGCGTCTCGTTTATCGTTTTTTGATTGTTTTTTTCATTTGCTCGTGTTTGGGTAGCATTTTCCTCTTATATCCATTGGCGCTCCTCACGACTAATTGTGGCTGACATTAATGTCACTCTGTATTAAATATAGCCTGCCCACAGAGAGTCTGTCTGTCTGTCTGCTTGTCTGTCTGTCTGACAGTTCCACACTCTCAGCTCCAATTCATATTTGGGAGTCATATACGTGCGCCCTGCGAGATCATGCCGTCAGAGGGGGCTCCGACCAAGCAACGTGTTGACAGCGAGTGACAGACACATTCATTAGGCAGAATGATTCATATGCCATTCCGGATGCAATGGGCTATGGACTAATTTGAAAGGCATTAGGTTAAATGATTTAACGCTCTGGTCTTTGAATGTTGATCAAGCAGTTGAGGTAAAGCTAGAGATACAGCCACCATATCTTGATTTATGTCTTAGGTGAGCTCTTTATTGACTCAGCTTAACATGAGCTGATAGCAATGCCGTTTTGAGTTCTCAATTTATACTGCTAGATCGATAGATCAATATATAAATTTGCTATATTTTATATTTTACACAAGATATGCCAAGAACTCTGAACACTCCTCAGTTGTGTTCAGTTTTGATTTGGCTGAACTACATTAAATTTGATTTATTCTGTCAGAGATCCAGAGAAAGCAACTTTAATAAAATTTCATTAAATTAAGCCAGTAACCCGGACAGTTCACTCCTTGCGTAAGAGGCAAACCAATTATGGATTACAACCTCAAGTCCATATGCGCGAATAATATTATGATTGTAAATATTGTCGTATCATACAAGAGGGGGTTGCGTATGCCCATGACCATGCCCCTACTCCTTACAATGTGTTCACAACATTTCATATGCACGCTGGGGGCGCAGATCGGACACAGATGGGGCGCGGCCAAGTAGCCTCCGGTTGCTTGGCCAGAGCGCGCGACAATGCGAAAAATTTTCAATCGATTGGCAAGCAAAAAGCCAGAGTAGGCGGGGCCGCCTCCCACTGCCACTGGACTGGCTTGAAGTGAAATCAAAGAGAGCTGCCGGAAAATCAAAGGTTCGCCTCGCATCGGTGCGGCTAGGAGTATATGTATGTATTATATATATATATATGTATATATGTGTGTGTGTGCACATATAGGGATATATTGCGGTACATATTGGTAGCTCATATTTTTTTTGTGCCTGATTGTTTTTTATCCATAAGAAGCCCCGGGTCACAATTTATAATAGACTTCATGTATATTTGTATATCAGTGGCACAGGTGCAAAAGTTCACATGGCACTTGGACTAGGAGCTCGGTGCAGGCAGCCAGTGAGTGACTTGGAGACGGACACGGACACAGAGACAGAGACGGAGACGGAGACCTTTTTCCAGTTCTGTTGAAATTCAATAGAATTTCGGGGCAAGCGGCATTCCCGTGCTTCCTCAGACGCTGCGTAACACGAGCAACATCTGCATACAGTAAATTATACAATGAGTGCGTAACCATAAAACCTGTCCCAGTCACAAAGACCAATCCGAATTCAAGTGTCATGCTATTTTTGGTCTCAAAAATTTGTCGCCTGTTCGCCTCAAGTGGAGTGGACCCAACGAGCATGCCAGACTGCCGGGCGACAATTTCTAGACATCATTCAGCTCTGTGGCACTATTTGTTCATGTTACATGAGCTTGAGCTGCATCCAGCACGATCTCGGGCCGAGCTGGGCTCACAACATTGTTTGCCCAGCTCGACTCGGTTCCATCTTGGGACAGCTCCTCGCTCTTAATTGTTGGTCATGCACTGACGTTGCATTTATTTATGGTTTTCTTAATGAGTCTCATATTTATTACACTCTGACATTGGACTGACGATGGGCACGGGCTCGAGATCGAGCTCGGGACAGGGATAGGCACACATTCAGATCCACACTTTGAAGCTGGGTCAGCGGCGCAGGGGAAATACGTGTCATGTTTCATTAACGGGGTCCGTTGCTACCCATTCAAATATTTTGGGCAGTTAAGTATATCATCTCTCTGTGTGTGTGTCTCTCTCTTTCTCTATGTGTGTGTGGGTGTAATTTGAATATGCACTTGAAATTGCATGGAAATTAGTATTTGTCGCGCCTTTCCTCCAACACTTATTCCGGTCTGCTCTGCTGCAATGCGGAAATACTTAAGGCGATGACCGAAACCCCGAAATTTTAAGTTGAATGATTATTTGTTTTGGGTTACATTCGTGACGGTTTTTGCCGAGGGGAAATGGGCGTGACAGCGGTGGACTCTTCGGCCCTCAAACTGAAAGTTGACTCAATGACTCTCAGATAAATCTAAAAACTATTGAAATTAAAGTAAACGTATGTTATGTGAAATGAATTTATATTAAATATAGAATATTATCTGTTAGTAATGGAACTACCAAGGTCAGCTCAACTCAATGCAGTCTTAATTAGCATTTAATAAGCCCAGAAACCCTAAATTTAAAGCAACAAGATATAAAAACTGTGCAAGTGTCGCTCTCGGTATAAAGCTGAGAAATTTCCGGAATTAACTACGCATCTCTATGCCCACAATCAAATCCCAGTCAAGCCTATATTGCACGCGCCCACAATCAATTAACTCTATCGTCAAATTCTAAGCATCCACCCACCCACTCACCCACCTAACAGCTGCTGTTGCTGCTGCTGCTGCCGCTGCTGCTGCTGCTGCTTAAGAGGAACATTTGTATTCGTATCTTCGGGCCACACACCTTTAAGCCCCGGCTGGAGCCACAGTAGCCGCTGGGCCAAAATTGATAACATTGTAACATTGTCCGCAACAACAAAACGTTGAATTTTCTGCATATAAATGAATTAATTTTCAGTTGATGCTCACACACACACACACAGACACACACACACACATACATATACGTGTATCGAGAGCAGCCCATCCTGAAGGCTGGAGGCTGTGTATAGGGCTAATTTCCATAAACCCTGAAAGGAAGAAGTCGCAACGCCATTGTTATGCTAAGTGGGAATTCTCTCTCTCTCTCTCTATGTGTGTATGTGTGTGTGTGGAGCAGGGGCATATTGCCAAAAAAGGGGTTGCAAAGACCACCAGGTTGAAGTGGCTCTGGACTTGGCTAGAGAGTTCAATGAGATAGAGAGAGGCAGAGAGAGAGAGAGAGGAGTGAGGCAGAGAGAGGGGGAGAGCGAATAGATTGTTCTGTTAGCCAGCGGCCAGGCTAAGCTCACCACCAAGACAAATTGTTGCACAATTGTTCGTAAAAAATAAAAGAGCAACCCATGTAAGCACCTTAAATAACTGAACAGCATTAGAGCTAACTGTAACTGTTTATATTTTTCTCACATCGAGCCTAATCGTGCGCATGAGGGTCCAAGCCATCGTCCATGGCTCTATCCATTGGGAATTCGGCTGAGCTGCAGGCTGTAGGCTGTGTGAGCTGCTTAATGCCCATTGTGCAGTTGCTCGAAATTGCCTGTGAAATTGCATTGAAATGCGAATTGCATTAGGGCAACAGTAGCAGCAACAACAACAACAACGAGTAGAAGAAGAAGAGAACGCCCCTGCGGTCCTGTCAATCACAAGACGTAAGGTGTTCGCTGTCAGATTTTCTTGGGTAGCGGGCGCTATAAATTTTATACGCTTCTCGAAACTTTATTTTATGGCTGCGGCAACAATGGCTGGGGCCTAGGAACGCCGTTAATTTACGAGATATACTCCCCATGGTTTCGCCTCTACATCTCTCTACTCGTTATTGTATACAAAAAAAAAAATGATTAGATCCAAATCCAAATTCAAATCCAAAACCAAGCAATCTTGCGTGCGCCATTCGTGTGAATTTGAAATAAAACACACTGCAGAAAGAGTGAGAGGTAGAGAGCAGAGGAGAGAGAGCGAGAGCTGAAAGGGGCAGCCAACTGCAAAGTGCTCCTGCATATATATATATATTTACAGAATCATGTAAAATCTGCAGCTCCAAGGCGCACAGATGCCGGCGACATGCCACAAATGGACTGCGCTGTGACAGCGCCCCTGATCGCTGTAAGGAGTCAACCCACCAGGCAGCAGCACCACGCACCACGCACCACCAGAGACCATGTGTCAAGTCTCGTTGCATGTTTGTGGAACGTTTAAAAAATATTTTCTTGTAATTTGGTAAACTAATTGTTGCCGTTTGTTTTGACAATAAGGCATTTGTAGCTTTTCAGCGATGCTAACTGACGATTTGATTGACTTGAGCTGACAGCCACACCACGCCACGCCCCGCCCCGCCCCGGCCTCTTGCCTGCCTTGTGATACGCTTTAGTTCTTTGGTCTCCCCTTCTGAATGGATGCTCGGGCACTTTTACACTGTTTGTCGTTGTTGTTGTTGTTGTTGTTGTTGCTTGGGGTTTTCCGGTAGTCATTGGCATGCTGCATTGCATTAGATCTTGCATTATGTTCGACATCGACGTCGACATCGACATGTAATTGATATATTGGCACCTCCTTCCCCCCGGCTCCTGCTCAGCCCTGCTTCGTGTCTAAACACATGTCGAGCTGTTTGTTTACTTTGTATTGCTTTAAAACTAATGCCGATCGCTGCAGTTTTCCATTTGGAGTGCAATTAGCAGCACATCAAGTGCTTAATATTGGTTGGCTTAGCTGCTGGAACCGAGATGATTTGAAATGCGGAGAACCACTTGAGCTAATATAATATATAGATATTGCAATATATCTGTATTCTCTGTGGATTTGTAGAAACGTTTAACTCTCGCAACATCTTCTCATTTGCTATCCACAATTTACGCATTCTCCGCCCGCTGCAATCACTCAGAAATTCTATAGAAAATGCATAAAAAGTCAAGCATGGTTTGTATACACAAATTTGTTTGCTGGTAATTAACAAATTTAGGGGAACAAAATCATTAATGCCAACAATATAAAATCCGAGTTTATTTCCAACAATAATACAAACATTTGGCCATCCAGCCACGCCCCATTGTCGTCTCCATTCGGACATACATATATCAAAAGCCTAATAAGTGCTGAGTGCATTTGCCAGGGCTCAACTGCTCTCTCTCTCTCTTTCTCTCTCTCTCTCTCTCTCTCTCACTCACTCTATGGGGCTATATCTGTATTTGACCGGGTGCTGATTGCATGTGTGTTTTTTTTTCTGGGAAAAAACTGTCGACGCAACGTCTACGGTGTGCAGCAGCTCCATAAAACTCAGGCGAGCGCATAACTGCAATAAGATCATTAAAAAGGTGCAGAACGACGCTGCAGTTTATGGCCACATCGTTGAAATATAATGCGATATATATGTGCTGTATTCTCTATATATAGTATATATTTAGTGCTAAATGGCGATTAGACCAATTGACGCAGCGTGGCGAAGCGATTCAACTGTGACTAATTGATTAATTGTGGATGAAAAGCTGTGGGTGTGAGGGGAAATTCGAATAGAAGACATTGCCAAAGAGTTGTCCTCTTATATCTTATATATATCTCTGATATAAAACTCTTTTTAGTAGTTTCTTTTGCTATAAGTGCTCAATGCTTTGCCGTAATTTTATCCATGCCTCCGAACTATTTATCAAGACTTGATTTCATGAGAATCGCATAGGAGACTCATCGAATTTTTATTTGATTCATCTGATCATATATTTTTACATTTTATTCCCTTTTACATTTTCCTAACATACAATTTCGTATACCTACAAGCCCATATTCCCCTTTACATGCGCACATTTTACTTTTCTGATCGTCTCCATTTATAATTAAGAAACAGAAATTAACATATTTTCTCAACGACACTCTCCCGGCCTTTGAAAGTGCCCTTGATACTTGGCTCTACCTGTCGACGTCAGCGTGTAGCCCCGGCTCAATTACAAGCAGAGCGCTTCCTGTTTATTTAACTGATTTCTGTGCTCCACTTCCAATTACAAGAGGTCACAACATTTCCTCAATGGAGGTAAAAGTTAGTTCCACTTCGGCTCCACAAGTTTGTCAACGATCTTGGTAGCTGAACTTAATCATGTCTCTCATCATTATGATGTAGCTGCGTGTAATCTGGAGTTTCCTCCGACCTGTACAAAATGGCCGCTCGTTGAACCACCCTGAGAGCGAACTCAGTTGACGCTGTAACTGTAAGTTGTTCGCATAGATAAATATTGAGTTTTTCAATTAGCACCCCCGAAAAGTTTACGCTCTCCCATCTTTGTATCTATCTCCCTCTCTTTCTCTCTCTCTCTTTTTCTCTCTTGCTGGGCTAACTTACCCTCGATTGCTTTTTGTTCAGTCTTTGTAGCTCTGCGTAATGCTTCGGTTTTTTTCTTCTTTTTCTGTCGTGCCTGGCCACCGTCTCGTCTGTTTGTCTAAAGGATCAGGAGCGTGTTTGCGTATGGGCGCGTTAATTGCCCATAGTGGCAAACGTTTAAAGCCGCCACAAATCCCGCCCCAGCCTCATGTCAAGAGCAGTCACCCTCCCGCTGCCGCTGTCTCTTTCGGGCTTTTCACCTAGGCCTCAAAGTTGGTTTTGTGTGCTAAAAAGATAAACGACGGCGCCTGGAAACATGGATCTGGGGCTCTGGCTCTCAGTCTCTCTCTCTCGACTCTCGACTCTGGGCTGTTGCGTTGTTTTTCATGTTGTAAAGTTAATTATAAATTAAATATTGATTCTGTGACGTGCGTTCGGGCTACAGTTGCTGGCGCTCATCAAATCTTCCCCGTCAGTTGGCCAACTTCTGTAAACACACACACACACAGACACACTCACTCACACACATGTACATGTGCAACTGCGTGTGCATCTGTGCGTTTGTATCCTTATTGCATTGGGTGGACATTCCCCGCAGTATGAAATTGATTGGTCACGTATGATTTATTAATATTTGCTTTTCATTACGCATACGCAGCAGCAGAAGCAGCAGCAGGAGCGGCAGCAGGAGCAGCCGCAGCAGCTGTTTTAATTGGTTTAAAATTTCCATCGTCGCGGTTTCCAATTGTCGCCTGCAATGCAATTACCTGCAGTGGTTGGAGGTTTAATGGCCACCAGCTGTGATCTATTGGATTTCTGCTGCATCGTATCGAATGGCACTTGCCATGACTTTTTATGCCTCTCGAGTCTATAAAGAATAGCCATATACAGTATGAAGTGAAGGCGAGTTACGCTTTGAATATGAAATTACATTTAATTGACTAATGAATAAATATTAAATAGAAACAAATAAAATGGCAACTAAAATTAAAGTTCACTTAACAATCTAAAGGACGATTCTTACATCAATGTAAATGAAAGCTTAACTTACTCACTCAATGTTTGATAAAACATAAATAAAATAATCATAATATTTAAAATCTCTAAGAACAGAATAGCATAGTGATTATATATGTATGTTGTAGGATATTTTGTTATATGAATCAACTATATATGAGATAAGAATTAGGTTTATATATATTTAGTATAGAGCTGCAGACTTTTGACGAATTTTATTCTTGCTTAAATAATTTAAGTAATATAAAAAATGCATATTTAAATGAAATACTACAAGAATAGAATTGATAATTGATTTTTATACTATATTCTCTTCTAGATAGTAAGTCTATCTTTATAAAAATGTATAGATATATACTTACTATCTAGAAGAGAATACGCAGAAAATATAGAGATAGACTTACTATCTAGAAGAGAATACTGTATAAAAATCAGTCTTTATATAGTCATAAACAAATTCAATCATAAACTCTCAATTCGAATGGGCTTAAGGTCTATATATTAAACGTATTATTGTACATTAAATTTTAATTTATGAAGGGCATAAAAAAAAAGATTTATGCCGTTCAATTTATATATCAGTAAGCCTCATAATATTTCTAATAAATATTTAAAATACTTTTCAATTAATACTTAATATATTTTACCCATTTATTACATAATTAATAACCTCTCTCAAGCGCTCAACATCCAAAACGAATGGCAAACTCACCTCGGAGTCAAAGTAGCGACGGCAAAACAGAAGGACGCACTGCTTCACCAGGCACCAATACATTGATGTAGTCTATATATACATGCCTGTGTATGTGTCGACAGGTAAGTCACAGACACAGCCACAGTCACAGCCAGCTAGCTAACATAGATGGATGGACAGCTGACGACATGCGGACAGACGGTGGACAGTGGGCTAGGCGAACGGTAGGTCGGCAGAAGCGAGTAATTTATGTGCGGGCTCTGCTGGCGGCCATAAACGAGCAAGAGCGAACTGGGCAATGGCAGCGCCAGCAACGGCGATCGACTGGTCAAAACAAAGACAACAACAACAACAACAAGCACGACAACAACAACAGCAGAAGTAACCACTGGCTATGGCTGTGAATGTGGCCGCTGCTGCGACCCAGACTGCGCGGCCCGAACGAGTTGATGCCGGTGCTGCCAAATGCCAATTGTTGTAGTCGCTCTCGCAGTCACTGCTGCTGCTGCTGCTGCTGCCGCTGACGCTGGCTGCGCAGTCGAGGTGGTTATTTTCATAAATGCTCTAAGCAGCAGCAACCGCAGCAGTAGCAGCGCCGTTGCTGTGCGTGTGTATTGGTGAGATACATCTGTGCGCTGTCGTCGTTGCAGCTGACTGCGGCGTCAGCGTCAGCGTCGGCTGCGAGTGGGCGGAGCCAAGCAAAACAATTTTTGGCGAACTTTGGCGCTCATTTAAATGCTAAAACTTGTTTTGTTGTTGTTGTTGCTGTTGCTGCTGCTGCCGTTGCCTTCGTCGTCGCTATTGTTATTGTTGTTGTTGTTGCTGTTGTTGTTGTTATTGTTACTGTAGCGGCACGCCCCAGTTAGATACATAAATATTTATGCACGATAGATACTTTTGCTAAGGTTTAACCAAGGTGTGAACTGCGCCTGACTGAGAGAGCGCGTGCAACAGAGACAGAGCGCTGGCGAGCGCGCGCCGCTGAGTGCGAGCGAGATAGCTGTGCCGCTGCTGTAATGCCGCAAAAGGTGCAAAAGCTTTATTTTGGCCGAAGATTATGAAAAAGTTTGCCAAACGACCCACAAAATGCAAAATCGAAAATGGCTGCTTGGCTGATATTTCTTTTTCTTCTTCTTTTTCTTGGCATTTAGTTTAGTTTTATTTTATTTACTTGTTTTTTTTTTTTTTTTTTTTGCTTCTGCTGATTAATTTTTATTTCATGCCCGCCTCTTATTTATTTTGCTTGCGATTTTTTTGATTTATTACATGCCGCCGATAAACCTGGGCAGGTCGTCCGTCTCCTGCTGCCGCCGCTGCTGCTGCTGCCGCTGCTGTCTCGTAGCCTAGCTGCTGTCTCCGGAGTCCGGACTTATGTTTATTATCGTTTTGCATAATTTCGCTAATTTTGCTGTTTATTTGCGCGCCACGCACAATCGATCTCAATCGACCTACCGTCCGTCCGCCCACTTGCCCCGCCCACTTGCCAGCCCAATCATTTATTGGCTTTGTGTTTGTGTCAATAATCGTTTATATTTACGTAGCTTCGTTTTTTTTTGACGATTGTGCTAATTTATTTTATTGTATTTGAATCTGTGTTTGTGTGTGAGTTGTTGTTGTTGTTGTAATTGCTTTGATTTGCTGCTGCTGCTGCTGCTTTGCTAAAATTTATTTGAAATTTTAATTGTAAAAATATTATGTTTTGGATTATGCGATTTATTTGTTATTAAACGGAAGTCATGAAAATGAAATTGAAAATGCAAAACGAAAATGCAAAATGGAAAATGGAAAATTCTAATTGTAATTGTATTGTAATACAGTCACGCTGTTTTTTCTGCATTGTTGTTATTTATTTGAAATGTATCCGGCGCATCAATTCGTATAGCTCCATATGCTCCATATGTATATCTATGTAATGCGCATAGAATATGTTTTTTTTTTTGTGTTGTTTTATTTTTTAAATGAAGCTTGAAACATTTCAATTTTGATTGCCATTTATTGTTTGTTATTTCAATTGTTATTACCGTTGTTGTTGCTATTGTGTGTTATTGTTGTTGCTGTTGTTGTTGTTGTTGTTATTTTGTGGAAGATTTGTTCTAACATTTTATGGCGCATAGATTTGCAATATTTCAATTAAATTGTCAGTGCATAATTTGATTTCTATATCAGTGCACACACACACACACACACACACATGTATGTGGATGTTAATTAATATGAAAGAAAAAACCAAATGTGTGAATCGATTGATTTGTGAGCTAGATAAAAAATTTGATTTATATAAGATTTTTATTTCTAGTAAATTATTAGACAATTTATAGTGAGGATTTTGGTAATAGGCAGAGCTTAATTAATATAATTTAATGAAATGAATATGGAAATTCAATTAACAATTAACTTGAAGATTTGCTAGATAAAAAAATTTAATCTATTATATAAATCATCGCCATATCTAATCAATAGTTAAAGCTCATTAAAAAACACTCCAGTCCAAAGATCTTCAAGAGAACACTGTGTGATCCCTCGTTAATAATTCGCATGAAGAGAGTTCTTCTGTACTAAGTTAAGCCACATAAACAATATGGAATTCATTTCAAAACTGAATTCCCCGACTTCTGCTGCAGCGCTTTGTGTAAACAACATAAATCGATTATTGATTATGTTAGGGTATCTCATGTGAGGCATTTGAGCCTTTCGAGTTGCAAAGTGCTGAAATTGAATTTCCATGGGAGTAAAACCAATTAAATGGAAGCACTCTGCTGGCAACTGGCAGCCGCCGGCAGAAGGAGACGTCAGATAGTCGCCATTATGAATGCCCATTGAAATGATGTGACAAACAGTGAAACGTGGAAGCAGGGAAACGGGGAAGAGCGGAAGAGCGGAAGAGAGGGCAGCAGCGACTCGGGACAGAGGGAGAAACGGCTAGAGAGCAGCCGAGTAGCAGCAGGAGTCGCAGTGATGGCAACAAAAACTCAAATTCGGGCATAAGTGACAATTCAATAAGCCATGACGTGGCCCAATGTTTACTTAGCATATTGCGACGGCGAATGAGCGACGCTTGGCTGCCAAGGGCTGCCGCGGCATGGGAGGAGGCCCGGGCTGCGGAAGTGCGCGAACCAGGGGTAGCAGCGACTGGCTGCGGTTAAACGCTGCTATATGTTTGGCCAGACAATTTAACAGACTCTCTCGTCCACGTCGCGCGCCACTTTCGAAACGCTTTAACGCCGAGGCGACGGGACGGAGGCTGCGCTGCCATCACACACAGTCAAAGCCATCGTCGTCGTCAACGTCGTTTTCGTTGGTGTTGAAATGTTTATTTAGGACCAAAATTGTCAGTGTGTGAGTGTGTGTGTGTGTGTGAGTGTGTGTAGGCAGCCATAGCCACAGACACAGACACAGACACAGCCAATGCATCAGCCGCAGCATCAGCAGGAAATTGCTCATTGTACTTAGCCAGGGTTAAGTTATGGCGGCTCAACTACCTTGTTAAACTATGTCGCAGACAAAAAATAATAATAATAAAAGGAGAGGAAAAAAAGTTGATGTTTACCAATTAATATGCTCCATTTTGGGTTAGGGTATTTATCAACAGCAGCGCGACGTCTGTGCACGCACACGCACACGCACACACACGCACACTCACACGCGCCTTGCAATCATTTCAGGGGCGTTTGTTAAATTGACTGCGAAATCTCGAATCACTCGCTTCTACATGTGCTGGTGTGTGTGTGCGTGTGTGTGTGTGTGTGTGTGTGTGTCACACCCACACCCGCACTCAACTTGTGGCTCCAAGGCCTTGGCTGCATCTTTACTTTTTAGCTGCTTTTTTTGTCCGTCTTTCGCTCTGCGTTTTGTTTG
Source organism: Drosophila navojoa (assembly GCF_054131105.1). Classification (NCBI taxonomy): domain Eukaryota; kingdom Metazoa; phylum Arthropoda; class Insecta; order Diptera; family Drosophilidae; genus Drosophila; species Drosophila navojoa. The sequence continues at coordinate 7,883,943 of NC_142892.1, read as the reverse complement.
CTTAACCGCGCGCCATTGACGACAAATTTTCCAGCTGCTACGCTCGGATAATTTTCACAGTTTCAAATACAATATAAATCTCTATTGTTATCATTGTGCTTGTCGGTGTTTGCCAGCTTGTGTTTGGGCATAATTAATTAGTGCAATCCTCTGACAGATACGTGTTTTTTAGTTAATTGACTGTTTATATATATTGTTAAAGGCAATTGGAAAAGGCAACAGCCTTCACCTAGCCACGCCTCTACTCACAGTCACATGCACACACACACACACACACACATACATACATATGTATATGCTAGTCAAATATAGTAGCTATTCGCAGTTTCTTAAAGCGTCAAAGTCTTGCTCACATCTTGCTCCTCCTTCTCCTGCCCCTGCTGCTCCTCCTCGACGTCGTCGTCGTCGTCATCGTCTTCTTCGTTGACTGCAGTTGTTTTCACAATGTAAATATTTAAATATTTTCAAGACAAACATTTGATTGTTGTCTCTGAAAATATGTTGATAAAATATTTGCTCAGTAAACTGGTTAAAAATTACAGCAATTCTTGAGTCGAGTCGAGTCGCCTCTTCGCTCATTTGCAGTTTGGTCTGTTCTGTTAGCCTTGTCGCTCGCTATCTTGGCTTGACTTTGCCATTTGTTTTATACATTTTTCTCAACACTTTTCACTTTTCACGCTAGGCGTGGAAAAACAGCGCACAGCCTCCTCGGGTCAGGCCAGTTTTTGAGTTATATCCATTTGCATCTGGTGGTTGGCTCTTGCATAAATATGCAGTAGACGCGTGTGTTGCTGTTTGTTGTTGTTACAATTATTGCCACCGCCACCGCCACCACCGCCGCCAGCACCACCGCCCATGTTCCGAGTCATTGTGGTTCTTGTTATTATTGCTGCGGCTCGTGCAGACAGCGCGGCACCAAGTGTTTCACATCCCATGAGGCTATGAGCGAAATAAATACAAATGCCAGTGTGGCGAGTGGGGCAGAGAATAGAATTCTAGCGCATTCCGCGCATCGCCACAAACCGAGAGCTAGTTCACTTCCTATATCCATTTCGATTTCGATTATGCTTGCCATTTTCTCTTCCCATTCTCTTCAGTTTTGGCAATGTCGGTCAAAGTGGCACAGCAGGTGCACAGCCTTAAATCCCAACTTGAGCCACTCGTGAATGAAACATGAATCAGGTTCTCATATCCGAGCAACACATTCACGCCGCACATTCCAATTGCCTTTTGGCTGACATTAATTATAGCGCAAACGATCGATTAGAAGCATTTTAAAATTCATTAATGAATTGTTTCTCAAACAGCAGAAGCAACAACAACAACAACAACAACAACAAAATACATATGTATGTACATAAATAAGAAACAACATGCGCGCCCCAATGTCTATATGAAGCATCAGGTTGGCATGTGTACAGTGCGTAGCAGAAGTCAGTGTACAGCGGCAGTAGGATAATACAGTTGGGAAGTGTATGAAGAGAATGGGAATAAAAGGGAGGGAATAATAAGTAATTCTATAGGCATACAAGTTGAACAATCTAAGAGCAGTTAAAAGGTGAGTTTTAGCGAATAAATAGAACAATAAAATTATATATAATGAGACCAGAATAAACACGTAAATATCTGGTTTACAAATTATATTTGTATTTATTATTAATAATATGAATGTTCTTCTTTATTAGCTTCAGCTATTTATTCTTGTTGTTTAGCTTCAGCTATTTATTTATCCATTATCCTATCTGCTGACATTTATTCCTATACTTATCTCTCTATCTATCTACCCACTTTAGCTTTTCTATTTCATATTATTTACGTATCTATATTATCCATCTATCGATTTATCTATCCATATCTAACATCCTCCCACTCCATCCCTGCTCATGACTCCATCCAACATCACAGGCTTGTCATACTTTTAGCAGCCAGTGTATAGTCTCTCGTTAGCTGCTCACATTCTCTCGCCCATAACAAATTGAAGAAAAAACTGACTGAAAAATGACGAGCTGACGATTTGTTTGGTATTTTGATATCGACAACAAATTTTCAGGCATCAGCCAGCGGCTACACACCCACACCCACGCCCCAGGCTGGCGTCTATGGCCCCTCGACCTGGCCCCAACCGCACCGTCTCGAGCCCTGCGCCTGCCCAACAACTTATTATGCACAAATAAATAGCACGTTGGACGATGAAGACGATGAAGACGATGAAGAAGAAGAAGCAGAAGAAAATAGATGCTCAGCACCAATAAAAATGTAGAAATGCTGTTGCTTTAGGTTTTTCACTTGATTTATATGACGAACGGAAATCGTAGACTTTTCGACGCTCAGCATGAGTGCAGCAGACATTGAGGAGGCCACATCCACATTCACAGCTACAGCTAGAGATGCACGAGTTTGGCATGTGTTGTATCTTACAGATACTTTCGGCTACAAATTGGGCAAAACGCTCGAAATGTGTTTGCAAACAAATTAATATCCATCGATCTGAATCCAAACTGGCAGAGACTGGCGCACAGACAGCGTTGCCAGATCGCTATGATCTATGATCCGATCAATACCATTTAGATGGGAATTGAAGATTTTACTGCCTGCTGCTGGCTTTATATTATAATCTGGGTTACCTAAACAAAGCAATAAATATTTACCGTGCCGTTGCGGATGAATGTGAACAGCGATCCAGCGATCCACCGATCCAGCGATCCATCGATTCCAATGCCAATTAGGTGGTTGCCAAGCGAGAGGGCAGATCGATGCAGATTCAAATGCCAAAATACAATGTCTGTTTTTGTTACGCGCTGGATGCTGTCGTTACCATAAATTAGCACCTACTTCGACTCTGGACCCCGGCTGCCATATGGTTTATGTGTAAACTGCAGCCGATAGATTTATCTGCCAATCCATTTCCAAATGAGTCGCTCAGGCGCAGTTTATTGTGCCTCTGCTGCTGCTCCTGCTGCTCCTGCTGCTGTTGCTATTGCAATTTCAATTATTATATTTACAATGAAAACTATTTTCGCGGCTGCTTCCGTAAACAGGGCCAGCACTGCAGCAGCTGAAGTGATAGCTGGACGGAGATTGATGATGGCGAGTGGAGCTGCAAGTGGCAGCTGATGGGCCACGGATGCTGACCACATGCAAAACTGTTCGCTGTCAGCGCCTGGACTCGGGCTAATTGAGTTCCTCTGTTGACCACCAGCCGGGTGCGACATTCCCGACATTGAATGTATCAATAAATCGACTAAGTAGGCACGCCCACTGCCCACAGCGAACCACTGCAGCGCAGCATGAGCTGGCGCTATGGCAGCCCAGTTTGGGTGTCTGTTTTATAGCCACGTGGAAGACGCGTTACCACCTCCGTGGGCGATAAATCTGCAGTGCGCCTGCGGTGCAGTGAACTCATCCCTGCTTCAGCACAACCGCCTCCACTCTCTCTCTCTCTTACTCTCTCACTCTGCCCTGGATGTGGTTTGTTTAGTTTGCAGGCGACGATAAACAGCTTGGCGCCAGCGCAGCTCTCGCTGGACCCGGGAAACTCATCCAGTTGTTGCTTCAGGCATTTACCACAAAACTAAATGCGCTACACAGTTTGACAATGCCAAAAAGCACTTGAGAGCGGCCAAGCGCTGCACCTGTTCGCACGGCCAAGGCGAATGGGCGCTGGATCGATCAGAGCAGCCAGACGAAGGCAGACTCCAAATGTTGACGACTCGCTGGCGGGTGTCGTGGGGCGCGGGCTTCCGTCGAAAGCGCTTGAAATTACACACGATATCGCTGCAATTATGCATGCATTTATGTTATTGTTAATTGTTTAAACAATAGACGAGAGCTCCAATTGTGGTACGTGTGCGCTGCATGAGGTATTCGCCTGGCGACTGGCCTGGCCCCAGTGCGGAGCCCCCTCTTCCCCCCAGCATGACCAGTGTTACGAAACGATAAACCAAATGCGTCTGTCTTTTGTTTTATTGAATGGTTTCTTTCTCTTCATTCATTCATACGCAGGTGCTTCAAGTTAATTCAGAGAAATCGCGCATACGCAAGGTATGCCAGAGCATAGCTGGAGTAGAGCCGAGAAGGGCAGGCTACTTGTGCTACTAATAAGATTTGGATCAACTTGAAATTCTAAAATATATCTGTTTAAACAATATACTAACTATACAAATAAAAAACATTTCACATGAAAATCTTCTAGCTGAAAATGCAAATAGAAAATATTTGCTTAGATTTCGATTGTTATCATATAAAATTGTAGCATCATTTAAAGCATAAGATTGTTTCACTTTCATGCTGAAATTAATAAGAATTTATTAAGAATTTTGATTGATCGAAATTTAGTTTTCTGAATTTCCGGCAAAATATGTAAATCGAAAAATCAATTAACACACAATTCCACAAACTCTATCTCTGTGTGTGCGTGTGTGTGTGTGTGTGAAAAGCTTGCATTTGATTTATGGCACTTCCATGGAAATTGTCGACAATTTGTCTGGCCGCGCAGAAGAAACCGGGCAGCGAGTTGGTAAGAAGTCGTTTCCGTGATTTACGCGCAACAAAATTCCAAAATAAACAATGCGTTTAGTAAGTATTTGCAGGCAACGATTTGTTGTTGTTGTTGTTGTAGTTGCTGTTATTCTTTTAGCTTTACGATATCTTCAGCTGGAACTCCGCTGCTGCTGCTGCTGTGTGATTATTTGACTTGGGCCTGACGGCGGCCTCGCACTTTGATAGTGCTGAATTTGCAGCTTCTATTTCTGCGGACTCTGCTTCCAGTTCCAATTTGCTAATCCAAATCCAATTTCAAAACCGTATTCAAATCGAAATGCCGTCTTATTTATTTGCTTATGTCAACTGCGTCGATGTCGGCAGCATCAAATGGCCAAAAATTCGTGGGCCGGCCGGCTGACGGGCATAAACATTGACGAGCCAATCGCAATGCCAACGTGAACTGTGCGTGACATCAAAGCACCCAAAGCTGATAAGCAAAATAAACTGCACATCAGATGGCAATAATCAAATATGCAGCACCGATAGCTTCATTCGCTGCACGCGACGAACTCGGGAGGAGGCGACGCAAGTCGATGTCGAGTCGACGTTTAATCACCAATTGAGCGCCATCTGCTGGCGTTAGCTGGCAGTTCATCTTGTCTCTCTCTCTCTCTCGCTCTCGCTTTCGTTCCCCTTTACAATTTGCTGCCAAGACCCAGATCAAAGCATTTCAAGCGCAACAGTCAATCAAATGTTGTTGTTGTTGTTGTTGCAATTTTCCTGCCTGCCTGGCTGCACATAATTTTCGCTGCATTTGTTGTTGCCATCGTCGCGTCGTCCGTCAGCCTAGGCCAATAAATTGCCTGCTCCCGGATCTCTTCGGTTCCCCACCTAGCCTCCTCAGCTGGGCGAGCGGCTAATTTACTCAAATGTCGACGCCTGGCGCTGATTTTTCATTTTGCATATTTGCCTGCTACTTCTTCTCCTTTCTTTCTCCTCTTCTCTTCTCCTCATCTCTTCTTTTGTTGGTTTGTTTTGTTTTTGGCATAAATCGATCATAAATTTAATTTGAAAATTGCCGAGTTTAGGCTCGCTTGGGGCGAGGCAACTCCAAAGCCATTTTGCGTATTTATAACTCAATAAAACTTCAAAAGTGTTCGAAAACATTCGCTCTCAAAGTTTGTTTAATGCCATAAAAATGCAGTTGTTGTTGCTGTTGCTGTTGCTGCTGCTGTTGCTATTGTTGTTGGCACTAAAACTCGGCCATAGCTTTATGGACTCTACGGCTGACAAAGGGAACCGGAAGTTTACTCTATGCGCTCTTGCAGCCGATATTAAGTATTATTTGTACAGCGATCGCAGTAAAGTTAGGGCATTATCTTACGTTTTTGAAGCTTTGATCTTGAAAGTTGAAAGAAGCCAAATATATGACGATATTTACATATAATCAATCCATTTTAAGAGTAGCTTTTACAGAGAGATCATATAGAGGAAGCTGAAAGGCGAGCTTCTCTCTAAGCAATAATTTAAAGTGGAATATAAATACATATATATTTTTTATTGCTTGATACATTTGAAACTTCTCTAATAAGCTGTTGCCCATCTATAGTCCATATTATTATAGTCCACTTGGCCATCGAGTGTTGCATGTAATTTAATACAATAATTAAAGTCTATTAATGTGCATGTTGCGCAATGTAAATTTACTTTAGAGCTGGCGAGTCTCTATTATAGCCTGGTTAATTGCAACGACAGCTGCCAAAACAACAGCAAAACCGCGCAAGACAAACACCAACAACAAAAGCAACCGTAACCGTAACAGCAACAAGAACAACAAGGACAACAATATTATACGCTTCTGTTGTCATCGTCGTCAGGCGATGGCAGTAGAATTTATTGTTATAACGGCGCAATGATAACAGGTCATCAACACAACTGGGCAGGTAAATAAATATGTACAAGTATATATGTATGTATGTGCTATATAAAGAGAGAGTGAGAGAGAGAGAGAGAGAGAGAGAGAGAGAGAGGTAGGGGTGTGGCAAAACGTAAAAATTACAAAGGAGCTCGCAGCACAGCGAGCGAAGCAAACAAATTCATAGATATTCCAGTGCAGCCGTTGCCTGATAGGGGAGTTGGGCAGCAGTCGGGGTGCGATAGGTGCTGCTAGCAGCTAATACTTGCATTTAATTAGGCTTGCAATAATATTTATGTAAATCGGGCCTGGCTCCAGGACGAGCGCAGACAGCAGCTGTCAATATTTATGATTGGTTCGCTTTTGGGCTGCTCTGTCAATGATTTGATTACAACTACACGCACACTATGCGCGCGCGTGTGTGTGTGTGTGTGTGTGTGTATGCCATTGTTGTCCTGCAAACTGTGTCCTGCATCTGCATCTGCTCATGTGTGCGTGTGTGTGTGTCCTTATCGCTAAGCAAACAGTGCAACATTTTGGTGTTGTCGCCAACGCTTTGTTTTTCTTGTCCTCTGCCAGCCTCACTCCGCCCCCGCCATTTGGACCACCCGCGCAATCTGCGCGCTGGCAACGACTGCTGTGGGCATATTTTTCATTTTCGACACAATTTCTTTTATTTTGTTCCCTCTTAGTTTTGTTGTTTTCGCATTTAATTTTGTTGCTTTTGACACCGAATGGACTCAAGCCTCGTCGCGAGGCGCGGCTTTGTCAACGCTACAATCGCAGCAGCCCAAAAAACCAAAATATATATTGTATATACATATGTTTATGTATGTATATCGATTCTACAGAATGCGCTGAATTTGCATAGCCAGCGCGAGTGGAAGTGTAAGGGGGAGAGAAAGAGAGAGAGCAGTTGGCTTCTGATCATGCCTAAACACATATTTGATATTGTATTTGATACACATACGCATACACATACACATAATTGTATGTAACTGCGCTAGAGCCAAACGAGTTTATTATACCCAGAACTCTAATGTTTTCTATGAATCGAAGTTGAAATAGTTGTATCAGAAAAAACTTAGCCGACTCATATATATTTCTGCAGTAAAGCTCTGCCTTAAGATGCTCAGTCTTTCAGCCTTGGCTCTTGGCCAAAAGCAGCTTGATTTCAAGGCTCTATTAAACCAAGGCTATGAAGACTTAAATCTGGGAGCTGCTTATTTCAGACTTCAAAACCAACTGCTGCAGTACAGTTCCATAGCTGAGATCTGATCATTAGTATTAACTTCAAAACTAGAGATTTTCAAGATTTTCCAGCTTTTTGTGTCACAATAGATAATAATATCATAGTATATACTTTAGTAAATTAATTATAAATATTAAACAACATTTTACTAGGCGTTCAGCAGCTAAGAATCTGTTATCTTATAATAAGCAGGGGTATTTTAACAGCTGTTTTACATGATATATATACTTATATTACTCATACCCTACAAATACATGCATAGGTGCATATACTCATATAGTTTTCTTTTTTATCTGTCTCGCAGCCCACATACCACTTGTTTTTTTTTGTAGCACAGTGTGAGCACGCTTGTAGGCCTAAATGCCGAGCCGCTAGCTTTGGCACACTTTTCATTCGCACTTGAGCGCTCATTTGTGTGCCGGCTGTGCCCACCCAGATCGGCGTGGCATGGCATGGCATGGCGCGGCTCAAGACATGTATGCCATTGAAGACAATGGCCCAATGGCCCTTAGCCAAGCAAAGCCAAGTTTGTGCTTCAGCTGAAGCGACACCTGAGCATAGTTTAGCCCACATCAATATCGTTGTCGTCGTCGCAATCGAAGTCCAAGTCGAAGACGAAGACGAAGTCGAAGTCGTGGTCATCGCAATCTCAATGCCGCTGTGGCGCCAGGCGGGTTTCTCAAGTGACGATGGATCGCCGTTCGTTGATAGCCGCATAATGGAGGCGCAGACACTGGAGTAGACCATGACAACAATCTATACAACATCATCAGCGAATATTGACAGACAGCAGCCACACAACACCATTTTTTCTCTGGCTTTTTATTTCAGTTTTTTTGGCATTTAATCAGATTGATTGGGTAACTGGTTCGCTTCGATTCGCTTCGATGCGATTCGGCTAATAAGCGGACCTCGGCCATACATCGATTTTTTCGCACTCATCATTAGCGTTACGCATTTTGGCAGTCGTATTCCACTTTTGTGTTTTACTTTCTACCAATTAACAGCAATTGTTTGGCAATTAGAGGCGTGGCTTAGTTGGCGGGGGGAATTTCTTGAGAGTTATTTTAACTAAAGGTTTACAATTTATGCGCCCATTGTTGGCCAATGGAAATGTTTTAGTGAAAGCTAAGCATTTAGGAAATTTGGAATAATACACGATTTTCTTTGAGCTATGAGAACAGGTCTTACGATCTGATGTTTGTCTACTAAAAGTGGAGCTATGTATATGGGTTTCTATAAAGTGAGGCTACTATAGAATCTATTGTAAGGAACCTCTCTATATACAGCTCATACTATGAACATCGTTATCATAGTAAGTCATAGCAAATGCATATCAAAGGAACTTCGAATACCCTAATATGAACTATAATTTACTTTTATGATATGAAATGCTAGAATAAAGAATATAAGACATTTATAAGTATATCAAGTACTCCGAGACTCGTAATAAAACTAAAGTTCATTGTGAATCTGCATTTCATGTTAAATACGCTCTTAATGAGACATAACAGAAATCCTCTATGGATTATTATCGTCGCATATTGCAATCCGATGCGCATTGGACTTTTAGCCAACATTGGATACGCCAGCTAGACCGTCTGGAGAGTACTGCTGAAGCACGTGCAATATGACCAAGTGTAGTCCATCCGATATTCCATTGTCATATTTCTCAGCCGAGTGACTCATTCATTCAGCTGATCGATGGCTTCCTCTTTCCCGCTGAATGGTCATTCAATATCCATTTAATATACATATATACATATATATGCATATATATGTCTATGTATTGCTTTTATCAGTGGCCAGTCATCGGAATTTGCGTATGCTATCGATTTCATCTGAAAAGTCTGTTTTCTGCACCGCCGCCATGTGGGCGTGCAACTTTGATTCCGGTGTAGATGGAAATAAAACTCGCAATCATTTTTGATATTTTAACATATTTTTTTTTCTATTTTTTACTGTTTGTTGTTTAATACAGGGTTTTGTTCTAGACGCTAATTTGATAATAGGTTTTCGTTTTATAATTATTCATAATTTATTATTGCTTAAATAGGCTAGGCTAGTTAATTGTAGTAATATTACTAAGCGATTCACTATCATAATATGTTGCTGTTGTTGTTGCTTGAAATAGTTTGCTTTCCATTGAATTTGCATTATTCGATTTCATGATCATTTTGGATTTGCATTAGAATTAGTTGCTACTGGGTAAATGAAAATAGATCGCATTGCAAAAACTCATCACAAATTGCATACCAGACATAACTACGCCCTAAAGTGATAACAATTATTAATAGATAGTTAATTGTAGTTATTAATTGTAGAGTTTAATGCTATTCGATTGTATAAAACTAACAACTAAAGACGTTCGACGAGCGTTCGCTAGGCCCACACATCGTATACGCAATTTGCCAACAAATTTGATGTGTGTGTGTGTGTGTGTGTGTGGGCAGCAAACACAAATAAAAAACAATTCGAAAAGAATAGAAAATCGAAAAAAACAATAATAATAATAATAATAAATTCATTGACATTGAGATACTTTCTGCTGCAGTTGCTGCTGTGAGTCGTGCTTGGGAATATATTTACAGGAATATACAAGAGAGCACAGCGGCCACGCCCCACTTAGATAGGATACGCCCCCTTCTTAGACACCGTACTTGATGCCATACTCCTGATAGTGACCCACATGCGGCCGATAGTGGCTGAGGTTGCTCAGCTGGCCCAGATTGCCCAGATTCCCGCTCAGGTGCGACACGTGATGATGATGATGATGATGACTGTTTATCACGGCTGCTGCGGCGGCGGCCGAGGCGGCCGCAACGCTGGCCGAGGCCGGCGGACTGGCCGACTGTATGCTGCCCGTCGGGCTGCCCGTGTCCAGCTGGCAGGATTGATTCTGCTCGAAGATCATGTCGCGGAAGCCCAACGCTGAGCTGGGACTGCTGGTCAGCACCGAGGCGGAGATAGCCGGATTGTTGTTGTTGTGTATGCTGCTGCTGTTGTTGTTGTTGTTGTTGTTGCTGCTGCTGCTGTGATTCGGGTTGCCGTTGCTGGGATGTGTGGGCGTGCCACTCTGGCCAGCCCCATTGGTAATGGGCTCCGAGGGCGGCGTCTCCGGCGTATACCAGCCACCATGCGCCGGTCCATGCGGCGTTGAGATCGTGGTGGGTGAAGCGCCCGACGACTGTATTCCATTGCCGTTGCCCGGCGTCAGGGGATGCGACACGTGGGCCACATGTCGCAGCTGCTGGGCGTGGTGCGCAGCCGCGGCGTGATGGGCATGATGCATCTGACTGCTGGCCACCGTCAGATTGTCATCGTTCAAGTGATACGGATAGGCGCTGTGATGGATGCGCGGATTGTAGACATTCATCAGGGAGTCGACGGTGAAGCCGGCATGCTCCACGCCGCCCGTCAAGTGGTTCATCTGCGCCAGGCTGTCGTGGCAGGAGTTGAGCATCGCTGCGTGCGAGACATCCTTGCCGCTGAGGCAGCCCAGGTCCATGAGCGGCTCCTTCTTGAAGTGGGCCGCATGGGCGGCCATATGCTTGGCCTCCAGTATGCCATTGGTCATCAGCTTCAGGGGCTTCATCTCGGCCAGCTTTTCGTTCATCATGGCCTGACGCTTGATCGCCTCCTCCTTCTCCCGCATCACGTCCTTCTTCTTGAAGCGACGGCGCCGTCGCAGAAACGAGCCATTGTCGAACATGTTGTACGAGTCCGGGTCCAGCGTCCAATACGAGCCCTTGCCCGGCTTCTTATCGTCGCGTGCCACCTTCACGAAGCACTCGTTCAGGCTGAGATTGTGGCGTATGGAGTTCTGCCAGCCCTGCTTGTTGTCCCGATAGTAGGGGAACCGCTCCATGATATACTGATAGATGCCATTGAGCGTCACCTTCTTGTCGGAGGCATTCTGTATGGCCATGGCGATGAGCGCTATATACGAGTACGGCGGCTTCACAATCTCCTTGTTCTGATGCGGTGCGCCCAGCCCGTAGGCGCTGGCCGAGTACGGATACCGCGAGTACTGATCGTACGCATAATGGGCCGCTGCCGCCGCCGAGGCGCTGCTGGCGGCTGCCACCGCCGAGGCGGACGTATAGCCGGCGGCCGTTTGGGCATAGTGGCGGGAGAACGAGTTCTGATCACTGAACAGCGTATGCATCATATATGGATTTGTATGTGTAGTTGTAGTCCACGCTGGATAACTAACTGTATATTAGGTTTTGCGGACTGAGCCGCCACTCCAAATTGTCCGGCACAAGAACTTGAAGCAGCTTTTTTTAGTTTTGCTTCGTTGCTTTACTTTTCTTTTCTTGTTTCTCTTTTGTGTTTGTATTTTGTTTGGCTCACTTCACAGGTTTTTTTTATTTTATTTTATTTATTTTTTGCTGCGGCTGCTGCTGCGGCGCGCTTATTATTTGTTCTAATAATATTTGCTTAAACAAGTTGTAGCAGTGCCAATGCGCGTGTGTATGTGTGTGTCTGTATCTGTATCTGTATCTGTCTCAAGCAATCGCATCGGACGTGCAGGCACAACGCAGCGGCGAAGAACCGTTCGGGATAGTAACACGTCTGATACTGAATCTGTGTAACTGAAATAACATATAGCTCGAGTCAATGCGACGCGGCGAATCTCGGCAGTGGCAGCGACTGCGGCAGCGGCAGCGGCAGTGGCAGCGGCAGCGACTGCGACTGAGACAGTAACGCCAACGCTCACAGTGCTCGCTCGTGTATGGGTGCACGCGTGTGTGTGTGTGTGTGTGTGTGTGTGTATCCCTCGGTGAGCGTAGCTACGTTTGTATTGGTGACCAACCACCGACGGCAGCACGTTCTATTCGCAGCAGCAGTCACTAAGTGAAAACCTACAGCTATGTGTGTGCACAAACACTCACACACACACACGCACACGCACTGAGATACTCTCTTTCGCACACACACACACACACACATGTATACTCACGAGGTGGCCGCCATTCATGATTCTGTACGTACGCCCCTGTAAAGTGGCACTTTTTCTGTATAGCTTGGCTCTCGGATTCTCGGGTGTGGGAAGTGGACCTCGAAGTGGAACTGGAAATAGTTGCTTCACCAGTCACTATACCATATGCCAGAGCCTCAACCTGAGCCTGAGCCTCAGCCTGAAAGCCTGCCTCGTTGCCTCTATTTATGTTGTTCAAACTAATGCTTAAAATGCGGCCTAGCCGCATGCAGCGCTCTCGCTCGCACCTCCTCCGACGACTGGCGTAGGCAAGAAAGAAAGAGCAATATTTGTCGTAGCACCTGGTTGCGGGGCCCCAAAAAAAAGTTGTGGGTGGCTTTTGGCTGCTCCAACGGCGACTTTTATGTGGTTTTGGTTTACGCATTAATTTCTTTACATTTTCCCATTTTTATAGTCAAGATTTGGTTCATATTCGCATCATAATTTTCAATTTAATCATGAAGTATCCAGACAAAAGCAAGCAAAATAAGTGTGTAAACAGTTGTAAATGATATGATGCTAATTAAAAGTATCCCTGCCTGTATGCCAGACCTCCTATATGTAGTTAGGCATACAGCGGCAGCCCTTTGGTTGCATTTCCCCTGCCGTGCTGCGGTGCTCATATTTTCTCACGTTTTTTTTTATCACATATGTATAGACGCCTGTTCTGTTGTTGTTTTTGAGCCAACAGGCACTTTTTTGCCGAGCGCATTGAAACAATTTTTTTATTTGGTTTTTGCTTATTGAAACAATATTTTTTCGTACAACAATATTTATTGACTTTGTCAGCTTTAAAGTAAATTTTATATGTTTATTTGGGCAAGTGTGTGTGGGAGAGTGTGTGCGTATGTGTGTAAGTGTGTGAGTGTGTGTTGAGTTACAGACTGATTCAAACCGGGTTCTCCCACGGTTCTGTTTGCTTATTTTCAGCTCTCTGTGTGTGTGTGTGTGTGCTTCTGTATGTATGTATGTATATTGTGATAATTTAAAAGTATAATAAATTTCATTTGCATTCAATAAATTGGCAGCTCATATAAAAAAGCCCATGAACAAACAGAGCTACCTACATACACACACACACACACACACATATTATCAGACTGCTCTCTGCACTCTCTCAAACAGACTGCGTTTCCTTCCACGCTGCCCTATCTCTGTCGGTGCGTATTTCGATAACCTGGATAATTGATACAAGAATAATATTTGGCTCTATTAGCGCAATCGCATTATTTTGACAAATATTTTTATTGTTTTAACATAATTTTTCGTATGCGAGCCGCATGCTGGAAGACGACATGAAGGACCTCAGCTGGACCGCAGCTCCGCAGCATCTCATGTGGAGCTCATGTGCTGCCCCAGAAGGCCGTGTCCATGTCCGGTCAATTCCCGTGAAGAGTCCTTTGGCTGCATTTGAAATTCGAATGAGGCTGCAGCGCTACAGACATTGCCATAGCTTCGCCATCGCCTTTCATTGCTGCCACTCCTCTATCGCTACTCTCTCCTCTCTCTCTCTCTCTCTCTCTCCCTCCCGTTGCCCCCTTCCACTGCGCCATTTGCGCATTTCATTTTCTTGCTTTTTAACGTCGCAGACATCGCTGCTGATTTTACAAATTTTCGTCTTTTGGCATTGGAGCCCTGATTGTCAATGTGTGTGTGTGTGTGTGTGTGTGTGTGTGTGTGTGTATGTGTGTGTGACTCGGTCTGTCTCTGCATTTTGCACAGTTCATGTTATTTTTTGCGCAGTTGCCATGCCCGTCTGTCCCAATCTGGCACCCAGTCTCCATCTCCATCTCCAGCTCCATCTCAATTCCAGTTCCAGTCCCTGACTCATGTCGCACTTGTCTCGTTTGCTCCTGCTCCATTTTAGCTGTCATTTGACCTATGCAAATATTGTTTTAATCTCTCTCGCTCCAACAAATTTCTACCAATTGCAGTGAAAGTTTAATCAGTCTTTAAGTATCTAGTAGCAGAGGTAACGTTTCTGCAAGCTTATATGATTAAATGACAGGTAAAAGTGATTATAAATTAATGAGGGGCTCCTATATGCAGTGAGTCTTATGAGAGGGGAAGAGTAAGAGAGAAAGAGATAGTGAGTGTTGGGATCCTTATTGAAGTTACATAGAATACATACCACATTTTACTATCTCTACTACATATCATATATGTACTTAATCTGCTGTCCTCCTCTAACCATCTGAATTTAAACAGAGTTTGATGAACTTCATCCATTTATAAATAGGAATTACGCAATGCCGACGCTCGTCACGGTATTAGCATATGAAACATATTAATTTGTCAAACATTTTCAACGAAAACAATGAGGATTGTTCTGCTGGGGAGCAGCTGACTGAGAGATACTCTGTAGAATAATAAGAACTTATTTATGATGAAATCCTTGTAATAATAATAATGCCAAAAACTATAAAATTCTCCTAATCAACATGTTGTTCTTTTTAAGATATCCTTTAGATGTACATATAGCTCTCATATCACTATTTATATTTAACTTGATCAAGAATGAAATCTTAGATATTTTCATATATTTTTGCACACAGATCGTACCGTTCATCCATTCCAAAGTTCAGTGAGTTCAGTGTAAGTATCTGAAAAATAGAATCTCTTTTGCACAATCGCAATTAAGTTGGGGCCTCAGTCGCCAAAAATAGGGAAAAATCAGCTCGCCATTTTGCACGCTCAATTTGAGGCAGTCAGTTGAGAACGTTGACATCGGCGACGAGCAGGCGACGCGTCGCCTCAGATGTCCACTTAGTGCAGCAGCAGAGCGGGGGGCGGGGGCAGGGGCAGAGACGGGAGTTCGGTCAGACTAATAGCTGGGAGAGGAGAGGACAATTTGCAACACATGGCGAGCAAAGTGAGGGGCGTTCAGACAGTTGGCGAGACGCACAAAGGGAGTGCCATATGGCAATTCATTGCCTATTAAATTTAGCAATTGTTGGCCTTTTTATATTTTTGGGCAGATTTTAGTATTTTTACTAGAAGTAATCTAAGAACAATATTTATTTTAAAGCGTTGAGTGCACGGAGTGCCCTAATCAGACAGTTAACGGCACTTGAACGCACACACACACATACAGGAAAACAGGATTTAAGCTGCAACAATAATAAATTTCCTAGCAAAAAAGAAGGAATTGAAAAATATCTTTCGGTTGAAAACGCGCACTCCTAAAAATGCTGATAAGGCGAAATATGCGCACGCACACATGAGCAACTCGTACACCAACACACATACACACACACACGCATACACAGGCTGACGCTGCTCTGCTCACTGCTCACTGCTCACTGCTCTCTCATGAATATGCATGCGGCGACGCCGCGTCGCTGCTCGCTCAGCTGGGCCAATAAAGCGTAGACACACGCACGCACACACATACACACGAGCCAGCGCGCACACACACAAGCGCTGCCACAGACGAATGCGCAGCCAATGGAAGGCGTGGCCTGCACTGCACACATAGCCAAGCAGCAAAGAGTGAGAGAGACGAAGAGCGCAGCAATGGCGCATTCATTGCACTGCTTGCACACTGCAGTGGCTCGCTCGTGGTTGCTTTTGCTCGTTGGATAGCAACCTTTTTCGGGTGTATGCGGGTTGCTGGGCGTTGTTGAGGGTGTTGGGTGGTTGGATGGCTAGATGGCTAGGCTGGGTAAGTGGGCGACTGGGTGGTTGGTTCGTTCAATATTGGCCACTCATTAAAATTTATGATTTGTATATGGTTCGAGCTCTCATTATGCATACGTAGCTCGTTCTTTTGCATAGCCAATTTAGCAGATTAGTTGTAGATACAAAATTTTGGTTTTGTTATTCCAAGAAATTTGATGTGAGCATGGGATGTGGGAGTAGGGATGTGGGATGTGGATTGAAGGGGTTGCATGCAGCTGGGAAATTTCCGCTATTAGTTTAATCATAATAATCATAATCGCAATCATAATCATGGCGAAAATCTTCCGGTTTTAGGCCTAAAGCAGCGGAAATTCATGGCAAGACGACGAACGGCGCTAAGTCTTAAGCTACCTGAACACCAATCCTTGTGGTCAGCCAAAACACCAATCACCGGATGCTAATCATCATAATGCTTAAGCGCGCTCGATCAGCAGGGGAAAACTTTTTGCTGGCTGCGGGGTTGGCATGTTTAGACTTTAATGCGCGCCGCGGGAATTCTTAATGAAACCAGCAGAAATTCGATTGGGTATTTCCCCGGTCCGTGGCTTAGCTGGAGAGTTTACCTGGCCTTTGACGTGCGGAACTCGTGCTACCGTTTCATATGGTCGGTTTTCCCCCCCACCAGCGATAATGATGATGATGATGATGATGAGGAAGCTGTTGGTGCCTGGTCGCATTGCCTGGTTCGCTTTGCTTTGCTTTGCTTATGCCGCGCGTGTCCTGCGGTTTTGTGGCTTATTTGCGGTTTTACAGTTTTTATTGCCCAGCAGTAGTCGGCCGCTGGCTGGGTGTGTGGGTGTGGCCAGCTCCTGGACCCGGCCACGCTCCTGCTGCGGGCCAAAACGGGAGCGCTCTGAGGTGTGTACTTTTTGCTTAAGTAATGAGCTCTTGCCTCAGTTCTATGCGCTTTTCCACGAAAATTCGTAACTGAAGTGCTCAGAGAATTGAGGAATGGGACATCTTCAACTGGCTTGCTAATTAAATACTTGTATTAATAAATGGAAATGGAAATTACATCGAATTGGATAAGTTAATTCATGAAATGAAAAGAAAATGTTGTTGAAATAACAACAGTTTTTTTTTAAGAATAATTAGAATTTTAATGAAAATTATTAGATACCTAAGAAGGCTCCATAAAGTGAAATGAAGAATATAATAATATAATTAAGAGATCGATAGGGATTTCGATTCAGTTTACTGAAAACTGAAATTTGTTCTCTTTCTGGCAATCTTCAAGTTGTCTACAATTTTCCAATTCCACTTTATAAACAATTTTATTAATATTTTCTCACTTTCCCTTGAACATCTCCATTCACAGCATTTGTCTGTTGCATGAAAGCTGAAAGACTATTTGAATATTCAACTTTACTGAGGCGAGCGGCACAGTTGAATGAATTCCCTGGCATATATTAAGTTTTATATTCATTCGCAGAGTCGCAGCCATTCACAAGCCATTGAAGAAATGTGTTATACCTGCCCGAGCATAACTCAAACACTTTGCATTGCAGCGCTTAATTCATTCATAAAACAGAGTCTCCAATGCCGTCTACGGAGCTATTCCATTCAAGACTCTAAACTTGTATTGTTGTTGGTGTTGCTGCTGCTGTTGTTGTTGCTGCGCTGGTCTAATGTTTATTTTATAAATATTCCATGCCATGTTATTCGAACAAGACTTTTGTTTATTTATATGGGGAAATACGCGCGACATACTCGAGACTTTGTGTGTAAACGATTCGAATGTAAAATTGGCAATAGAATTCGCTATATAAAGGATCCATCTATCTATTGTTGTACACTATAAATATTTCCTTTCACAGGCAGACAGAAACAGGGAGAGAGAGAGAGAGAGAGAGATGGGGAGACAGATAGTTTGGAACCTGGCAATTTGCTATGCGTGCCTATGAAAACATTCGCCAGTTGAAAATCCTTGCGAAAAACGTTTTTAATTTCGCATAAATTTAAAATAAATAAAAACTACGTTTTAAAAAAAATGTTTATTTAAACGCAAAGAAAAACGTAGGATTCTCCTTTATTTTTTGGCAAAAATTAAAAATGTTCAAATCATTTTATTTATTTATTTATGTAGGCTGGTGCTGCTGCTGTTGCTGCTGTGGCTGCATCTTCGATTTGGTTTTCGGTTTTTCACAGTCTGCCCGAGCAGCGCTGACCGTTGTCCTGGCACTCGGACTGGTCCTGGGCCTGAGCCTGGGTTCGATTGTGGTTCTGTTCGTGTGTTTATTTGACGCACAAATCCTCTTACGACGGCTCGGCCTCAGCTCTCAGCTCTCAGCTCACAGTTCGCAGCTCTCAGTTCGATTCGAAACGGAACGAAAAAGGACAATTGCATGTTTTGATTGCCGCCTGCAATTGTCCTGGCACTGCGAATTTCGCTGCCATCGCTGCCGTCGCTGGACAACGCAGCGCTGGCTGCAGCACTTGTGACAATATTTTCATAATTTTTGCATCTTTTTTCTCTCTCTCTCTCTCTTTTTTTTTTTTTGTTGCAGCCTTTTGCCGTTGTCATCGGCGCATCGCCAACGGTAGGTGCGTGTGTAAACATTAACTTTTCAAGAAGATTTAATCCCGATTATCCTTTGACTGTAAAATTTTTCACTCAAAAGTTACCTCGACTGCCGTTTCACTGTTTGTCTTTTGGTTTTACTAAGATTGAGTCTCCTTTGACCACATCCTAGTCCTCATCCTCGTCCTCATCCTCATCGTCCGTCATCGTTTCAGCTTCATCCCCGTCTTCGTCTCTGGCGATAATTATCAATGGCGACGACTTCTTGATGCGATTTCTGCTGCCTTTAACTTTTGGCCCGCACAATGGTCAGTTCAAAGGCTCAGTTTGGGTTGCCTTGGCCTTTGCATTGCGTTCCATTTGACTCTGCATGAGATTTTAATTTGCCCATAAAGGTGAGACAATTAACTGAATAATTGGATTGCTAATCTCTAGGACAATGCGGTGGGCATGTGCCTGGAATTAGATTTAAATACTGAGCGAATATTATTATCCTTTGAGCTGGTTAGTTCGCTTCATCTTGAGTGGGTGTGTAGCAATTCAACACCGGCCAATATAATTAAATTTATTTTAAATACTGTAAATTGAAAATTGTACATCAGGCAAACAAGTAAATAATAATAGGTGCTATATATATATGTTAAAAATCGGATATATATAAAAGAGAATACTAATAGCAAACCTTTGACACATCATAATAGCTTGAACTCAAGGTTTAAACTATTTTATCAGTATTTCTTGTACATCAATTTTTGCTATATATATTTTGGTTTGTCTTGTCTCTGAATATAGTACGCAGTATTTTTCGTTGAATGGGCGCCAAAATCTTATTTTAAAAGAAATTGTTGAAAACAAATTGTTGCCAGACTGTTGGAAAATGAACATTTAAAAGTAAGATTTAAAAGCCACTTCGAGCAGCGCTAACTAAGCAGTGCACAGCATGACGAGCACTGCTTTACCGTACCACAGCCAACTTCACAGTACGCAATTATGCTGCTTACATGAAGTTGGCTGTGCGCAAATTTACTAAATTCCCTTGAACATTGCGCGCAATTTAAAAATTAAAAAAAAAGATATATTTTAGATATTTATATACGTCCAACTTTTTTGGTTTTTATAGTTTTATATTATATATTATGTTCATTTTATATTATGTTCATTTTAATTATTATTAAAATATATCCAAATAAATAAAAAGTAGTTTTATATATTTAATATCATGTGTTTTTATTTTATTTTATGATAAGAAACTTATAAGCAGAGAATAGTAGCAAAGAAATATAGAAACTGAATATTTAAGAGTACAACTGATTATAGGTCATCTGCCAGTCGAACAAATTTGTAGAAAATTTGAACAGATTGATCACAAACAATGCTTGACTATTTGCTTTATAAATACATGCTAATTATATAATATACTTTATTTGATAATAATTAATTCGCTTACGCTTTAAGCAACTAACTTTGTCTGCAACTACTTAGGGCCTAACACTTATTAATTGATTATCCTTTGAGGTAATAATGCAAAAGAACTCATAGATGTAGAAAATTATATGGCTAATCTGATTTGGCTAAGCTAATTTGAATATTTGATTGTCTCATAGTAGCCGCCATTCACCGCTGTCGGAGGCGGAGTCATGGGCAGGTAAACCGGTTTGAAATCGATTGGCGAACGATCGGCATGGTTGCCCGATTGAGATGGCGGCGGCGTCATGCTGCCATGATGCGGGTGTTGAGAATGATGCGAATGATGATGATGATGCGATTGCGACTGCGACGTCTGTATGGAGGACAATGCCGGCAGCTGCTGCAGCGACATGGAGCGCAGACCTGCGAAATAGCCCAAGCAGAGGAAACAAACAAGACACGATTAAAAAGCGCATTTTATGATCCGGCGCTAAAATTCACACAGTGCCGAGACGCCGATGCTGCCGCGGTCGATGCCGACGCCGATGTCGACAGCGGCAGCAATAAAACTCGTACCATGTGTTGCTATGCGGTGGTAATTCGAGATCAAAATGCCCCGCACACACACACGCACACCCTGTGAACTCAGTGAGCGATTAAACGACTCTGATTGACAGGAACACCCAGGCAGAGAGCGGGACGCACTGGCTCAGTGGGGCACTTACCGTTATCCAAGCCGCTGCCACTTGTTGTATAGGAGTAGCCGGCAGCCACGAGACTGGCGGCTGGCGCATAATCACTTTGAAGCGCCGCACCGGGCGGGCTGGAGGGGCCCACCGTCGAGGACATGCCCAGAGCCGAGTGTGCCAACGGAGGAGTGGGGGAGCCATTCAGATTGTTGCCCACGGCCGTGAGGCAGGTGATGTTCGAGTACTGCGGCAGCGTGCCAACGCCAACAGATGGCGCTCCACTGTGAGCCGCATGCACGTTCCAGGCATCGCTGAAGCCCTGCGCAGCCGAGGGACCAGCAGCCGCTGCGCTGTAATCGTAGCTGGCATAGGCGGGCGTTGCATAGAAGTTGGCGTTCTCCTGCGGAAGTGGAGCAAGTTAGGACATGGTTTTCTTTCATATGCATCTCAGAAACTTACCATGCCCGCATCGGCATAGCTGCCACTGTAGAAGCTGTTCGCATTAACCGTATACGTCTTGACCTTGATCTTGGAGCGATAGCCGCGTGGACGACGTCGCAGACTGCCCTCGTCCTCGAACAAGTGCGCCGAATTCTCATCGATGGTCCAGTAGTTGCCCTTGCCGGGCTTGCCGACGCCCATGCCCTTGGGCAGCTTCTTGAAGCACTCGTTCAGGCTGAGATTGTGACGCACCGAGTTCTTCCAGCCCACGTAGGGTCCGCGAAAGAATTCATAACTGCAAGCAAAAACAGAGACAGCCAGAGAATCAGATTCAGTTTATTTATATAAGCAATTGGTTTCAGCTGCACATCCAATATAACTCCCCACTCGCAGCACCTCTCTCTCTCTCTCTCCCTCTATATCTATCTCTCTTTATTCTAATGAGCTTTGAGTGTCCGTCACAAAAGTCAATTAAAAACTTTTCGGGCTCTCAGACATGGGCAACAACAAACAATCGTTGTCAGCGCTAAATCCTCTCACGCATTTTGCATTCAAGCGTTGCCATGGCCCATTCCGTTCCGCCTTTGTCTGGTTCCCAGCCGTGATCGTCGCCAATACCCAAACATTCATATACGTATAAAGTGCCATGCTCTGAGAAATATGAGCAATCAAAAGGATGCGCCTGACAGAGAGCTCTAGCATGGCCATTGAGCTCGGGCCTTGGCGCTGGCTTGGGGTAACTGGAACTGATCATATTTTTGTTGACTAAATAATATCGGAGGAGAGTAAATAAACGCAAGCGACACATGAAAATCGAAACACTTTTAGGTGCCTCGCCCCGTTCCCAGCGACTCTCATGTTGGCTATATCTGGGATCGGTGTCCGGTACCCAATGGCTGGGTGTCGATGTCGGTAATGGGCCCCAGCTGGTCACTTGAGCTTCTGTTGCTGGCTGCGGCGCTTGGGAATGCAATGGCCGACAAGAGCCAAAAGCTGAGCCATACTCTAGGGCTTTTAGCCAGATTGTTTAGACTTGAAGACTTTTACTTTTCATAAAGTAAAATATAAATATCAAATGATCAATAGCCGCGATAAGCTGAAGTCGAAGATTATCTTACTGGGAAATTGTCTAGATGTCAGAGTGGATTCTTTTCGCTTATGACTTTTTAACTAATGGCTAATAGGATATATGTAGGGGATTACTTTAGACTACTGTATGATATCGTCTTATATTTTATATTGTTTTGAAAAACTTGAACCATTTCTACAACTTGAACAACTTCTGACATTGGAGCTGCCTGGCGGGGTTCAGACGCAAAAGGCCTACGACATAAAAAGGCTTTCAAGCTCTTAAGCTTCGCACATGCTGGACGACATTCAATACTGCGCATTATAGCCTCAATCTCAAGTGGTTATTATTATATAACAACGGGACTCGATCGACCGAGCTCAGTTTCCAATGTATGTGTGTATATATACATAAATATATACTGTACTTGAGATGTGGTACCCACCTCTTTTGCAGATATGCGTAGATCTCGCTGAGCGTCAGTTTGCCCGTGGGCGACTCCTTGATGGCATGCCCGATCATGTTGATGTAGCTTAGGGCTGGTTTCTCCGGGCGACGAGTGCCGGATTTCTTGGTGGTGTCCGGCGTGCTGCTGTCTTGAGCACTGGAGCCGCTCACCTTCGACTGCTGCGCATTGGCACTGTCGTGAGCTGCGCTCGAGGCGGCCGTCTCGGAGCCGTTGAGTGACTTGGCAGGCGAGGAGCTGGCACTCGAGTAGTTCAGCACAGACATGCCATGTCCGTGGGTATTCGCAATGACCTGGGTGGGCGAGGCGGAGTGGCGTGGCATGTAGCCGCCGGGAGAGTGTTGTTGCTGTTGCTGTTGTTGTTGTTGCTGCTGTTGCTGTTGCTGCTGTTGCTGCTGTTGTTGCTGCTGCTGTTGCTGCTGCTGCTGCTGCTCCGATTCGTGCAGAGCCAGCTGATGGTAGTCATTGGCGCTGACTATGGTGTTGTTGGTGCAGTACTTGATGGTGGAGGCATATTGGTGGTTAATGTGCTGGAGCTGCAGCGGCTTCACCACCGACGAGCTGATGCACATGTCCTGATCGGTGGGCGTCTTGGAGCTGGAGTTGGGCGAGACGGAGCCCACGGAATGGGCTGGCATCAGCACGCCATACGGCGGAATCGGACTCGACGATGCCGGCGGCGTGCCCATGCTGTGCAGTGCACTCAGCCCATAGTGCTGTGCATTGGGCGTGGCATTGCCCGTGGCATCCAGCGTGGGCGCATAGTACTTGCGCTCCATATAGCTAATGTTTGGCTTCTCGTCGACCAGCTCTGTGGGTGAATCGCCGCCCATCACTTGGAAGTTGCCAGCGGGCAGCGCGTTTCCAGCGCGATACAGGTGCGAGGGCGTGTGATGGGTAAAGGTGTGCGCATGCAGATGCTGGGCACCGCTGCCCAGCGCATGATGCGTGTGATGCGGATGATAGTGCGAGCCACCCACAAAGCCACCCAGTGGGTCAGCAATCATTGTGCGGCTGCTCAGCTCAGATGCCACTTCCTCGCTCTTGATCATTTTACGCACTTTCTCTACTTGCCAAATGGGACGCAATCAAAGTCTTTGCTTTTTAACCGAGTCTTTTCTTTGGTTCACAGTTGCACAGTTTTCTCTATTTATTATTTTTGATTACTATTAGTCTTTCAGTTTGATCCGTTGCCTTTGGTGATACAACCGCGCGGCTTCGCTATTCTCGACTAACTGCAAGCTGTTGGCGATCTCGACGTTCTCGTCGCTCTGAATAGTGCTCGGGCCTCGACGGACGACGCTCCACTTGAACGGAGCACACATATTCTTTTTTTAGTTCGCCTACGCCTTACGCAAATGCGCTCACACTCTCCCGCTCTCGCTCGCACTCTTGCTCTCTCGCTGCTGCCTGCGCATCGCTCACTCTCGCATTTCCAATTTGACTTGCAGCTAATTGGCCTGCCATTTGGTTCGCTGCCTCTCCCTCTCCCTCTGTCTCTCTCTCTCTCTCTGCGGATCTGTTATGCGTATTGGTAGCACTGCATGTGACATATCTGTGGTTAGTGCCATTGGAGCCTGAGCTGCGCATTGGCATGACAAACATCCAGGAGCAGACAGCGTGCGGCTGGGTCTTTGACTCAGAATTGCAGCAATACGAGCGAGCTGGCCAAACGATCCAATCGCATAATGTTTCTTTTCTCAATGGCATTATATGTGTATAAGGAAATACATAATATATTGTCCGACCAGCAGTTAGTCTAGAGTTTGAGTAGGGTTTTGGCTTTGAGCATTAGAAACATCATCTATACAGTGAAAGAGAGAGAGGGAGAGAGAAAGAGGGAAGTAGTTTATAGTTGCTTGTTAGTTTATTTCTTATATAGTTGTATAGGTAATCTATTATAGTTGGTTTAAGGCAAGTCTGTCAACTCTTTGTTGCTTAAAGTTTGCGGCCTTCAAGCTTAGAAACCTCGGATAAAACATCAAAAGTGAAGTAAAGACTTAATTACAAATTGCGTTCAGCAGTCTTCTCACTCTCTCTCTCTCTCTCTCTCTCTCTCTCTCTCTCTCTCTCTCTCTTTCTATTGATGTTGGACTTGAATGTCCATTATTATGTTTAGGTCCCATTGGATAACTTAATAATCAATTTTTTTCAGAGAAGTCTTTTCTTTCTATTTCCCTCTCAAGTGGCCTTAAAGTGATTATCGTTCGATAGTTGAGCTTATCATTTATCATTTATGGGGCATTTAAAACTTGATAGGCATATTGATTAATTCTAATTCAATCAAATTAAAAATTTGCATACCCATTATAGAACTTCTGCAATATCAAAACAAAAATTTCTTTATATACCTAGAGAATCCTATGCTATACAGTGTTTAATAATGCCTAGAATGAGTCACGTCTTCAGATAGTCGTAGTTATTGTGCCCACGTCGAGCGTGTCGGTCTCCTGTTTCTGGCACAGTCAACAGTTAATAAATAGTTGGGAAACCCAGATCTCGAAACCCCAATTAGTGCAAATGAATTAACATTTGGCACTCATCGAAAGGAAATCGATGGCCGATGCTCTGGCGCGGCATCCAAACGAGCTGTTAATTGATTTAGTCGTTCTCTGCATGGCTCGACTCCGGGTACGGGTACGGGTCCGGGCGTGGGTTTCTGCCACCGCTGCTGCCGCTGCTGATGTTCCCTGTTCATTGTGTCTGTTCCCTGAGTGACGCCATTGCTGTCAGCACTACGCCGACGCGCGACCGTGACGACGCGACGTTGACGATGGCGACGAGGCCGCTCTCAGCTCTCTGCGCACTACGCTCTACGCTCTGCTCTCCACACACGCAACTTGTTTTTTTTGTTTTTCTGGTTTTTTGGTGCCAAGAGATCGGGCAACGTTTCAATCCCCAAATACACACACACACATACAGTGAGAGAGGCACACGGAGGCGGAGTTTTGTTTACATTAAACGAATTCTATTTGTCGAATGCGTCAGGCGCGATTGGCGCTGCGGGCAGCAACAGCAACAACAACAGCAACAACAACAACGACAGCGCACAATTTTGTTAGCTATATAATCAATTCTTATTATTATTTTCTTCCTTTTTTCGTTTGGGCCATTTTATTTGACTTTTGCGTGGCCTGAAAGATATTTTAATTTCATTTGGCATATATATCAGAAGCAGACAATTTGCCAAAGCACTCGCCATTTCAGAGGAACTTTTCGCGGAACTCACAGACAATAACCGCAAAGCAACAACAACAACAACAACAATAATTCTGGGGGGGCAATTGTGGAGCGTTTTTCAGCACAGCATTTAAAGTCATCTATATATGTATGTATTTATGTGCATATGTATGTGTAGGCCATTTTTCTGCTGGTCTCTGCGGACAGGCCATAAATTATTTTTACGTTTGATTATTATTATTTCTTATTTCGGTTTTTGCGTGCTGTTTTCGTTGCTGCACAACCAGAAAGCAAGAGAAACGAATTTATTGTGAGTGAGGAATAAATTAAACAGGCATCCGAAACAATACAATTCCAATTGGCCCATGGCTGTTGCTCTGTGGCTCTGGCTCTGGCGATTAATTAATTAATTGCCCAGGTGCGAGAGAAGATTTAAAAGAAATCGTTTTTCTTACTAAATGACATTGACCAAAATACAAAGAGCAAACGGAATTTATCAGAGCAACAACAACAACAACAACAACAAGAACAACAGAACAGCAGCTATAAATCAATTTAAAGAGTTAAAAATATATATAAATTTGTATACACAATTGCTTGGCCTTTCTTTGATTTTGCTTTATTTTCATCTGTTTTCCTGTCGCATTTCCTTGATTTTTCTGCTGGCAAAATGTTTAGAGAATTTTCCCCACTGCCTGGCCGATCGAATTTTTCTTTGACATGACATCGCGCCTTGTATTTATAGCCATCGATTCCAGGGCAAAGCCAAACAGTGCGTCATCTTAACTGGGTCAACAGTTCCGCCAACACAGCTCACATTGGATCTTGTGTGGTCCGCTGGCCATAGCAATTACTCTCTATTTAACTCTCGCTCTCCCTATCTCTCTCTCTCTCTCTCTTTCTCGATCCACCCACAGGCTTCAACAGGGAATTCCCAAACAAAAGTCGTCATCAACATCTCGTTTTTTCCTGTTTCAAGTTCAAATAATCATAATAAAGATAACACAATTCATCTCACTTGATATTTTCGCTTCTTGTACGGCGTTTGTTTTGCTTTTAATTTAATGTTAATGTTATTAAATGGCCAAATTGTTTACTATTATGGACGTTTGTAAACAAAATTATGTATACGACGCGTCCGCCGTCTGCAGCAAGTTGAGTTGTAGTACACAAAGCGGCGATCCCATTGATTCAGCGATGCTCTAGCTCTCTCTCATTCATACTCCTTTGGCTGCCGCCCGCCCTCTGCCTCGCGCTTCTCTCTCGTCTGGGCAATGCAAAAGAATACCAAACAATACCAAATGCCGGCCATGGCCAGCATTGTTTAAACTTGCCTCGTGCTGTAGTTTAATAAACATTTAACAATTAAACACACTCTAAACACACGATTCCTTTGCCTACACGCCACGACCACGACCACGCCTCCGGGGAGGCGTTCTATATACAAGTTGGAGCTGCGGCGCATTTGTTTTTGCATACTGACCTACAACAACAGGCAAAAGCAAACAATTGCAGCTTCCTCCGGCCACGCCCTGCCACCTGCCATGCCGCAGCAGCGTTTATTAAGACAGTTGATCCGCCGGACAACAAATAATCAAATAGTCAAAAATTCAAAATATTTACACACACGCTGCTGCGAGCAAAATTATGCAGTCTCTAGTTAAGATTTGTGCCACTCTCTCTCCCTATCTCCCTCTCACTCTCACTCTCTCACTTTCTGTCTCACTCTTTAGCTGTGCTCGTTTCTTTGTTTAAATATTTACACTTTTGTTTTGTTGCAATTTCTAGCCCAGATCTAACCAAATAGTTAGGTTTTATGTCTTCATAAGTGGATTCCCGGATTTGTTTATGCCCCCAGCTTTTATGCAGAATTCGAGTCACGTGTGGCGGCAATATACATACGTATATACGTACTTCAATATATTTTTTAAATATCTAAACCCATTTGTTATTGTTTTTTCCCACGACTTTGCTTTTTGTAAATATTTATGCGATATTTTAGCGTTCGGTTGGTTAAGTTAAGTAGGGAATCGCTTATGGAATTCTGTTTGGATAAAACTCGGTGACATACCAACGCAATAAATGTATTTATAAACAGTAAAGTGAGAATGAAGAACAAATTCAATAACTTGGAGAAAAGAAACAAATGTTTATAGAGCAAAACCATTTTGATATCAATTGTTTTGTGTGCTTAGTCACTGATGTACAATATATAATCTGATGAGAGTAGAGAAATCATTCTCTGTTTTTATTTCAATTAATATAATATATAATGTATAATATTTTAAAATATTATATTTTGGTATAAAGCAATATTTTAATTAAAGAATTCCTTTTAGATATATCCACTGTTAGATTAGAATTAAATTACTCAGCTGCATAAAATCTGTTGTATATTTTTATACATTTTTATTAAAAAATTTTTAAAAATAATTTTTAGCTATTTTAAAATAAACAAAATTATATGTGAGCTTATCATAAATGCATTCATCCATCTATTTCCACCTGAGCAAGATTTCAAGACCTTAACCAATATAAAAAGCTAACACAGTGAATTTTGATGCTTTGGTAAATATTTTCTTATTTATATAATTATAATATATTATATATAAGGTCTTCATGCTAAACAACCTATCATAACTAGATCCATCGCTTACATCTATCCATCATACATTTTCTCGCCAGTGTGTGAGCTATTCAAGCCAAATACATTTGTTGGCTCAGTTCAAGATTGTTTCTTATCGAGTTTTTATGTGCTGGCTTGGCTGGCCAGAATGTTGCCACACTTGGCACTCAAATAGCGACAGTGCGGCCATAAACACCTTGCCTGCTCAACCGGATTACAATTTCAGATTTCCAATTTCAAAATGGCCGCCGCTGCCAACGTCGCCGCCGCAGCCGACATTTGCGCAAGATGGCCAACACGACGTGTGTTTGGCTGCCAGCTGCCAGTTATTGTGCGATCTGGATGCCATTGCCAAACTACCATGCAAACTGTGGCAATATCATAAAAACCTACACGCGCAGAGCGAGAGATAGAGAGGGAGCGCGAGATAGGGGGAGAGAGAGCACACGCAACGGGCAGTCTCAGTTGAATGGGGCAGTTGGTGCGGCATTCAGCTGTCGAAGCTGGCGCAATAAAATCGAACAATTTATAGACTATTCGGTGCGCAATAATTGCGCCAAATTGAACAGAAAATTAAGCAAGAAAGAAAGAGAAAAAGCAGCAGAGTAGGACAGAGGGAGAGAGAGGGTGAATTTCAAGAAAACGAAATACTTTTAAAGGCAACCGACAGACGATCCGTTGAGGCTCACAAAAGTCATTTTCACTTGGCACTTGGTTTGGGCTTTTGTTTAGCTTTTGGTTTAATAGCCGGCACTTAAAAATCCGTTGACTCACCCGGCCAGGTGAGAATGGAAAATGGTAAACGCTGTGCGAAAGGAAGCGCAAACAGGAAACAGCAACAGAAATGAAATTAATGCGATTTGCTCGCTCCCTCGGCCAACCAGCTACATACATATATAAATTACAGTTATTGCAATGCCAGCAATGCCTAGGCTGAATTTCGCTGATTGTGTGATAAGTGTTGAACTCAAATAAGTCTGTGGCATGTGGCAAGCTGTTGGCCGAGACTCCGACTGCTGCTGCGACGGCTGCTGCGTGCAGCCGCTCTTCGATCTTCGATCTTCGATCTTCGAACTTTTGGCATCTGTTTCATTTCAACTGACGCGTATTGTCGTCATTGCCTCTTGGTAATTGTTCTTGGGCTTCTTATTGCTCTTGTGGTTGCCGTTGTTGTTGTCGCTCACATAATTTTTGCTTTGTTCTTGGCCCTTGTACATTTTATATTCAAGCTCATCCCACATTTCAGCGTTTTTTATTGCGCTGTTTTTGTTCCTTTCGACTCGTTTCTGTTGGCCTTGCGGGACAGCGCACCTGTGTGGCATGTGGCATGCTCGATCGGATGTGTCGGAACATACCGAACTGCTCCAGGAATAATTGGCAGACATTTGAAGAACAACAACCTCCAGATCCATTGGTTCCAGCTAGGCCTACGAAAGACTATGATAAATGAAATTTGTGGAATACCAGAGAATTGAGTAGAAAATGAAATCACATATATACATATATACGAACACATACATACATATATGTCTAACTACCAATGCATAGCCTTTCTTCAAGTGGCTCGCAGGGGGAGATCGCATTTATTTAAATTTGGGTTAATTACCGGCGACATCCTGACGCAGCGGCAGTCCGTCGTACGATTGTACGGCGTAAAACGAGGCGCTGACAAATATTTTGACATGGCATCGACTCCCAGATATTGTCGCTGCGGTCCACACTTGATGCTCGGACTCGGGTTTTCGGTAATGTGTGGTCGCCACTTGAGATCCGGTAGCGCAGGAGTCGGGGAATGTGTAATCCAATACCCAAACTTCAAAACACCAAAACTAGAGCCACCAAATCTGCGGCGTCTGGCACATGTCAGTTGAGTTATTAATCTAAAGATCTGTAATCCGAATTGGTCCATGTTTTGTTGGTAATTAGTAGGGTTTCTAAACATTTGTATTATTATAATGAAAACTAATTAGCTATTTGTTAAAATTAGCAAATATAGAAAGAAATTTAGGTCTGACAGTAAGCTACTTACTGGGATAAAGTGGAAGTGTATTTTATCTGCCTTAAAATCTTTAAAACTTACTAAATCTAAATAAATCTAATAAAGAGCAAAGCAGGCTACGTAAATTGTGATGTGAATTGACTAATTCAAGTAAGATTAAAATCAAGATAGATTTTAGATTTTAGAAAAGCCTTCTACAAAATTCTGAAATGAGACGCTCGTTGAAATCTTCCCCGCTCGGATTCAGCTACGGGCTTCTAAGCACCAGTCGAGCACTCAGTGCCAGTAAGGGCTCCAGAACTATAAAGGGAACGGATAGCCTTATGAAGCATGTTGATGAAAAGACTTGCCCAAAAAAGCGTACGTAGAGCAAATCACTTCGAAATTCCCCCTTTATAATAATGACGATATATTTCAAGACAGGCAGTGACCCAGGTCCTCGTTGCAAGCCGAAGAAGGAGTCGGAGAAGAAGGAGGGGCAGAAGAAGGAGGGAAATAAGAAAAATCCAAGCAAAAAATGAGCTGCATTTAAAATTGCTTAACGGGACGAAATATCTCTTTTAAATTGTCGAATGTTCTTATTTTTAGGAAACTGACCAAATGGCGGCGCCCAGGCACAACAATTCACATAATAGATCACAGATTATGCAGCAACATGAATCACTTGCATATATAGTTCTCTGCTGGCTGGCGAGCACACGAAGATCATAAAACGCAGCGCTCTAGACATTATAAAGCCATAAAGCAACAAGTAAGATCCAAGCGAAAATAGCTGCCCAGGCCAGGGAACTAATGAAACAAGAAAAAAGTATTATAACCATAAAGAGTGATAAAATAAAGACTGTGTAGTTCCATCGTCATTTTATGGCTTTGAGGCTGCTGCCCCTGGCAAAGTCTAGCAACGATCTCACAAATTCGATCCGAATTGGATCAGATATATACTAAGATGATTTGGCGCAAAATCGAGAAACCCAATTGGAAATGATTATTGCATAATTCGCTGGAAAACTGCATTCTATCAGCTGGCAGGTGCTTAAAAGCTCCCACGTAGCTCTCATCTCTGATCACTGCCATCACCATGACAAAAGTATTCAACTGGCTGCCGCTGCTACTGGAACGGGAATTCATAAATTTCACACCCAGAACCGAGGCCCGAGACCCGAGAGCCAAAGCACCAGTTTTTATGGCAATTCAATTGCACTGCCACTGATATTTGTTTCCTGCTGCTACTGCAGCCCGGATTCCCTGCCCCATTCCCGGGCAGGTTGCAGCCGTATGGCCATGTACGATTCGGTTTTCCCTATGGCTAATGTAAACAATACCAAATCTCGACACGGGCCGCACTTGTGTCGACTGCCGACTCAACAGTCGAAATACGTTTTTTTTTTTTTTTTTAGTTTTTCATCTGTACTTTTCCTTGGGTCTAGGAGCCAGCCGATCGATCGACCTATGTGCGTACATGTATTTATGTGTGTGAGTGTGGGATTGTATACAGCACATTTTTGTCTTCTTGGGCTCTCTGTATTTTGGGTAATTATTACTTTTTCAATGTAAACAAATTGAATGCTGCTAATTTTAGTTAAATACTTGCACATATTTCTCAGTTTTACGATTTTGGACTCCCATTTTGCCGGCCATTCAAATGAACAGTAAATTCTTTCCAACTGGAATGTCGCAATTATTTTCAGTATTTTTTCTAGTACCTACAATATGCTAACTCTTTAATCTGGCATTCATAAGTTTTAGGTATTTATTTTCTGTAGTTGTCAGCCCATTGACTTGCTCGACGGCTTTGTAAAGTGCCGAAAATCAAAGCGATTGACGCAGTCGACGATCGACGGGCGGTCGAGCATCCATCTATCAAGAGTGTGTCTGAAGGCAAGCAATGGAGCCGCAGTTGAGTGTGGAGCACGCCCATAGCTAGCTTCCAGATACGAGATGAACAGCCGCCGTGTGTCTGCTCAACCTTTCAACGCATAAAAAGCCGCCACGCAAAGTTTTCCAAAAGTGTCTGCGCGTTGTGTTCTTTTTCCTCTTTCAAATTATCGACGAAATTAATCTTAATCTTGAGTTTGCCCAGGCAATCTGGCAACACATGTGCTAAACGGTGTCTGGCCCGTGTGTGTGTGTGTGTGTAGAGGTGTGGGAGAGAGAGAGCAATACAACTACTCACACACACAAACACACACACATATGCATACGCATGCTCGTACATATCTATTTCAAGGCCTTGCCATCCTTTAACTGTTGTTGTTGCTTCTGCTTTGCTGCTGATGTAGCTATGGTTGTTGTTGTTGTTTGCTTTAGTTTCTGCTTTTGTGCGCACGCCGATTGAAGTTTGGCCGACGTTGACGTCGACGTTCGTCAAATTTGTTGGCATCAGCAAACGGTTTTTATTCAACAAGCAAAAACAACAACAGCAACAAGAGCACTGGAACCACAGCTACTACAACAACAGCTATGATCACGATGATGCCGATGACGAGTAAGACAGCCGAGCAAGAAGAAGACGGCATGCGCTTTGCATGCGCCGCATTGCACTCGCGCGACGCGACGGCCAACCAATTGGACCACCCAAAGCGTTGAGCATCTGCACTCCTCGCACTCCTGTGCGCCCTAGCCCCTCTAACCGCATAATTCCATAATTCTCTAGCCTCCGTTGCCGCTTTAGTTTTTACGATAAATTACAACAGCAACATTGCTGCAATGCGGCTATCATTCATTCATGAGGGCATTCCAACTCCCCCGCAGCCATCCTCACTCTTCGTGTAAACATGTGTAAATCATGACCCGTTGATGGCATCCACGTAGACAAAGCACTGGGGCGCAGAACACAGGGCGCAGCATGTGACGTCCTCGTCCGCGTTAATGCTGCAGCAGCTTTTGCACTGCGACCCTAAAAGTTTTCCATATGTATGCAGATAAATGAGTTGTGAAAAGCTATTCCAGTTCACAGTTCCGCAACCCATCAATCCTTCCAGTACCAGTTCGATTTTCAACAACTTCCAGTCAGATGCAAATAAATGACTTATCAAAAGCTATTCCAGGGTGCTGTCCCGCAACCCAAGCCCATCAATGCTCGTTCGACTTTCGAAAAGTACAAATGATATCCGAATGCAACTGCTGCCATTTGGCGCTGGCTGCTGCTGCTGCTGGCCGCCAACGTTGATGGCATTCCCATTCCATTTGAATTCTCGTAATCGTATTGTCCCAAAAGGCTAAAGCAAATATTATTTATGTATGCGTCTCTCTCTCTCTCACACACACACTCTCGGTGTGCTGCTAGTTTGCCCTGAGAACTTTTTTCGGCTTGCGAACATACGGTTTGGAGGCAAACGCCGTGCACTTCCGAAGAGCCGAGAACAATTTTGTGTGCGTTTTGTTTGTTTATACTTAAAGCGTTATTTCAATAAACATATGCAAGGCAAAGGGCAAATTTTCGATATTGAAATTTTTGATACATTCTCAATATTATGCAATTGAGCATCCAGTTATATTTTTAAATCAAATGGTTGCTTTATGATAGTGTCAAACCTTACCATGCAAACTATTTAATTTAATTAATTTATTTTAATATTTTTAATGTAAGATGCAAATTCGCGCCCAAGGCTGTATTTAAAAACTGGGTTTTATAGCAATTAGCTTTATGTATAGTTCACTCTACAGTCTGGCAGCCCTGCAACCGATCACAGTGACGTCTCACTTGCTCAACTTTAGTGTTGGTAAGCTCTAAATTTTTTTGGTATTTTAACAGCACTGACAAACACAGATCGTTTTCAGTGTGACCAGGTGACACATGCTGGTGGTGTTTTTTTAGTATGAGAGTGGGAACCGCAGTAGCAGTCAAAAAGTGATTCACGCTCGCGAACGCTAAAAGCAATTTTAACAAATAGAAAATTATTTCGCACTGCCGCCAGACATACCAATAGAAAATTTAAATAATTTAATAGGGCCGCCGCCGCGAGTATTTTGGAAAGTGTAAAATCTACGGCCCGCTACGTCTGCGTCGGCTTAAACATTGAGTGCGCGTGTGTGGATGCGTGTGTATGTGTTTGTGTGAAAGGAGGAGGAGAAGCAACACACAAAAAAGTGTACAGACGACGCGCAGACGCAACGATCTGCAGTGGCTAATTAAAAGTACCGAAAAAACGGGAGTGAAAATTAATTAATTACAGGCGGAAATTTCGCCAAAAAGCTGATCACGAGTTATTTAACAAGCAGTAAACAGCGATAATAATAAAATGGGTTGTGCCGTGAGTACAGCACGAGATAAAGAAGCCATCGAACGTTCCAAAAACATCGACCGGGCGCTCAGAGCCGAAGGAGAACGCGCCGCCTCTGAGGTTAAGCTGCTGCTCTTGGGTGCGTCTCTCATAACTTTCCAATATATACACACATACACCCATACATATATTCTTACTAATTAAAACCTAAAGTTTTCGCCTAAAATTGCGACGCCATGTACAAATATTCGTGAGTTATTTTCCAGTGGGGTGGGTTTTTATTTTCACAACTGGAAGCTAACGAAAACCGTTGTAATGCGGTCTTTTATTCTCTCCAATTTTTTGTCACTCGAATTTTTGTTCGTGCGCAACTTGATACTCGTTCGATTCATCTTTGGCTATGGTCGCGCATTATGCAATGCACATGTCAATAATTCAATTGCGATAAGAAATTGAAAGTAAATTAAAACCAAATGTCTGCGGCGGCGGCTGTGGTTCCAACAAGTGGGACGCCTTAGCCTTCTCCCTCCTTCTTGCCAATGGAAACATGTTTGTGCTGCGGTTCTTCTTACACACACACACTCATATATACAAATACACAAGCAGGCATGGTTATACAAACGTGTATGTGTGCGTGTTGAGTGGCACTTGTTGTTGGTGAGAAATGTGCATTGAGGCGTTGCGACGCCATCGCTTCAACTTTGACCTCTGCATGTCGCGCTTGCGTAGTGAAATTGGATGCCGCATCGCGTTTTTGGCCTTCTGCAATTAAATTTCTATAAAAACAGCGAGTTGAGAAATTGTCTTGAGTGCGCGTTTTCATTCACTCAAATGTTGCAAACAATGGAATGGGTTTTCCAGCTTTCCAACCACAACTAACACTGCTGCACTTGATAGCTTTTGCTAATGAAGCGGCGCTCCGTCCATTTATTCTTCGATGACTCAAATCGCTCTCGATGGATGGGTGAGGAGATGGGCAGGGTGAGTCGGCATGCCAGTTAAATGATACACGAGATGAATTCACTGGTCAACAAAAAATCTGCTCTGACTGCTGATAGAAGTTGACAGAAGTGTTCGTTCATATAATTCTTTTTGGCGTTTACGAAATTCAAATATTTATATAATTTTTCTTCTACGGACAATTCAAGTGGTCTGTCTATTTAACGGGAACTGTGTTGCATTTTCAGCTGTTCGTAAAAGTGACATCAACTATGTATTTTAGTGTAGTTTCTGGCAAGCAAAGCCAGGCAATGAGAAAAACACCTTGCACCAGTTGCTAACATTTGTGCTCGTATTTGTTTTATTGTTCATACATGTGTTATTGTACTTGTTGTTATTGTTTTGCTTCGGCTAGCATTATCTCTGCCTATGCTGCAGCTGCGCCTGCGCACGTTCATTATGCCAACCGCATTCGCCAAGAGCTCACCCTACCTCTCTCGCTCTCTTTGTCTCTTTCGGTCGCTCTATCGCGCAGGCCTAATTGGCTGGGGCAGCTGTTGTTGTTGTTGTTGTTGTTGCTTGTACACTGACATTTAAAGTGGGGTGAACGATATTAGCGCAAATAAATGGCCCCCACATCAAATGCAGCTGTGTGTGTGTTGTGCTTGTGTTTGGCTTATGCTCTGCTCCGCTTTATTCGTGTAGATTTAATAAAAAATTTTGCTATTGTTGCAGCCGCTGTCTGACCATTGCACCCTACTTTGTATCTGTATCTGCGAGCAGCCTCTCCAGTTGAATTATGGCACTTAATTTCATGTCGGTTTCACTCTTACTCTCGCCGAGTCTGCCACCCTTTGGAACGCCGTTCCATTTGGAAAGTGCAATTCAGAGCTTTCTTTGGTGATTTCCACTTCCAAATATTCCGTTTATTTAATGTTGATCAGTCTCTCTCACATTTCCCACACCAGACCAAACAGCCATAAAATAAATAAACATGCATTTAATACGTTCCATTAGCATGCCAAACGACACATAAACAATATTCGACACTGACAGCAAGCGGAGAGCCCTCGGAAACCCAACACAAACTGTCAACACAAATAGCTTAATCAACAATTTTTAAGTATTTAATAAACACGCACAAACATACACACACTCTTGCACACTGGCACATTCATTCGTATTATCATACACATACATACATATGTATGTATATATGTGTTTTTAATGTGCTGTTCTTATCGCTATAAATCGTTCGTCGTTCGGCGCCTTATCAATATTATCTATAAATGACCTTTGCGTCAAATTTGCAACAGCCATTTTCAGCTAAATTCATGGCAAATGTTGATTTGATTTCTTTCCCTGATTGCCGGCAGACGGTAGTTACACATGTGATTGAATCAAATTCCCCAGAAATAAATCATGGCTTGGTGCACTTCCTATGGCCAATTTTAGCGACGATTAAATGCCGACAGACTTCCATTTGTTTACTTCCAGCTCAGCTCTGCTCGCTCGCACGTCTGATTAACACATTTCTTTTCTCACTTTACTTATCGGAAAGTTCAGTCGCCAGCCGCTTGGAGGCGCCAATAAAACTCGATAACGATTAGTCATGCGGTGAGCGCAAATGAGCGAAATGCTATGGAATGATTGCTGTGAACTTTTCTTGTCCAAACGTGTGAGTGTATGTGTGTGTGTGTGTGTGAGTGTGCTTGCTTGCCTTTAGTCATACATTATTTACATACACATACATATGTACATATATTTATCTAATTGCACAGGAACTGCAATCATAGAAATAGCGTAGAATTGAATATTGACACGCCCCAAAAAGGGGCTCCACCGCTTGCATGTACAAAGGTATGGGCGTGTGGTAATGAAGTTAATTTGAATGACGCTGATTATCATGATGAGCGATGCTGATGATGATTATGGAGTGTTTCGAGTGGCGCTCTCTCTCTCTTTGTAGTCACCGACTCGCATGTTCTACGCTCTTCTCTTACTGTCTTCTTTTGTCGCATCGGGCGCTTATTATGGCACAGCTAACGGTGCATTGATAAATGAATACATGATTTATCATAGTGTGCGTGCATTTCTTCATGTTATTGTTGTTATTATTAACTTGACCTTTTTTCGCCATTGTTGCGAACTGCCTCTCTCTCTCCCTCTCTCTCTCTCGCTAATTTGCTTTGTTTTATTATTCGGTGGCACGATACAAATTTTGAATATTTGTTAATCAGCCATTAAAGTCGAGTTGACCGTCTTTTAAGCCATTACTTATTATAACGACATAATTTTCATTGCCTAAATTAGTATGCATTGTTCGCTATGATTTTAACAATCATATATGTACATGTATAAACATATATAGATACATATGTATGCATGTATGTATATTTACGTGCCTAAGCGCATATAGTATGATATGCGATCGGGCGGTACTTTAGCTTTGCTGCAAAAGTGAAAGTACTAAAGTCGAGCTCTCGCAATTACCTAATCAAGTTGACTACCTTCCCGCATCTCCTCCAAAGCTCTGTCTGTGTGGGAATGGACCCAACCACACAAAACCCTATGCAGCAATAACAAAAAACCATCGAATGTTGCAAAAAACAAACAGAAAAACAAAAAATAATAATAATAATAATGTTGGCATAATGCGCCTTTGTTGCAATCGTGGACATCGTATATTGCTTTTTAACGTTAAATGAACTAAGACCGGTAGCTGGAAAAATCATGTCTGCGATAAAAACATGAATTTTGTTCAACTCTTTTTAGTTGCAGTTGGGGGGAAACTAGAAGACACGTAACATCAGTTTTTCTTATCTATTGAACTGCTTCAAATAAGCTGTGTGAAGTTGCTGACCAAATTCTTTTTGTTTACTCTCTGCATTTATGCGGCTTGCTCAACTCATGTATATTTTGTACACTAATAAAAACCTTGGCATTTATTTATGTTTGCAAGGTCTGTTAAAACTTCTTTTGAATTTTGATAAATCGAAGGTCAACGAACCGCATAGGATTGGCCAGTGGGCAAACAAACATTATGTATATACAGTGTGAGCATTTATTAAGAATATAGAAGCATTCTTCGTACAGAATATATTGGTCTAAAATAAGAAATTTCCATACTTTAAACACCGCCAAATATTCGCATATTTACAAGCTGGATAGTTGATATGGGAGCTCAGCAGCTCAATTACTGCCGATATTACATGACCAACATGAACGCAATTGAGCACGCTCGTACGGCTCGGCTCGGCAGCTAGCTTTTTGGCCTCTTGAACCCAAAGACAATTGAACAATTTGTGGCATCCATTCATTCATGAATGGCCGCCCGCTTCCTGCCCCCTCGCGTGTCTGTATATATGTATATTGTTAGCTTCATTCATTCATTCATCGGCGCTTTTTACGCATGACACACTCAGAGAGGAGCTCCAATTGTTTGCTGATTGACAGGTCACACCCATATGGTTTAGCCAACATCCGTTCCACAATTTTCACATTTGTAATTCTGGTTGCATTTGCAGGAGCCGGCGAATCGGGCAAATCGACAATAGTCAAACAGATGAAGATCATCCACGAGACGGGTTACTCGCAGGAGGAGTGCGAGGAGTACCGACGCGTCGTCTACAGCAACACCGTACAGAGTTTGATGGTCATAATACGTGCGATGGGCCGACTAAAGATCGAGTTTGCGGATCCTGCCAAAACAGACATTGCGCGACAGTTCTTTACACACGCCTCGGCCGCCGACGAGGGCATCCTGCTGCCGGAGATCGTGCTGCTGATGAAGAAGCTTTGGTCGGACGCTGGTGTGCAGCAATCGTTTGCACGCTCGCGCGAATATCAGCTGAATGACTCGGCTGGCTACTATCTGAACTCACTGGACCGGATCGCGCAGCCCAACTACATACCCACACAGCAGGATGTGCTGCGAACACGTGTGAAGACCACAGGAATCATCGAGACGCATTTCACTTGCAAACAGCTGCACTTTAAGTAAGGCGAAAGAATTCTTTAAGAATCGTGATGCAAGCTATTAATTTCATATTATATTGCAGACTATTCGATGTGGGCGGACAGCGTTCGGAGCGCAAGAAGTGGATTCATTGCTTTGAGGGCGTGACAGCTATTATCTTTTGTGTGGCATTGTCAGGTGAGAATGGGAATCTGTTCGTTAATAAATAGAATATACTAATCTATATCATTTCGTTGCAGGCTACGACTTGGTTCTGGCTGAGGATGAGGAAATGAATCGCATGATTGAATCACTGAAGCTCTTCGATTCCATATGCAATTCCAAATGGTTTGTGGAAACATCCATTATATTATTCTTGAACAAAAAGGATTTGTTTGAGGAGAAGATTAAGCGATCTCCCCTAACAATATGCTTCCCAGAATACACTGGTAAGGCTACAATGGATATTAAATTGAAGCTATATTAATATTTATATCCTCTGTCTATGACAGGTTCCAATACATTCGAGGAGGCCGCCAACTATATTCGCATGAAGTTCGAAAATCTCAACAAACGAAAAGACCAAAAAGAAATATATACGCACTTAACCTGCGCCACAGATACAAACAACGTGAAATTTGTATTCGATGCAGTCACCGATGTCATCATCAAGAATAACCTGAAGCAAATTGGTCTTTTCTAATGGGAGAGAGATCGAAAAAGAGAGAGGGAGCAGCTTATGCGATTAAAGTGCGTCTTAGTATTAAAGGAAAACGCGCAAACATTTCCATTATATTATAATTAATTAACTATAAACATAAAATCACATATTTGTAATCTGTATTTTATGTATATACTCATATGTATATGCTTTCAATACGAATACGCTTTACAAGCTCTTGAGTTATATTTACTTACATATATATTTAAAACCGATTTTTGTTGCCAGTAGTCGCGGAACAAATAACCAACTGCAATTAATTAAGTTAACCGTTAAAAATGCTATAAGTGAACTAATTAAAATACGTATCTACTATATGTATGTAATTTAACACAGTGTAAAGTAGACGCCAGGAACTTGGTAAAGATGGCTGTCCAGATATGTAGCCCACAGATGTGGCCAGCTAACTTTGCGCTTAGTTAAGATTAAAGTAATTTAATAATGTGACAAATTTGCATGGCGTAAAAGGGGTTATTTTCCAACATTTGTTTACTTCAGCTTTTACGCGCTGCATATTCGGCACGTTTTCCAATAATGTCATGAATTTGCCAAGAGCTTAGCGCACTAAAAAACAAAAACAATATAATAATTAAATAACGAAGAGTGTGCGTGGGCCTAATTTTTGTATGCCCTCTACATGTAACTAGAAATTTTACTAAATAGAAATTTACTAATTAATTAGTAATAGCCTAAATAAAGACAAAGCTAAAAATAAACACAACACACACACACACACATTTACGATAACTGAAATTCAATAGGGCAGTATACGACGAGCATCGGTTTAAAGCCATCTGCAACTAAGGATCGTTGTGCAACACTACTGTGTGGTGAGTTTAAGTCGGCGTCAGAGAAGCGCCTTCTTTTCCTGTCAGCTTTCGTTGAAGTAGGTTGAGCTCATTATTGTTTGACAAAATCTTACATTTGTAAAATATTCAGGTTGTTCAAGTAGCTCTGTTTAATATTGTGTAGGACGTTAATAAATAAAAATCGAAGCAGAGGTTCAGTAATTCAATATGCTGCGCGCAGTTATTTCGATCAGCCAGCGTGGAAAGCTTCCACTAACTCTGCTTTCGGCCCAGGGAATTGGTGAGTTGTTCTTCCATAAATCGCGCATGGAACCTGCAACGATTTGTTATTTGATGATTTCTCAATCGCAGCCCAGAACAAGCTACGCTTTTCCACCGCATACTGCCGCCCTCTTGTTCGCTTCTATGCTAGCGATGATTCGAAGATCAAGGGATCTCTTCGCGGCGGCCCAACTGGCATCATTGGTAACATGGATCAGTCTGCCAGTATGGGCAATGTAGGTGGCGGTGACTCGTTTCCGCAGCCGCAACCAGCTGCTTTGGGCGGTGACCCTACACACGACTATGGCAAGGCAACTAGTAAGCGGGCTGCGGTCACCTCCCAATTGCAGGCCGCCACACACATCATTACAGAGAGTGAGAAACATGGTAGAGATGAATCCAAATCGTCATCATCTTCTCCCATGTCGGGGGAAGAATCGAACAAAGTGGTTGGCCAGTCCAACGCAAGTGGGCCATCGGACCCTGAACGTTCTGGACCGGGCTCTGGAAATAAAATGGTCGATGATGCCATTAAGAACTTGCAGGATGCGGCCGCTAATTTGCCCAGCAAGGAGCAGGTGGAGAAATTCGTCTTTCGGACGTTGGCCTTCATCTATGACCTTCTCTTCTTGACTGTCAATTGGACCATCCGCTTTATCGATGAGAAGGTAGTACAGAATAAGACGGTCAGGCTCTACTGGAAGAAATTCCACGAGAAAATGGAGGAGGCCAAGAAGGATTAAGCACAGCAATCAAATTCAGATGGAAGTTAAGCATGATATGATGTATATATAAACCTCTATCCATATATATACAGACATGTCATGTACAGCATACGCAAAACATTAAACAAAGCTAATAAATATCAAATTTCATGACACATGCGCCATGTGTAAGTGTATTAGTGGTATATTTATTGCTTTTGCTTTTATTTTGTTCGCACAATTGATATCTGGCTGCTCTGATTTCAGGTGAAGCTAGCAAAGCTGGCATAGCCGTCCAATAGTTTGGCCAAATATTTAAGTATCTTATTGCGGGCCTCCTTCAGCTGCGGCGGATCGCAATTGGCCGGCTCGTACATGTTGGCGCAATGTGCGGTGCCTGCAAAAATATTCCATAATCAAATTACATCCAGACAAGTGAAATCGACTCCTTACCTTCGATGTAGATTGCGGGCGTGTTTGAATTGGTGGAGACGTAGAGGCCGAGTGCATGCCATGGATCGATGGAGCCGTGCACGTAAAGCACATTTGTTGTCCCTGGCTTAAGTGCGCCGTAGTACTTGTTCGTCTGGGCCACAGCCTGTTCCAGAAACTTGTCATTCATGCGATCCGAGAAGATGTCCATGCACTGGCGTATGAAAAAGTCGATGCCAAAGCGATCACCGAAAGTGTCCGACTTGTTCTCAGAGGTCTGATAGAAGCCAAACTCGGTGCAGGTCTGGTACGTCCATTGGCGCATACCTTTGGCCACCTCAGAGTCCCACGACACGTTCTTCATTTCGGCTATCATCTTGTCGTACTTGTAGTCCAAGCAATTGGTCTTCGATTGCTTCAGTAGCAGATCGTTAACAGCGCCCAAACGAGTGACTGGCGGTCCCATAGTCGTGTTCAGCATTACATCGCAGACCTGTAAGCAGGTGAAAAATCTGTAAGGTGACTTGGCTTGGCTAAGGGGCGCCTACCTGATCGATGGTTATCTTGGCATGCGGGCTATTGTCCTTGTTGTACTGCACCACGCCAGCGAAATTGCTAGCAATGTTTTCAAATAGATTCGCAATGTCTAATTTATTCTCAATCGAGTCTTTGAGGGGCGTGCACGTTCTAATAATAAAATGAAATAGTATACAAATATATATAATATAATATAGCGATAGGCTTCATACTTGAATTTCTCATCCAGATTGCGCTGTCCTATCATGTGCTTCAGCAGAATCTCCACCTGTGCGAAGCCACGCGACACAGCCTCCACACACTCCGGCTTGTAGCTGGCCAGCGATGCCTTTACTACTTCAAAGTATTGGGAGAAATCCACTTGGGCCAGCAGTGGACCACTGGAGCTAATGGCGCCATCAATCAAATGAGGATACTTCTCGCGTGCCCAAGCAGCCAGTGAACCGGGATAAGAGCCACCGAATGCAATCCATTTCTGAGAGTCGGCCATGTTGTATTGGCGCTTCATGGCTGATACAAAGTTGGCCAAGTCGGCCAGCGCTTGCTCCGAGCTGAGGTAAGCCAAGTTGCTGTTGGACAGATCACTAGTTGGATGGCTCTTGCCATAGAAACGATGCTCCAGCTGAATGCACAGCGCGCCGAAGTGCTCGGCATAGTGGATCCAAGCACCTTCACGCATCCAGTTCTTCGTGGCCTCCCCTTCGCCGCCAATCATCAGGAACACTGGAGCCTGACTGTCATTCCTGTAGAAGGCATCGTTCACAAAGTAACGCTGTTGCCATGTGCGCGTGTCGTCTGGCTTGAAGTGATTCAAGCGCTGCTCGAACCACAAATCCTCCACACTTAAAGATCGCTGCAAGGTGGGCATTGAACTTGGTTGTCCCAAAAAGCCATTCATATGACGGCCGTTTCGAAAACCCAAGCTGCTGGACTGCGCAATTAAGCAGACGAGCACCAGCAGAGGCA
Organism: Drosophila navojoa; assembly: GCF_054131105.1. Classification (NCBI taxonomy): domain Eukaryota; kingdom Metazoa; phylum Arthropoda; class Insecta; order Diptera; family Drosophilidae; genus Drosophila; species Drosophila navojoa. Next base: position 7,839,681 of record NC_142892.1, on the reverse strand, counting down.
GACATAATCCCTTGGGATGTAGCATATTTCAGCTTTATCACAATTGCTGCGGTCTTTGGCTTTTGCTGTTGTTTTTACTATTGTTGCTGCTGCTGTTGTTGTTGTTTTTGTTGAGTACAGGTCAAGTGAGCTCTTATTTGATTAGCACAACCGCCGTTTGCTCGACTAACTGTAAAAATGGCACAGGAATGCAACTTATATAGTTCTATTTGCCTTACGTGTGTGTGTGTGTTGTATATAGACACACATACATATACATATGTGTACCAATTTCTTTATGCTTTGTTATTTTGCCGGCTGTGATTTGGCGTTGCCACCTAGTTGAAAACATTTCGTTCACTGTTTAATTATTCTACTTTTTATAGCTAACATCTGGTTGCTGCTGGCAGAGCTATTAGAATATTAGCACTGTCTGGTCAGTGATATTAGCATAATAGCTTTGCTTGAAAATCACGCATTTGAAAAATACACAAATGATTGGCACGACGCTGCCACCTTGTTTGAAAACGGCTTCCAAGCAACGGTTGCTTAATTTTCAAACAATAAATAAGCAGTTGCTGTGCGTATTGTCAGTGGCAGGTCGATGTAGCCAGTCCAACAAGCCAGAACGTAGAACAGCATAATTTAAATATATATTTTGTGTACGATAATGGCCAACCCAATAAAAGAATGCAAGCAGCTACAGCCGCGAGCAATTTTCGGCATCAATGGCAAAGTGGAGAATGGAGTGCGTCAGCATCCCATTACCCGGGCTGCAATCTTTCCGTTGGGCAACAAAATAGCCATTGCCGACTTCGCTAAGAACACACAAGAGTTTGTTGCCGGGCACACAAACAGCATATCCTGCCTGGATGTCAGCAAAAGCGGCAAGTACATCGCCTCCGGTCAGATCAACCATATGGGCTTCCGTGGCTATGTCATCGTGTGGGACTATGAGTCACGCAAGGAGATTGGGCGTCACGATTTGCACAAGGTGAAGGTGCAGGCCATTTGTTTTACGGCCGAGGAACGCTTTGTTATATCCATTGGCGGCAAGGATGACGGCTCCGTAATTGTGTTTGATGTGCAGACATTGTAATTATTGCAAACTGACTCCAATCTCTTCCAGTTGATGAACTGCTTCTCTTCTCCACTTGCAGCTCGCCCATTTGTCGCCAGCCTGCCTCGCGTGCCATCTCAGGCAATGCACTGACCGTCCGTCCGATGCATAACAATCCGTACTTCTTTCTCACTGCTGGCGATCGCCATCTGCGCCTGTGGAGCATTGTGCGCGAGCAGAAGAAACTCTATGTGCAGGACGTCCATTTGGCCAGCAAAACTCGCACGTTCTATTGTGCTCGCATCGATAAAAAGGATGAGTTCGCGTATCTGGGCAGTGGCACCGGCGACATCATTAAGATCGTACTCAACTGCTGCGACAGGGACAATGTGACCCGGCCGGGCACGACTAGCGGCATTCTAGGTGCCTTTGGCACACACAATCCACGCAAGCCCACGGGCCGTGATTGCAATCGCTATGTGAATGGCGTGCGTGCCCTGTATGTGCTGGAGGAAGGACGTCTGCTGATTGGCGCTGGCGATGGCGAGGTTCAACTGGTGGAGGAGCGTACAGAGGTGCCATTGATCAACTTCCGAGACTATCCCGAACCCACTTGGCCCTATTTGCGCGTGGTAAGCCCCACACTTAAGCTTGCTGCAGTTATGTGCCTGTTAAGCTTCTTCTTCTTCTCCTCATTAAGGTTAAGCGAACTCGCGTCTCGGGCCGCATCTCGTCCTTTGTGCGCAGCACTCCAGAGAAATTCTACATCTGCACCGACACGAATGAAATTTACATGCTGAACATAAACTCCTGGGTCTTGAAGCTGCTGCGCACATGCCATGCCAAGGCAGTCTACTTCATAACATTTCCCAAGTAGGTCCAGCGACACTGTTTCCCGCCATGTCTGTCTCTTCATTCCCAACTATTGCAGAAACTACGCAGCTGTCTTTGCCACCGCTGGCCACGAGAGCATTCGCATCTGGTCCTCCAATCGCAAGCAGGAGCTGCTACGCATCATGGTGTACAATTTCAACTGTGCCGCGGTCCGCTTCGCCCACGACGGAACCAGCATTGTGTCCGTATGGAACGACGGCATTATTCGCGCCTTTACCCCCATAACGGGGCGTCTCATCTATGCCATACCCAATGCACACAATAAGGGTGAATTTTGATCCTTAAATTGTAATCCGTTTATCACCTTAATTTTTCTGTAATATTTTCTTAGGCTGCAGTGCCTTGGCCGTAGCATCAACGGGTCGGTTTATCGTAACGGGCGGCATCGAGGGCCAGGTGCGCGTGTGGAAGATCGAGCCGTACCGGCAGAATTTAGTGGGCGTGTTGAAGGATCATTCGGGTCCCATCACCTCGCTGGACATCAACTATCTGGACACGGAAGTAATTTCCGCTTGCACTGACGGCTCCTGCGTCATTTGGGACATCAATCGCATGACCCGCAAGCAGGTGGTCACTGCCAATACGCAGTTCATGTCTGTGCTCTATTTCCCCACTGGAGTCCAAATACTTACCTGCGGCTCCGATGGCCGAATCATCTATTGGATGGTCTACAACGGCGCACTAATACGCGAACTAGCCGCCTCGAAGAAGTCGTCCGTGAACTGTCTTTCCATGAATGCCACAGGCGACTATTTCGTTAGCGTTGGCAGCGATCTGCAGGTGAAGCTGTGGGACTATAACAGCGGCGATGTGGTCGGTATTGGCTCGGAGCACGCTTCGTCCGTAATTAGTGCTGCGTACAGTCCATGCGGCAAGACTTTCGTTACAGGCAGTACGGATGGGTCGCTGATCATTTGGGAAGTGCCCGAGGAACACTGGGGCAGTCCCAATCCACCGGACGGTCCCAGCTACCAGCTGCCCAAGCCACAGCCTAAGGGCAAGCCAGCTGTTCAGTCGCGCGTCGACTCGGGCACTCGCTTGAAGCCAGCTCCGGGCGAGAATATCAATGGACTGCTGAAGGCAACACCCAAGGACGACATCTGCTGTGTCGAATGCCCACCGTGCGCCAAGAAGGAAGGGAAGGCCGCCGACGCCTTTGCCGAGTGCAAGATTGTGCCGGACGTAAGGAAATGTTAAGATGTTCAATTTCCCACTTCTACGTTTTAATTAGCTTAGTCTAATAAAAGAGCATTTAAGAAAAAAATAAGACAAACCCTATTTTAGCTGTAGTTAAAAATAATATCATGAATATTTTAGATTCTGTATTTTTGGAATTTTAATAAAGATCTCATTAGATTAAAAACAGTAAAAGAAGCATGTTCCAAAACGTATTTTATCACACCAAAATTTTATTCTGCTTCGACGCCAGCTGCTTCAGTACTATCTAGATGGAACTCGTCGAATTAAAGTCCTCTTGGATATCAGATTCCTCACGCTCATCCTTGGCGAACTCGTAGTTCATCTCCTTGGCTTCTTTGGCAGCAGCTTTTTCTTCGGCCTCTTGTCGTTTACGCTCCTTTTCACTAAAGGCCAACTGTTGCTTGCGGTCCTTCTCAGCCTCGGCCTCTAGTCGCTTGCGCTCCTTGGCAGCTTCGGCCTCTAGTCGCTTGAGCTCCTTGGCCTCTTCTGCTTGTTGTTTTTTCTCTTCTTTTAAGGCTTGCTGCAGCTGTTTTTTGGCTTCTTTGTCGGCTGCTGCCTGTCGCTTCTTAGCTTCGGCCTCCCGATTCTTATTGTGCTTTTTCCACGTCTTATTCAGTTTTCCGAATTCTTTAAGGCGTTCCTCCCTCTCCTTGTCCGTCTCGGGCGTCTTGCCAATGGCCTCTACATCAATCTCATCCTCATAGCCATCCGGAGGCAAAGGATTCACGTCAGGATTATGAAAGCGACTTCTAAGCCCGTCGCCAAAGTAGAATGGCTTTGTGCGCACATACATGTGTCCCCACTTTTTAAACTCGGGCCGTTCATGGTCATGATGTCCGGTTAGGACAAGGAGTGACAGTATTGCTATCATGGGTAGGGCACACATCAAGGTGATCCTCTGCCACATCTTCGCATGGCCCTCGCACGGTGCTAGGTAACATAAGGAAAATTCGCTTAAATTAATGTTGAAATAATACTATGCTGATTGTCTTACGTGGAGTGGGGCACGGTTTGCATGGACATTTTGGAGCTGAAGCTGCCTTAGCATGTGCACACGGCGCTTTGCCTTTTCCCTCACCTTTACCCTTCTCGTTTGACTTTTTGGTTGCCTTCTCACGTTTTTCGATTAATTTTTCGCAATGTTTCTGATCGGCATTTTTTTGTTCTTCTTCTGAACCGGCCTGCTTTTTTTTTTTGCACTTGCCTCCGCCACTAATTTTAGTGTGATCCGTTTCCTTCTTGCTGCCTCCTTCCTTGCACCCGCCTTCCTTAGCTATAACGTTAGGAGTTCGGCACATCATGCTTTTAAAATTAAATTATTTCCTTACCTCCTTTTGTGTCTTTAGACATGTAACGAAAATGTGCATTGGTTACTGATGGAATCCGTTGGAATCTCATTCGCGACCATTTTACAAGGCTTAATAACTGAAGCATGGCTTTTAGGGAAGAAGCAGACCTGAAAATTTTTCTGGAGACTAAAATTTAAATATCCTACCCAATTTTGTAGATAAATATATATATATATATTCCTTAGAACCTAACTTCAAAGCCAACTCTAACAATTTTATTCATTTGAATAGTTTTCAAAAGAGTGCGCCAACAGTTACATTAATGCAAGCGTTATCGATTGTTCTTTGTCAACAACTGTGCTGTTAGCTGACCACTATTAACAGAATTCTGTTAACGGTTACATTGGACTATCAAAAATAAAATTTAACAGCAACTGTTATTTAAAGAGATAAAGATTTATTTAATACCACAGAACTGTGGCAATATGGGGTATACAAATACTAAATTCTGATATATTCTCCTCTTTAACTCAAATACATGTAAAACTGATTAGCGTGACCGAAGCGAAAAGTTAGTATGCGACAACTTCACCTTTTAATGCCTAGCACACAAGTGCATGCTAGAATTAACAAATAACACATATGTATGTATGTATAACAAACATATAATGGAAGTGGTGGGTTTCAAAACACTTGAATAGAGTAATGGGTGTCTGACAGTTCACCAACAACTCAGAGCACTTTTGCCTTTTTACAGTCTGATTGGACTTTTTGTTAACAGATGTTATTCAGACGCCGTCGAGGAAGCATTAAACACTTGCGTGCATATACATACATATGTCTTGTTTCAAATAATTGTTGAGCGTAATTTGACATTCGGTCGTTATTTTAAATTATTTGTGCGAGTGTGTACTATAAAATCGATTTAATACAACAATGAAGGTCTGTTGCATTGGCGCTGGTTATGTCGGCGGCCCAACATGTGCGGTAATGGCACTCAAGTGTCCAGATATAAGCATAACGCTGGTCGATAAAAGCGCTGAGAGAATCGCACAATGGAATTCGGAGAAATTGCCCATTTACGAGGTTAGTTTAAGTTATTGTCAAATTGTTGATCATGTTACATCCGCAATAAATTAATGTGCAAATGTACAGATGCACTGACGTTGGCGAATGCATGCTTGTCAATGCATGTGTGTGTGTACTTGTTTTTGTGCGAGAGTGTGCTAGAACAAATGCATTTATTGTGTACGTGCGTGTCTGTGCGTCTGATGTGAAGATCTGTCACGCTCGTGCTATACAAGAGATGAATAATAAATTGAAGCAAGAATCCTAAACAAACAACAGACACATCAATCAGAGCCACAGATACAAGTGGCCAGACGTCGATGAACTTCTCTTGTCCATGTTTCAAGTACACGGCTCAGCGGCTGTCTGACAAACAGTTAGAGACGCAAACCAGTTCCCCAACGGTTTGAAAACTGATTTGTACACAGCGCGCACCTTTCTAGCCCTCTCGATCTGAGGCACGCACAACAGCCGTGCGTTTGGCTGCGTGCTGTTCGACTCACAATAGAGACGAAGAGAGGGCACCTGATCATTGCGAACACAAAAACAATTGGTGCTCGGCAAGGTCAATGGTCACTCTCCTCCCTCTGCCGCCCAGCAGCGAAGAGTGAACCTCACATGCCGACGGCAGACGAGTATTCATTAGTCATTCACAAGGTGCACACACACACAGATACAAGTGCGTGTATATGCTTGCCAAATAATTACACTTGCTTACAAGATTGCGGTATCGATTTGACCTACTCTGGCAGGTGGGAAGCCCTTTAAGGCAAAGCTGCCAGAATCCTCACATGTTACTTGGGTTCGGGCAATACATATATGTATATTTCCCTTTTACTTCTATTTTCTGTCGCATTTCCGTTTTCGCTTTTTATTTTGTGATATTCTAGACTCGTTTCCGCCCGCGCCTCATTATTACCCCAATCCTTATCAGCCCGTCCACATTACGTCTTGTGAGCCAGATAAGCAGCAGAGTTCTGTTCCGTTATCAGTCCCTGCTGGATAATATAAAAACAAAAGAATAACATTAAATTTTGCAAGAATTCTAAACGGGTTTCCCACTGCCAGCGATTAGAGCCGAACAATAGAGTAAGTTTGATTTATTCGATGGCGTAATATCTGTCAATAGTCCAAGGCTTTAGCATAAACACCTTTTATATGCATATAAAAGCTTTGATGGTCATCTTAGTGTGATTACATCATTGCAACTGCATTTACAATGTTTTCGAAACAGATACAGCAAATAAGAGGAGGAACAAAGATAAAAATAATAATAGATAATGTTGACATTGACTGCACTCATAGTTTCTTGTGCACATATTTGCCCAGGTGCCAAATAGACTGTTGCCATTCTCTAAGAAATGCAAATACGCTAATTGCATTTTCTATTTGCAGTTTATCAATGGCCAGACACATATTTAACTTCATTAATTAGAGCAGGCAAACATCAAATTTGTTTACCAATTGCATGTCTATCGATTGTCTTAAGATCAATTAAGTGATAGAGCAGTTCATTAAAAAATATAAAAATGAAAGATAATTCTGAAATTAGTTTACCTATTGAAATTGGCCCTAACTGATTTGATGACAAATAGATTTTTGCGCTTTGCTCAGCATTTGTGTTTTGCTCTACTTCCTCGTCTTCTTATTCTTCTTGTTCCCATTTCCACATTACTTAGCGCCTGCTTCTTCTTTGCCAAAGTTATCATGTAAAAGGTTCAATAAACCACAATTCTGATTAAAATGCAAACCTGATGGTCTATGGAAAAATACCAATTTAAATATGTACATACATACATATACATATGTATCTCGTTCAATATATTCTTGGTATATGTATTTATATATTATTTTATTTATCTAAAAAAAAAAAAACATTTGATAAGATTAGCTGGAGGCAAAACTCGAAAAATCTTATCTCGTTCAATCCATTCAGTGAAACGAACTTTTGGGCTGCTCGCTGTGCCTAAAACGGGGCCAGATCAATCTATGTTTGATATGTATTTATAATTTTCCGATTAAAACGGTATTTCTGTTGCCCCACAGCCCGGTCTCGATGAGGTGGTCAAGAAGTGCCGCAATGTGAACCTATTTTTCTCCACGGACATTACGACAGCCATCAAGGAAGCTGAACTGATTTTCATTTCCGTCAATACGCCAACGAAGACCTGCGGCAGCGGCAAGGGTGAGGCCCGCCTCCCCCTACATAAATCCTATAGCTATAATTAACCTATATCAACTTTCAGGTCGTGCTGCGGATCTGAAGTATGTGGAGAGTGCAGCACGCATGATAGCCGAGATAGCGCAGTCCAACAAAATCGTCGTCGAGAAGAGCACGGTGCCGGTGCGAGCGGCTGACAGCATTATGCATATATTGCGAGCAAATCAGAAGCCGGGCATACACTATGACATACTATCGAATCCCGAGTTCTTGGCCGAGGGCACTGCCATCAACGATTTACTGAATGCGGATCGAGTTTTGATTGGTGGCGAGGAAACGGCCGAGGGTCATAAGGCGGTGGAGAAGCTGTCGTGGATCTATGAGCATTGGATACCGAAGAAGCATATATTAACGACGAATACGTGGAGCAGTGAGCTATCCAAGTTGGCGGCCAATGCATTCCTAGCGCAGCGCATCTCAAGCATCAATTCGCTGTCCGCGGTGTGCGAATCAACCGGAGCGGATGTGTCGGAGGTGGCGCGCGCCATAGGTCTGGACTCACGCATCGGTTCCAAGTTCCTGCAAGCCTCGATCGGCTTCGGGGGTAGCTGCTTCCAGAAGGATATTCTTAACCTGATCTACATATGCGAGAACCTCAACCTGCCTGAGGTGGCGGCCTACTGGCAGCAGGTGATTGACATGAATGAATACCAGAAGCGCCGTTTCTCGCAGAAGATCATCGAGAGTTTGTTCAACACGGTGTCGGACAAGCGCATCGCAATCCTTGGATTTGCCTTCAAGAAGAATACGGGCGATACACGTGAAACGGCTGCGATAACCGTTTGCCAGACGCTGCTGGAGGAGGGCGCCAAATTGGACATCTACGACCCCAAGGTGGAGCCGGAGCAAATCATTGACGATCTAACGCATCCCAGCGTAACGGAATCTCCAGAGAATGTCAAGAAGGCGGTGCAGATACACAGCGATCCGTACAGCGCCGTGAGAGCTACACACGCTCTGGTCCTGTGCACGGAATGGGATGAGTTTGTGAATCTGGACTACAAGCGCATCTATCAATCGATGATGAAGCCGGCGTACATATTCGACGGGCGCAAGATTCTGGATCACGAGCGTTTGCTGCAGATTGGATTCCATGTGCAGACTATTGGAAAGAAATATCAGCGGGCGGGACTTCTTCGCTCATGGGGCATTGTGCCTCAGCTGTAGGCGTGTGGGCATTACGACTTAAATCTGTCAACAATTTCCAGTATTTACGCACCTAAATGTAAATATGCTGTTGTGTTATATCTATATATGAATGGTCCAAGTATTCCGCTAGATACGCCTAAGTATTCCCACATCTATTTCTACAACCAGATGTCGTTCCAGTTGCAATATCTAAATACATAAATATATATATATATATATAACTATTTCCGTTGCAAACGGTCTGCCCTATTACTTTACTATATACAGGAGCTGCATTTCTGTATCATTTGATCGCTGAACAAGCATTTACACACATTATGTAAATTTTATAATAAAATAAACAAACATTTATTCATGCATTGAGCAATCAAAACGGTATTCTCCTTACAATTTGACGATGCCAAAGGTATGCAGTAGCTGCGGACAGGCTGAACCAGGTAACCAGATAGGAGAGATGATCGTTGCGTAGTGTAACGCGAGTCTGTCCACCTATGGGACTACCCTCTGGCGCCTTTGGATCGTAGACCGCGTCGAGGAAGATGGGCTGAGCGCCAGAGCTCTTGCACATCCTGTTCAAGTCGCGATAGAGATAGACTTGACCATCTTTGTGATCTGGTGTGAACTGTGGACGTGTCTCGCCTTGGCGTACAACGGCCGTCAGTTCCACCTCATTTTGGTACTGGCCCAAGGAACGTGTCTCCTTCTCAGTATGCTTTCGTGAGATCCAGCCTCGGTTAACAAGGACAATGTCACTAATGAAGCGAAAGAGGATTATGGGATTACTATTAATATAGCTTGTCTAGGGCTTACTCCCTATCTGCCAATTGGAACGGTGTGATGACGAGGTAGCCGTTGCCTGAGTCGCGCTGGGAGAATAGTCCACCTTGTGTTTCCCCTCCATCTGGCCGGATGAGCGAGCGGGGTCCCATCAACATCTCCTTGTCATGCAAAAAGCGGCCACGCAGCTTAACCAAACGGTACTCCATTTGTGATAGCTGGCTTAAACTAAATAAAATAGGCTGCGTTAAAACAGAAGCTTATGATGCTAGCCTTTCAACTCACTCATCCGGCAGATCAACTGGCTCCATGTGCAGTTGCTTATCCAGCTCCTTAATTAGTTGCTCCTTCCAGATTTTGCGCTTCACTTGCCAAACGCCTAGGCCAAATGTTGTGGCGGGTATGATCTGCCGTAGGACGGTTAGTGGGCGTAAGGCTATTTAAAGGCTTACTTACGAGTAGAAACCAACCGAGTGCTGTGATTTTGTCCTTCTTCTTGGCAATCGGAATACTCGTTATGTAGTCCACTTTTGGGTGCTGTTGTGTCATCTTTCTAGTGACCAATTGCAGTCTGATGGTGGGCATCGTGTTTGTGCTGCCAGCCAGGCGTTGCAAAGCGACGCTTTGCTTACATATTTGAGAGCTTAAACGTATCATAATTAGTTCTTATTAAATTAATACAATTTCACAAACGAATTGAAAAATCTGATCATAATATTACAATTCTGTTAACAGTGGAGCCAATCTAATAAGTCAGCTGTTTATTGCAGTTGAGCGGCTCTGTTAAGTCAGCTGTGGGCTGTTAAGCCAGATATTTGTGCTTCGTGCCGGAATTGGTTTTGGTCGAGTTGGCAGCACTACATGTTATTAGAACATTGCGTTTCGGTTTAAACAATTAAAATTCAGTTTAATTAAAGCATGTTGTGCACACGCGCAGCTGCGAGGCTTGGGAGTGTCTTCACTACATCAGGACTGGTGTGTAAACAAATAGAAATCACAGAGCTTAACTCTTAGAAGTGGCCTCTGCAACTGCACCTGCACCACTCTTATATAAACCACACTGGCGGTTGTTTTTATCCCACAGGTAGCGCAACAAACATATACGCATCGTGTGGCAGCAGCTGCGGCAATTAGATTCACCCACCAATGCCGACTCTGCTCCACTGGCGTTGTGGACAGTCCTGGGAAATCAACAAAACAAACGGCGGAAGATGGTAGCATATTGAAACGTGTTCTGCACAAAGTGGGCTTTACGCCCAATACAAAAGCCGTGAGTACTATAAATAAAGAATACATAACAGATGTCTAAAAACAAAACTCATTGCAGCGCCTCAAGGTCACGAGTCATCTGCTGTATGAGAGTGTGGCGGACAAGATCAACTATGTTGCCTTCTTTCGCGATTTTAATTTGCCCAACACATTCAACTCCTGGTTCCTGGTTACTGAGCTGCATGTCTGGCTCTTAATGATGCGCTCCATGGCCGAAGGATCAGAAACTGGCGAAGATGGACGCTTCCTGAGAAACTGCATCGTGGAGGCAATGTGGGGAGACGTAAATACACGCGCCAAAAAACTTGGGGTAAGTGCTAAAACTCCATTGAACTCGTTGAGTTATATATTTTATTTGTTCTGCAGGCGAATAATCCCTCTCAAACGAGAAGGCAAATAGAGATTCTCTCGGAACAATTTCAAGCGGCACTGATCGCCTACGACGAGGGCATCATGTCCGATGATCGGGTGCTCGCGTCTGCTCTTTGGCGTCGCTTCTTCGAAATGGATTGTGACGATTACACTCAAATTGAGCGTCTGGTCAAGTACGTGAGGAAACAGGCACTTATGTTGGATAGTTTAAGTCGCGATCAGTTCATAACAAAGCCAAACGTGGCGTGGCATGATCTGGACAAGTGCAAGGTTAACGCATAGAAAATGTTTAATTTTTTCTTTTAGTTTGTTTATTAAAGGTCTATTTACAATGCTAAGTCTTATATATTTAAATAACCAGGTCGTTGATGGGCTCATCCACTAGAGCTCGAAGCTGACACTTGAGCAGGAAGGCCAGAATTCGACGTTCCGCTCGCACTTTCTGTACGCCCTTTAGTTGCCCCAAAATCCGGCTCATTTGTAGATAATCGCTTGTGGATGACGATGGCGATGCGTCCCCAGCAAGAGTTGACCTTTCTTCAGCTGCGGGTTCTATGTTTAGCTGCAGACGCTGCTCTACTGCATCATCTGCTTCCTCGAAAATGATTTCTTCTTGTAGCATTAAATCGCTTGGCTCAATAATTTCCTCAATTATTAAGGTATTGTCATCATGCTGTTCCATATCGGTGACATGCATCACAACGCAATCTTCATACGACTGCCACGCATTCTGATCCACAAAGGATTCCTTCTGCTCTACATTTGGCGGCCTCTCGACTTTCGCCTTGGATTTAGGCCGCGATTGCGCATCTGTTAAGAATTGTAATCGTTTAAAATAGGGCCAGGTTGAGCCGCCGGGTCGTCTTGATTCCTTGCGATACTGATAATGTAAATTATTCCAGCGCATTAGGCAGAAATCCACTGGAAAGAAGTCCACAATTATTGGTAATTCGATAAGGAATAGTCCAATTTACCATCACAATCCATTATCTCAGCTATTTTCGACCAGATCTCCGTCTTAACTTTCATAACATCATAGTTCGAAAGTCCGGTCTGGCGTTTATACAACACGGTATTAGGCTCGACATGATCGATGAGCTTGAAATCAAATGGACGATTCTTTTTATAGCTGGTGCGCATATTTAACAAAGTCTGGAATCAATTTTGAATAATAGTGGAGTGACATTACGCATATTAGCGATTAAGTGGCTAAAATATATACATATCTGTTAAATTGAAAAACAGTGTTCGATAAAGACAAAAAATCAGTTTATTTTTAAACATAATCATTAAAAAGTGCAACCTCTAAAAATGCAGCAACCGTAACATTTCATTTCATTTTAGTATACATTTAATGGTGTCACTCTACTTTAATGCTTTTTTTATTTGTGTAAAACAGAGTTGCTTTGATTTATAAATATCGAATATGTCAGATATCGAGCATAACTAAGCGAGCAGTTTCTTTCATCTCTAATACTGACGTAGGTGCAAAACCTGGAAAATTGTAAGGTGAAGTGAAAATTGCAAAAAAAAAGTGAAAAAAGATAAAATATTTGGCAAATAATTGTGCAATTCAAGTGCTGATAAAAATGAACATGTAAGTAACAATAATTTTCATTGGGGCACATCAAATTTACGTTGTTTTTCGCAAAGAACCACACATGTGGCAATGAGACTGCTGCACAGGGGAAATTTTTTTTTTTTCATATACTTGCTAAAAATCGATAAGTCAAAATGGCCGAGAGAGTAGCTAGTGAAAATCACATCGAAAAGTAGAAAAAATAGTTTGGAACTACTTTTGATGCTCAAAATTATAATTAATGGCGCACAACGCTCGTTACAGGTATAACGGACAGGTAAATGGTTATATGGGAGGTGCACCCACCGGTGGTATGCCCAACAATCGTATGGGCGCTGGCGGCGGTGCTGGAATGTTCCAGCGTAATCGCTCGGCTCCCTACATTCGTGGTGGACCCGGCGGTGGCGCTGGTACTGGTGGATTCAATGGAGGTCGCATGAATATGGGCGGCCCAGGAGCTCGCGAGGGAGGAGGTTTTAATGGTGGACAGAACAGCAACCGCACGTCCACCCATGGCGCCCATCTGCCATCAATTATTTGGGCAGAGGTGTCTCTTACACCATTCCGTAAGAACTTCTATAAGCCTTGTGAATCTGTGTTGGCTCGCACTCAAGGGGAGACAGAAACCTTCTTGAGCAGCAACGAGATAACTATTAAAGGCAATGAGGTGCCCACTCCTAGCATTGAATTTGAGGAGGGCGGTTTCCCTGACTATGTAATGAATGAGATACGCAAGCAGGGCTTTACCAAGCCCACTGCTATTCAAGCTCAGGGTATGCCCATCGCATTGAGTGGCCGTGATCTGGTGGCCGTAGCCCAAACCGGTTCGGGTAAGACATTGGCCTATGTCTTGCCCGCTGTGGTCCACATTAACAATCAGCCGCGCTTGGAACGTGGCGATGGACCCATTGCTTTGGTACTCGCACCCACACGTGAGCTGGCCCAGCAAATCCAGCAGGTAGCTAGTGAGTTTGGGTCGAACACTCAGGTGCGCAACACTTGCATTTTCGGCGGTGCCCCCAAGGGCCAGCAAGCTCGTGATTTGGAGCGTGGTGTAGAGATTGTCATTGCGACTCCTGGACGCTTGATTGATTTCTTGGAGCGCGGAACCACCTCGCTTAAGCGCTGCACCTATCTGGTGTTGGACGAGGCCGATCGCATGCTGGACATGGGCTTTGAGCCGCAAATCCGTAAAATTATGCAGCAGATACGCCCAGATCGTCAGGTGCTCATGTGGTCCGCCACCTGGCCCAAGGAGGTGCGCCAGCTGGCCGAAGAATTTCTCAACAACTACATTCAGGTCAACATTGGCTCCCTATCGTTGAGCGCCAATCATAACATACTCCAGATTGTCGATGTCTGCGATGAGTCGGAGAAGATCGTTAAGCTCATACAGTTGCTAACCCAAATCTCTGGTGAGAATGAGACCAAGACCATCATATTTGTGGAGACCAAGAAGCGTGTGGATGAGATAACACGCAATATATCACGCCAGGGCTGGCGTGCGTGTGCCATTCACGGCGACAAGTCGCAGCAGGAGCGCGACTTTGTGCTATCGAGTTTCCGCAATGGACGCCACTCCATACTGGTGGCCACCGATGTGGCCGCTCGCGGATTGGGTGAGTGTTTCGTAGCTTTTGCGCCAGCAGCTGGCTAATGCCAAGCTGAGCTGTTGTCTTTTTTGATGCGCTCCATAACCAATAACCGAGCAAGTGTTGCTGTGGATCAACAACATGACCAAAATGCCAAATGCCAAAATGGTTTTGTTTCATTATTTGATTCGTCGTCGTCGTCGTCTGGCAGCGACCGTCAGCGATGAATCGGCCAACACCGACCAGCCTATTACTCTTTCTCTCTCATTCCTTGGCTTTCACTTTTCTTTCACATTCTCTTATGCTCCGCTTCTCTCTCACCGTTCGAGTGGGACAAGTTGACCTTTGTGCATTTACAGGTTAATTTGTGCATTGCATGTCTAAGTCTTCTCTCCTTCCCAACTTTCCTCCCGTTTGCTTCCGACCGGCGAAGCATTGAAAGATATTTTTCTTTTTATTTACATTTATTTGTTCGCTTTAAATATTTTTTTCCGTTCCCAAAAAAAAGAAAAACTTAAAAAAAAAAAATCTTTAAAATGGTGTGGTCGAAATAATAATGAGGGAATGTGTTCTCCCTGCATTTTGCTGGTTATATAAAGTTTATTCCACATATATGTACTCTATTGTGTTTTTAGTTTGTTGCTCTACGTGTTTCTATCTAGTCTTTAGTTGTGCTTCGTCAAATTACACTTGAGTAACCTAACATACCGTATGCAATATGTTGTCAGTCAAGGACTCAATGGCTTAGCAAAATACGAGTAACTTGATTAAATCTGAATTAAGACCACAAGGAAATAATGAAATCGGGTTTTTCGGTTAACCGAATACGAAATGCCTTTGTAGAGGAAATCTAGCTCATTTTTTCCGATTGATAGCAGCTGGAGATTAAACAGATATTCATGATGCGACTGTGGATACTTATTTTTATATTTACTCATAAGTCATTTTCTATAATATATCCCTTACAAATTGTTAGTTACTCTACAATGGTATACATATATTTAAGGATCGCCAAAAAGTTTTTTTAATTACACTCTTGAAAAGAATGGCCAGTTCTTCAAAGAGTTGTAAACATATATAATTTTTTTTTTTAAACAAATTTTTTTTAAGTTCAAATTCGGAATTAAAAAAAAAGAGTTAGCGATATATTTTGCGGCCAAGAAATTTTTGACTGATGCTTATTTTCGTAGTTTATTTGTAATTATTATAAAAGTATTATGTATATTGTATATTACGTCGCTCCTATATGTATAAAACCTAAATTTGTGTGTGAACAAAAATATCATCAGCACTTTTTGAAATGGACTTCGATTTTTATATGGCAAAAGTAAAAAAAAAAAAGAAAAAGAAAAGAAAAGAAAAACCATAACAAGAGAAAAGTTAAATGTTAAAAGTTGTATACACAAAACAGATAAAGAAAAAAAAAAAGTTAAGCTTTATATACAAGTTGAGGGTTGAATTCTTAAGTTTTTAGCAACGCGGAACTCTCATCACTTTAGCTCCGCGCCCAGGCTACATCTACAACAGCTACAACCGAAACAACAACAACAGAGCCGTAACAACATTTATTACGTAAGCCCTATCTAATATCTAATCATAGATCGCACACGGGGTAAGTACTAGGCTAATTATGAACCAACACTTTCGCTCTCTCCTCTCTCACTGACGCACTCACTCAGTCAGTCAGTCAGTCAGTCACTAACATGTCCCTCTTTCGCCCTAACAACCTTGCATCCCCTCGTCCAACCTCTCCCCCATTCCCCGGTAGACTCATAAAAACTAACTGACTCCTAGCACCCACTCATCACATTTTTATTATAAAACCTACATCTTAAGTTTAATCAAGCCGTCTCTTGTATGCATTAAGCTTAAAAAAGATAATATATATTAAAATAAAGATTTGTGTATTTCAAAAAGAAGAAAAAAAACAAAATGAAGAGAACACAAAGGTCGAGGTCCACATTTCTGCAGTATAGAAAAAACATATATCTGTTTGCCAAAGATGTATAGTTGTTAATATACGCTAAATAGTATTGATGGCGAAATTTTTGTTCAAATCAAAACCATAAAATATGTAGAGCAAATCAAATATGATTGCAAAACAAGTTATCAATTAAAGTGCTTATATTAATTTTAGCAAAATACATAAAACAAAAAAAATAATTCATTACAAAAACAAAAAACACACAAAATGAATAAAACACACACATAAGTTTCTGTTTTTGTTTATAGTTCTTGAGTATGTATTGAGAATATCAAAGAGAAGCGTATAATTTGTAAAACATGTTTAACATATTCATAACTTCTTCAATTTTCAAATCGAAACGCAAAACAGACGTTGACGATGTCAAGTTTGTGATCAATTATGATTATCCTTCGAACTCGGAGGATTATGTGCACCGCATCGGGCGTACCGGTCGTTCCAATAATACGGGCACTGCGTACACCTTGTTTACGCACTCCAATGCCAACAAGGCCAATGATTTGATTCAAGTGCTGCGCGAGGCCAATCAGGTAATTGATTGAACACCAAACATCTCAGCTTCTATATCCTCTTTATAAATGTATTGCCTGTTATTTTCTCCCATATAGACTATTAATCCCAAACTGATGAACATGGCTTCCAATGCTGGCTATCAGAAGCGTGGTGGCATGAACTATCGCGGCAACAATGGTGGCTATCAGGGCCGCAATTCCCAAATGGGCAACAACTATCGCAACAACCAGAACATCAATAACAACAACAACATGAATAGAAATGGCAACGGCAACAATGGCTACAACCCGGCTGGTCCGCAGCGCTATGACCAAAAGGTATCGCGCAACTCGCCGCCCTCTTCGGGTGGCTATCGTCCGCCAGCCATCGGCTATCAGCAACAGCAGCAGCAGCAGCAACAACAGCAGCAGCAACAGCAGCAGACACCATCACAGCAACCCAATGGAGTGCAGTTCTCACGTTTCAATCCGAATGCCGCTTGCTTTGAGCCGAAGAACCAAGTCTCGGGCGGGCAGCCACAACATATGGCCGCTGCTCAGGCAGCAGCAGCAGCCGCTGCTGGTTATGGCTATGGCGTCGAACAGAAGCGTTCTCGCTTCGCCTTGAATTTGAATATGCCGCCACCACCCATTCCACACCAACAACAGCAGCAGCAGCAACAACAGCAACAACAACAGCAGCAGCAGCCACAGCCGCAACAGCAGCCACAACAGCCGCAACCGCAGCAGTTGCCGGTGGGAGGAGCAGCCCCCATGCCGCCACAGGCATACGGACAGTATACCAGCATGTCCAGTAGCATGGCGACAGTGTCGCTGAACGGAGGTGCACCCAGCATAGCGGCTAGCGCCTATCGGGCCCCATACGCAATGCCGTACGTGATGCCGCCACCACCATTACCCGTACAAAACTAAACTTAACAGTAACGCCAAATTGTACGAGCCTAAAGGACTAGATCCCCTAAGGGTCTAGAATAATTTCTGCTCGAATATAATTTCCTTTCCATCACTAAAATATAAATACACACAACAATACACACAATACACAAACACACGTACACACACGCACTCACTCACACCATCACGTATGGACAAAAGAAAACGTGCACATCAGCGTATGCAACTTCGAGTAGATTAATGTCTTAGGCATCAACATCTAAGATCCCAGACTCGTGTAGATCTCCTCCGCCCACACATATTAGTAATATAATATGGTTTAAACTGGAATCAAATACGCTTGCAATTCGATAAATTCACTATTCGTTTACCTGTAATCGAACGTACACGAACACAAGCACACACTCACATTAACACATACAAACACACAAATCATTTAGTTATAAGCATTTGTTTTAGTCAGACATTTGGGCAATTCAGTTGCCAACTGTTTTTTGGCATTTAGATTATAATTGGCCCCAGCGTATTTGATTTCTGTGACTATTCTCGAATAATCAAACCTATTCAATAATCTATCTATATTAATAATAATGCAAAATTGTAATTTGCAATGCTCCAAGCGACACTGAAACAAAGAAACAAACAAATATGATGATATAATTTCTTAGAATCAAATGCGTATTACATCGTCTTAAACCATATTATGTGACTAGTCTAATTGCTTAGCTGAAACTTCACAACAAACTTTCACAAAACAATAACAACAAGAACAACAAAAGAAAAAATAAAAATAACTAAAATGTATAATTCCATTTAATGTAAACTTATGAATTGATTTACAACTTATGAATAAAGGAGTTAATTAAACATCAGCAATAATTGGTTTTTACTTACGGGTTCCTTCGCTTGATTAATGATCGATTGCTTTCGCTTAACTTAATTGATTTTCATTTATTTTCATTTTTAAATATATATATATATTTTTTTTTTATATAAGAAAAAACTATTATACATCCAAAATTATCATAATAATAAATAGAACTAAAGTATACAAATATTACTAGACAGCATCACCGTCATCATCATTCATCAACATCATCATCATCATCATCATTAATTGAAATGATCTCTTATCAGTGGCTATCATTGTTGCATCTATCCGATCCAGCTAGAAATTTTCTCTTTGGGTTTTTTGACAATTTCTTTACCTCACACATTTTACAGAATTGATTTTTAAAAATTACACGATGAATATGATTATGACTAACAAAATTGTGAGAATGTAGAAGTCATTTTTGTTGTGTTGTGTTTTCTTTGTGTTTTTGTTGCTTTGTTGCTTTTGTAACTGGCTAACGTCTGGGCTTGCTTGGCGTACATAGAGTGTTATATACTCGATCCTTAAACTATTTGTCTGGCATTCTATCCCTCGCTCTTTGGCTGCCGGCTGATTACTTGGGGGCGTGTGTCTGCATAACTATGTATATATATATATAGTTATAGTTATAATGCAATATATTCCTGATTCGCATAACTTTCAGTAGTATTAGTTGCTGTTCTAATTTCTCGTTTTCTGGGCTCTTAACTACCCGATTGGGGGGGAGGGCAAGGAGTACTGAAACATTGAGTGCAGTTTTACAATTTTATCGATTTTTTTTCGTTTTTTTTTTTGCATTTTCTTTTTTTGTTTATAATTAAATTTTGTGTTTGTTAATTTTGCTTAAATTTGTTCTTTGGCGCAGTTGACTAATTCTGTGTTTGTTTTTGGATTTTGTTTTAGTTGTTTGCTAGGGGATTCGGCTTGCTTTGCTGTTTACATATATAGATATCACGAGAGTTCCTGCGAGAACTGCGTCTCCAGGGTGGGTCTAGTTCTAGTGGGATTCCTGTTGGGATTGCGTATCGGTGGTCCTGGGCTCCCATAGCCCGCCGCATACAGCTGCGGGCACGAGTCTTTTATGAGTTCCTGCGTCTCGCGCAGCTGCCGCTGCACCTGCGGCGCCAATCTCTGCACGCTGATTGCCGGCGGAAATTTGTATTCCGTGGGTGGCGCGGGCTGCAGAAAACGAAATATGAAATTATTATTTAGTAAAGTCTCAAGTGGAGTTCATGTGGAATAGCTGAACAGACTTTGTTTTAGGGAATCTCGCCCAGTCATGGCCACGCCCACTCACCTGAACATTGTGCATGACCTCGCCGTAGTAGGCGCCGGCTGCATTTGGCGGCTGTTGCAGCTGCGACGTTTGTGGCTGCAACTGTTGCTGTTGCTGCTGCTGTTGTTGCAACTGTTGCTGCTGTATGTGCTGCTGCTGCTGCAACTGCTGCTGCTGCTGCTGCTGGCTTTGGCTGTGTGGAGCGGTTGGTGGTTCGTAAGATTCGGAGGCGATGGGAACTGGAGCCGCTTGCTGGGCGACATTTTGGGAGGCAGTGCTCGGTACTCCGTAGTAGGAAAGCTGCAGGGGTGCGCGACCGGCTGTTGCGCCGGCGCCATTTAGGAAGCCCGTCACGCCCGTCTGCATCAGCGGCGAGCTGGCGGCAATATACTGAACAGGAGCTGCGCAAACGGGCGGCGGGGGTATGGCGCCATAGAGCAGCCGCTTGGGACTGACAGTTTGGGGCTTGGCGCCGGCAGGAAGCGTCAACATATGCCCACCATACGTAGCGAGCTGTTGCTGTTGTTGTTGCTGCTGTTGCTGTTGTTGCTGTTGTTGTTGTTGCTGATGTTGCTGGTAGAGCACCAGCTGCTGTTGCTGCTGCTGTTGCAGCTGATTGAGCTGCGCGGCGGCCGCTGCATTGGCATTGGACGTATTGACGAGATTGGCATCGAGTTGTGGCAGCAACTGCTGCGAGAGGATTAGCTGCTGCTGCTGCTGCTGATAGATCGCTGCCGCTTGATGTTGCTGCTGCTGTTGTTGCTGCTGTTGTTGCTGTAGTTGCTGCTGCTGCTGTTGCTGTCGCCCCGCCATGACGTGCTGAGGTAGATACTCAGTAGTGGGCAGCGTGTTGCACGCCGAGGAGGGCTGCAGTAGATGGCCAGCGGGTTCTCTCGTAGCGCCTCTCGTCTTGAGCGGCACTTGGGCCACCTGACGTATCGGCGTCGTCTGCAGCGAGCGGCTGGCGGAGGAGCATATGGATGCGGTGAGGCTGGCGGACTCCCAATGCTGGACCAGCGCATTCAGTCGAGCCTCCTCCAAGGCAATTTCCGTCTCGCTGGCCGAGTCATAGTCGGGCCCCTGCAAAGAGAATTGCTTTAGTCAAGTCTTGGATTAGCGATTGAGTCCTGGGCTCACCTCGTCGATCTTCTTGTCCAGCATGCGAAAGAAGTTCTGTTGGCTTGATGATATTTCTCTGCAAGGTGCAGGCAGTTTTAGTTGAGAGGAGGATTTTGGGGGGATGGGGGAGTGGCACATGGCACACTGGTTAGTTGCTACTTACTGGCTTTGGAGCAGCGACAGGTTTTTGGCACGCAGCAGCGAGACGGCCACGTCCTCCTCGGTGTCCTGTATGTCCTTATTGCTTTGTTCCTCGGTCTCGTCATGCTTCTCGCGCTCGCGCTGTTGCGCCTTCTCAGCATCCTCAATGTGACCTTCATCCTCATCCGTCTCAGCATCCGAGTCGGCTAAGTAAAGAAAGTGAGCGGAGGCAACATATGTAAGTATTCATTAAGTGGAAAACTAAAGCAATAAAATGTTCGCAACGAGTGCCTGGAGGACATTTGGCGAAGTCATAGAAAAGTGGGACAACAGCTGAAGACAGTTCCAGTGTTCGAGCTATCAATAATCCTCATAAAGAGCGAACGTTTCGCATCCAAAATTAAAAAGTTATGAAACATTTGCTTGAGCTGATGTCCTAGCAAGGGATTCATCCTTCGATCATCCTCTTAAAGTCTGAATCAAGCAGTTCGTCATCCCTTTTGAGGTACTTGGCGCTGCCTTTGGCCAATTTAATTAAGACGAGCCATGCATTTTAATGCAAATTCATCAGCCGCAGCGCAAAAATACGATATGAATGAAAAACTTTATAATTAATCTAGCCATAGTCGAAAAAGGCGAGAGCCTGACGAACGAACCTAAGGCCATCAGAATTTGGGTCTTTTATGGCACAAAGGCGCCATTGTGTATGCTACACTTTTGTTAACCCGTTTTGAGCGCAGCCCAAACACACGAACACACGAACACACACACACACCCACATACATACATGCGTATATACATACACAAAGCGACATTCATGCACATACATAAATAGAGACAAGGGCCCCAAGGGGACCACACCCACACAACTGGTGCGCCCATTGCAACAACAAGTTGCCTTTTAGTAGTTAATTACACACACACACGCACACACACACACACACACACACCCATGCTCACACACGAGAGAAAGGCTGTAAAAACAGCAACAACAACAACAACCTGATGACAAAAGGCTCTCAGGGCTTTGCCGAAAACTTTTGAATGTAGGCTAGGGCAACAATTTTATTTTACTGTGTTTTATTATAAGCGCAGATACACATGCACACACATATGTACATATAGACACACACGTGCTTATATTTAAGGCTTGCATGTGTGTGCAGCTTATAAGCCTAGTCTTTTAGTTGGCAACTGCAGGGCCTAAGCCCTGCTGCTGTCATATTAATCAATGATGTCCTCATTGTGAAAACAGGTGGCTTACACGCACACCCGTTACACATACACACACACACACGTGCACACAGACGCACCTATACACAGCTGCAAGGCAAATTGATGTCGTCATGCGTGTAAGCTTTTGTCATATGTGTCCATGTGCCAATGTGTGTGTGTCGTCAAGGCAAATAGACACAATCGCACACATGCAAACGCACTCACTCACACACATACATACTCACTCATTCGTACATACATACATACATACATAGGCGCAACTCCTTTGATTTGCTGCTTACCGTGTCCTCCTTTCTTGCCGTTTGCTTTACTCTTCGATTTCCTGGGATATAAATGTATTTTGCTCTGTCCACAGCCCATTTTCTGACTGTGCTGCTGCTGCTGCTGCTGACGGCGTCGCTGACGTTGACGCTGACGTTGTGCTGTTGTGTTGCTCTTGTTGCTGTTCTTCTTCTTCGATTTGTTGTTTTTGTATGTTTTGAACTTATTTTTTATTTATTTATTAATTTGTTGCTCGACACGTTCTGTGTAGTCTGCTGACGACCTGTATCTGCTGCCCTCGCTCGCTTGCTCGCGCGCTCTTTGTAGGTCTCTCTCTTTCGCTCGCTCGTCCTCTCTCTCGCTCTTTCCCGCTCTCTTTGTATACCTCTATTTTATTTACGTTTTTGTCACACGTCTCTGCTGTGTTTCTTTCTTTTTTTTTCTTCTTCTTCTTTCGATTTTATTAAATTTTCACTAATTTAACTATGTGTGTAAATTTAATTTATTTGATTTCTGCTTGTTGTTGTTGCTGTGCGTTTCGAGATCGTTTTTTAATGCGACATCAACATCATCATCAAACAACAACAACGACAACGACAACAGCAAGAATCGTACAAAAATATCATAACAACAAAATGAAAACACATTTGAGAGAATGGAACATTCCACATTGGCCACTTGTTCAAGAATCTCATTTGTCGACTATGTCTACGACATCGTTGTTGCCTGCTCAGTCGACGTCGTGCGTAAAACGCCCACCCACCCCATCATTTCCAGATCAAACCAAACACACATAAACACAAATACACACACGCACACACAAACACGCACACACTGAGCGCATAAAAACTTTTAAAAGTAGCGGAAATTAACTTTTTGCCTTGGACCGTACCTAGCGACAGATACCGTTGCAAATACCGTTGCTTGGCCACACTGAACCACCCGGCCGACCCACTGTTGTTGTTTCTCCGACTGTGCGTGCGCGCGTATGTGTGAGCTTGTGTTTGTGTGTGTGTGTGGCCCCAACCACTTGTTTCGCTCTGTGCGAACGATAAATTCAATTTGCAGCGTCAATTTGTAAACATGCACACGGCACCGCGGCACAGGACCCATAAAAGGGTTTGGCTCTAGGGTTGCCATACTATTTGTCTCACTACCGTAATTGTTGTTGTCATTACTGTTGCTGTTGCTGTTTCTGTTGCTGCTACTACTCCCGTTTCGATTTATGTTTCTGCTTTGATTTCAGTTTTTGCCGAGACGCGCGCGTTTTACAGCTTTCAACACTCGCGAGCGTTGTTGTTGCTTGTGTTGTTGTTGCTAATTTAAACAAATAACAATAATAAGCACAACAAATAATGCAACAAAAACACTTGAATTATATTCAATTATTCTCACATAGCGGAGCAGCAGCGGGCTGACCATAGCAGAGCGTCTGCCTCTTGCTCGCTCACAGTAAAACTTATAATAGACACACACAAGCGCACACACACACATGCACACATACACCCGCTCATACACACACCCACTTGGGCAGGCGAATGAGGCAGGCAGCGAGGCGCCAAGTAGCCGAAGACAACACACTCGTACAAAGAGAGAGTGAGCGCGAGAGAGCCACAAAGAGAGCGCGAGCAAGCTCCAGCATTGCCTCTCTCTTCCCGTTGCTACTGCTGCTGCTTCTTGCTCCTGTATGAGTGCGTGTATGTTTATGTGTGTGTGTGTGTTTGAGTGCGCGCTGCGTGCGAAATTGATTTTTCTATTTATAAAAAAAAATCAAAATATATCTGTATTTTCGTTTGTTGCGCGGCGCTCATATATATTTACTATATATACATATATTTTTTGTATGGATTATTATTTTTGTTGCTGCTGCCAAAAACATAATTTATGTTTTATTTATGATTTTCATTTCCCATTTGGCATTTTGTATTCAAGCATTTCGACGTTTCGTTTTCATATTCGTTTTAACGTGTGCGCGTTTTCATAGAAACTTGTTTGATTTATACGGAGCGCCACTTGGGCACAGCCATCACTCGGCCCCAGCGAGCAGCGTTTTTCAATTTCGATTCCGGAATCACAAACAATTTGTTTAGCGGCATATTTAGCTTGTGCCGTGCTGCATTTACCGCTTACTTTTATTTACACAATTTGCTTTAAGACTAAAAGGAACTTTTGCGCATCAATTTTCATTGTATATTTACACTCGGTTCTTTCATTTTTATGGATTTTCTGCGGAAAACTCGCCGAAAAAGTTTTCGGACTGCGACGCGTCGCTTGTGTGTGGAATTTTGTATGCTGAAATTTATGCTGCTTGACACTCCTCTTTGTGTCACACAGCGCACTTTTTGTGCTTTCCTCAATCGGCAGTGGCAATAGCGAGAGCGACAACCAGAGTGTGAGGGCGAAAGTGAGATAGAGAGGGAGAGAGACGGAGAGAGAGAGAGAGCAACGACAACTGAGCGGAGCGCAGCTTACATGCCAACACACATGCCAAAGCATGGCCAGAGAGCTTTTATGCTCAAGACATCAAGTCGTCTCTCACGTCTGTGGCGCACACAAGGGGTGGGTTTTCGTTTCTCGAGTGATTGAGCACTTTTTGTTGTTGTTGTTGCTGTTGTTGGGTGGGGGTTTGTGCTCTGGGAAGCTTTCAGCGCTGCGGGGCATGCTTTTCGCTGGTTGAATGAAAGCTGCAGTCGAATTTTGATTTGCTCAAAACTTAAAGCTCCTGTTTAGTGAACTTTTTAGTAATGTGAATTTGTGCTTGATAAAAGCTTACAGAAGCATTTCGCGTGTAGTTGGCAACACTCAGCAGCTCATTTTTCAACCCCAATCATAAAGCTTTTGGCAAAGAACAAACAATTTTGTATGGCGCAAAGTCTGGGAAACTCTTGTGTAATTTATATTAAGGAAAGTCGTCGCCTTGTCATGTTCAGCATCATTATTTTGCACAATCTGAGCGTCCAGTGTGATGCTCTATTTCCGCTGGCAAAGAACAGACAGGGTGAACAACCCCCTAATAACTCGCCCCTAGGCCCACATGAGATATGCTGCTAGTATGTGCCCATTATGCGAGTTTGCCATGTGAATTTATTGCATAATAATGAAGTGAGAAACGTTACAAATCAAAACACTCGACGGCAGTCAGATAAAGTTCAGATGTCCTGCCCTACTCTATGCGTATTATTTTATTTTTTTTATCATTATAATATTTTTGCTGTTTTGGGGCTGAATTGTTGGCAATTCTTGTGCATTTGTCAGCCGCAACGGAATTGAAACGTTTGCGCTTTTATTGCCGCGAACGTGTGTCGGTTAGCCCGGCAGGGGGTGGACAGGATAACTAGCAGGGGATGTCCCTTCCGATGGGAACAAAAAAGAGCCGAAGTCAACTCGAAATATGAAATGGATAGTGTGTCGAGCACGAGCAGGAAGTAATAAACAACAAATGCGAAACAATATCATAATATTGATCTAGAGCTCGCATTACACAAGCCAACAAACAGAATAACATTTTATGTAAATGGTTAGAGTTCAGACTATGTGGCTATATAAGAACTCGATTAATCTAAGGGGATTGCTGATATATGAAATATGTATGGGAAATGAAGTTCATTAAGGTTTTATGCGGTTAAGAATGAGATTACCTAAACATAAAACAAGCTTATTAAAATGTGAAAAGGGAAAGGATACCTCTTTCAAATTGAAGAATTAAATCAAATTAATTTATTTATAAATTATATAAATATATCAGTTAAAAATGTAACATTTATTTGGTAATTTGAATCTTTTCTTTAGTTTTTAAAATTATTAATTAATGTTCTTTTCCAATTATAGATCTCATAGATCTTGCTTATTATTTATTGTTGCATACTGTGATTCCTCTATAAGGTTGGCATTGACAGCTAAGCAAAACTCCATCTGTTCCATTCTTCTTCGTCTTGTCAGAGCAGTATTCCATACCTTCGTATCATTCGCCCTCTCTCTCTCTCACACACACACTCTGACTCTCTCACACTCTAGCTCTCTTATATCCCTAATATCGACAGTCAATTGTAAATTTTAGCTGTTGTCAATCTACCAAAGGGTTGCGCATCCATTTGCACATGGCTCGAGGGTCTTGGGGGCTTTTCGCTGTTGTTGATTGCGGCAACATATGTTTCTGTCACATTGTTTTGCGTGCAACAGTTTGGAGTTGTTGCCGCTGCTGCTGCATCGGCTGGCATGTCCTGCTAGTCCTGCCAGTCCTGGCACAGCTGGCTGTCAAGCATTTAGGCAAATTTTCGCACTCGTTTATCCTTTTTCGCTCGCCGACCACAAAAATGGAAAACAATTTACATAATTTTCGTCGATTTTGTGCTGCGATTTCCCTTTCCCCGCTGCCATTTGTTGATTGGTGCTTGATGAGAAATCAGCGAGTGACTGATGAAAAATCTCGGCGCAGCGATTGCGACTATCATGGCGGTGGGCGTGGCAACCAGCCTGGCCGCCCATCGGCCACGTGACCGCACGCGCTGCGTTGAATTTAACACGCGTGAGGTGCCGGCCCCAGGGACAGAGACTGAGATTCGAGACTCGAGAGTTGGGAGATGGGAGTTGAGAGTTGGACGTCGGCCTAGACTCTGGGGTGTGGCTTATGGGAAGGCAACAAAAATTGTTTAAACTTTTTTTTGCTGTTGGCTTTTGGTTTTTGTTTGACGTCGACGGCGCGAGGACGCGTGCAGCCAATAAGTCCTGTGCAGAGGTCCTGGAGCCCTTCATCACTTCCGCTTCAGTTCAGCTGCGTGATTTTGCACAAATAATGTTTTGATTGCGTGGCAGCGTGACGTGTAATTATTATCGCCGCACAACAACAAAGGCAGACACTGTCGAGTGGGCGTGGCATCGCCAAGAAGAGAAATCGCAAAGCAATTAAAATGATTTGCCAGCTTTAAGTAAACAGCAGCAGCTCCAGCACCATCTCCAGCAGCAGCAGCAGCGATCAGAACAAGCTCATAAATTACTTTAATTAAAACTTGCTGAAGAAGTTTCCTTAAAGGACACTCACAAATTAAAAATGGCTGCCGCTGCCAATGGCGAGCGGAACAAATATAAAAAAAAAATGATAGAAATTTATGCAAATTATGCGCACAGCAAGCCGGAGAATCCTTTTTGGAAGACCAGCAACAGCAACAGCAGAAATTTCATTAAAAACTGCGCCGAAAATCTTTGATAAAAATTAAAAACTTTTGCCTTCAGACGCGCTGAAGGACAATTGACAGCAAATCTAAGGAAAATGGTGGGAAAAGCAACAAAAAAAAATATATATATGAAATCTTGCTACAAGAAATTAAAACAAGCGAAAAATAATATGAAAATATTATGACAGCAAGCTTGGGAGTCACAGGGAGTCTGAGGTCTGAGATCTGGGGTCTGGGGTTTGGGCTCTGGAATTATTTAAATATGCCCAAGCTGCTTTCATATCAACATTTTCTACAGTTTTTTGTTTTTTTGTCATCTACGTCATTTCTGGTAATTTTAATGCGTTTTTTAGCGCCTTCCAAGGTCCGAGCCCACCCACTGAGCGAGCGAGGGGGCAGAGGCGCTGGAAGGAGGCAACAGCTGCTTTGCATAATTATATTCATTGAAAACTTATTTCCTTCAAGTTTTTCAGCAAGAAATATTAAAAAATTCGAGTGCCCACTGAATTGAGTTACAGTTACATCAAGAGGACGCGTGAAGGGGGGACGCTGGGAGCGCAGAGAGGGCCAAGACTAGGGAAACAGTTTTGACATTTAATTGCTAGCTCTTGCGCATAGAGCTTGGCCAGAGCCTCACTAAATGTCCAGCGATCCGTCGTCCACCACTTTGCTCCAGGAAAACCCGTTTCAATGGACTCGCGGCTGCCCTCAGTCCGCTAGCCGCAGCCTCGCGGCTGGAGGAGCTGAAGATGTTGCTGCTGCGACTGCTGCTGCTGCTGCTGCTGCGGCTGCAGAAGATGAAGCTGGAAAGCTGAAAGAAGAGAAAAAAATGTAACATGATTTAATGACATGAATTATTTATGAGTTTCCTGTCAATCAAAAACCACGTCAAAGCATTTTGATGGCAATGTCAACGCGCCAGCGAGCAAAACACACGCAGCTCCTCCACACACACACACACACACAGACACAGGGGACAGGCCATACGAAATAAAAAATGAAAAGAAATACGCAAAGAAATATAAACCTAAATAAATACACTGATACAGGTAGTAAGTGAGAAAAACGAAATGAACTGAGGCCGAAGTTAGGGGAAGGAAGCTTTAGGCAAGCCAAAAGGAGCCTAAAAATCGAATGAGCTGACAGAAATTGGCCTAAAATTTAATAACTAAAATTTTAACATTATAGCATTTCATATAATAAGAAATACTTAATATATAATATATATTTTATATTTTTTATATATTTTATATATTTTATTTCTATATATTTTATATTTTTTATTATTTATATAGATCGCATCTTGTCTCAAAGTGATTGAAATCAGAAAGTTATGAAAGAAAATATATGAATAAAAATATAATTAAATGTTAATTAATTAAAATGTAAAATTTAAAATCTGAATAATTAAATAAAAAATATAGTATAAAATAATAATATTAAAAAGTAATAATTACAACAATAATTATATTTTAATAATAAAGTTAAAAATTTAATATGATTTATAAATATATTTATAATATGATATATAAAGTATTAAATATATGGAGTATATATGCAGAGAATACAGTCAGATTGATTAATCATTTTATTTTATTTTTTTTTATTTTTTATTGTGTCACATATATTTTGTACAAGTTAAACTCATAACAATTAGAAATCCTTATGTCTCAGGATGCTCTAAATATATTTGCCTGCCCTTTGATATATTTTTCGACATAAAAACATATTCTTTAAATATATTGGGACGACATCTCTGCAATGCTTGACAGATCAATTGAGTTTTCACTTATTGCTATGCATGGCACACAGCTACATACATATATCATATAGACGTATGGCTCTGCCATTCCATTAAGTATTTATAGAGACTGCAGTGCGGCAAATGATATGCTAATTCAGAAGCTTTTTAATCAAGGCCCTGAGCCAAAGCCACGACCAAAGAGAAAGCCAATGGCAAAGGCAAAGGCAAAGCCAAAGCCATAGAATGAAGTGTATTTGCATCTTGTTTACTTTTTTACTTTTTTTTTTGCCATTGTTTTCTCTAGCGCTTACGCGCTGCGTGCTCCACGTCCTGTTGTTGGAGCCAGCTCCTATGTGGCTGAGTTCTATTGTTGCGCTCGAATGAAATCAATCATGTAATTTATGTTAGGATAATATGCCCCGGCCACACAGGCCAACCCCTCTAAAATGGACTGTCAAGAAATAAATATTTAACAATAATTGATTTAAAAGGCGCATGCAAATTTTTCCTAAGAGCAGCAGGAGCAGCAGCAGCAGGAGCTGGAAGGGGCGCCAATCAAAAGTAAGATTGAAAGACGAGCACGCGGCCTGTCTCAGCTCGTCTTGGCCAGGCACGTGGGTAAAGCAACGGCTGCTCTTGAGTTGCGGGGGAGACGTCTCTCTGCGTCTCGAGTGTTTTTTTGGCCCGCTTTTCCGGCTTTTTTCCAATTTCCTTGGCCGCTAAGCAAACAACTTGTCCGGCCCATGCTGTCGCTTAAGCGTGAAATTATATGAAATATCCTTTAAAAAGCTTTTGATTTCGCATCCTCCACATCCGAAAAAAAAAGAAGAGGAAAAGTCCTGCAAGGACAGCGGCGCAGCGTATCCTGGCCTCGCCTCTCCTCGCCTCGCCTCGCCTGGGCTTGTATGCAAATGTTGTTCATCTGCTTAGCGTAAAAGTTGTTTTCTTACTTATTTCAGCAACAAGGCTTTGGGTCCCGGGAAAATCGCATTTGCATGCCTTTGTCTGAAGTTGACCTCGTTGCTGTTGTTGGTGCGTCAGGTGTTGCTGCCAGGATACTAATGCTCCCCGTTAACGCTCTTAATGGCATAGACTGCATAATGGAGTTGCCAGGGCTCAGCTGCCGCCTCTTGGCTGTCGGCTGTCGACTGTCGACTGTCGGCTGTCGGCTGTCAGGTGCATTCATTCACCTGTTCTCTAATGTTAATGACATCTCCTGGGCCGATGCATCAGACCATTTTCGGATTCCATGGAAAAAGTAGCTCAGTAGCTTGCGGAGCAAGTGAAAGGCCATGGCTCGGCTGGGAGGCTGGGAGGCTGGGCGGCTGCTTAGGGCTGCCTGCCAGTGTGTACAAAAAGAGTGAAGAAGAAGAGTCAGAAGATGATAAAATTAGCATTACTTCCGACTGATCACAATCGGCGCATACTAATTGCTTGGTCGGCTGGGCAACGTGGGTTTCATTCATGGCAATCATTGAGTAGCTGCCTCCAAACTTGGCATTGCTGAATGATTCTGCTGTGATTTTTTCCAGTCCGTCTAGACGAATGTCTCCCCGGTTCATATAAGGCAACGGCAACGGCGACGCGACTCTCTCTCTCTCTCTCTCTTGCTCTCTGTCTCTCTCTTCACTCTAGAGGCCTGCTGATCTGCTGTGCCTTGGCCGATTCACAGGAAACGTAAACGGGCCAAGTCGGCATGGCGGGGTCAGGGGACTGTTTACCCTTGCTTCTTACGAAACAACACAGCAAACACCAATCATCCACATCATTGTCAACACGCCGTCGTCGCCGTCAGTCCATAAACGGACGCACCTTTTGCCTTATTGGGATGGCAGGCTCTGTGGCCTGTCATAACTCTTGGTAGGCGTACCATGAGCCTCTGCCCGATCCCAGTTACTCAGCTCGCCACAAAACGGTGCACTATGCCTCTGCCGGGCCAAGACTCTTTCTTCTATGGACATTCTCGTTGCCATTGCGTCCTAAAATGGCGCAGACGCCGCACCTGGGAATATCAAGAGCCCGCAGCCAGCTGCTCCTCTCCTCGTCATACTTGCCAAGCTCCAAGAGCTATCAGTCGCTACGCTTCGATTCGTTCTCACTGCTCTTAGCTCAGCTCAACTCAACTCAACTCAGCTCAGCTCAGCTCAGCTCAGCTCAAGTGTCAAGCGTCAATTGGCGTTGAAGTTTATTGCCTTGGCAGCAATTAAAGCGATTTCGTTTTGGGGCTTGGCCATGCGTAAAGGCAACGCATTTGATTTGATTTTTGATTGGCTGTCATCGGCAATTGATTGCAGAATTGAATTATCAAATTAGAGCGAACGAACGAGCGAACGGCTGGCTCTCTGCACTCGTTTCATAATTGGCAGCCAACTGCATCCAACTCAACTTCTAATAAGAATGACTCAGACTGACTGTCAGGCAATGTCATATGCTTTCTAGCCTCTAGCCTCCCGTTGAATGTGTAAACAGAGTCTACTACGGGAAGGTATTGGAGGTATTTTTATAGGTATTACGATTGTAGCTAAGCGCATTTGATTGTGTAAGGCGGGTAAACGAATAATGAAAAACTATAGAGATATAATTATAAGTATAACTATACTAGCAAGGAGAGTTAGGTAATTAAAAAAGAAGATCAAATCAAGATAAAAACGTTTTAAATACTATAATTTTGTATAAGCTTATAGATTAGATTGTAGAAAAAAACTTCATTATCTAATCTAAAGTGTTATAAAGTTTTTATAATCTAATCTATAAGGCTGTAGGAGATTTCACAATTTTAATGATTTATGATCGTTTTTATCATGATTTGTTTTTAATTTGATTTTAAAGTAAAACATTGTTAGACTATAGAATATATGAGCTAAGCCTTAACTTTCGATTGATATAAGGGCTACTTGATTAAAATGAATAACTGAATAGTCACTGCCCAGACTACTCATCTATAGATCATAGATCATAGATCATAGATCATATAGATCATAGCTGATTATACATATTTTGATTAAATGATCATGATAAATCACGCTGTAGTTAAATAACTAATTAACATATTTGCAAGCGAAAGAAACTTTATTAAGAAACTTTTTATATTTCTACTTCTGTCATTCCCATCTTTATCTCGCATGTATGCATTCGCTCTGCTTCTCCTACTCCCCCGATATTAGTTGTGAATATAATGAAAATGTTTTGCATTATTTGGATTCTCGAATCCGTTTGGAGTTATTTCAATTGCCATAACTGATTGCCCGGGACACTTTTATTAGGCAAATTTCTTATCCTTCATTTGCTTTACAGCAATTTGGCTAAGTAAGTTTTTATTGCCGGCTTTTGGGTGTGCAGCAGCGCTTGCATAACTCAAAGAGAAAAATTCATCACCGCAATATGCGCAGCACAGGCGACAACAGAGGAAGGAAAACAGCTAGCAGAAAGAAAACACTAAAATAGAAAAGTGCCAGCTAGGAAAATTGTCATAAAGGTGCAACTGACAACGCCAGCAACAGCAGCAGCAGCAACAGCAACAGCAACAGCAGCAGCAGCAGCAACAAGAAAAGCGAAGCTCGTAAATTTCAATTTATATGCAGAATGAGCAGTGAGTAAAAAAGACACACACACACACACCCACATACACATGCACACACGCACACATATACATATACATGCAGCCAAGGAGCAGTGCGAAAAGTGTCAACGTGATATTTTCTCGAATTTCCCAAAGATTTCTTTTACTATTCTCATTTTCTTTTTATTTATGCTTTTTTTTTGCTTCTTTTCTCGTTTTTGGCCTGCAAGTGGAAAAAGCAATTTCATTAGACAAATTGAAAAAAATAAGTGCAAGGCAACAATAATAATAATAGACATGGCGTTGCCCGTTATATGGACAGCTTATATACAACGCTATATATAGATGTACCTATATATACATATATATAACATATAAGCCTGGATCGACGCCATGTTGAGCAGAACTAAAGAATTTCGTTGGTCGCTTCTCATTCGCTGCGTTTATTTTTGTTTGCTAACGCGCATACGAGTAGGAGACCCACACACACACACACACATACACACATACACTTATACATATATACAGTTATGTGTATGCTCATCGCATGCATGATGAGTTGGCATCCAGCCCAGCAGGATGCTGCGCGCGCGTTGAAAATAGGCGGAGACTTGGCGGCCAACGGCGCCTTTCACACTTGAAAAGCAAACAACAAAAACGAAGAGAAGAAAGAAAACCGGCAGCAGCCTGTGTGGAAAGCGCCAGCACACAAAAAACAAAAAAAAGCAAAGAAAATGCAGGCGACAACCGTTAGCTGCTCGCTGCTGCTTCTTCTGCCTTATCACAATGCCAGAGCTCGGCACGATTCGTTTCTGTTTGGCCGCATCGTCGTCGCTGATTGGAAGCTTCGGCGCGCTGTTCGTTTTTGGGGCGGAGCAAAAGCTCTGAGCGCAGTGGCGCCGTCTGCACTGGGGAGCCAACAATGGGGGCTGTTTCTGACTGTCTGTGGTTTTTCTTTTTTTTTTTTGTGGGGGCTTCTTTATTGAGTGCTAAGCTGCTCACAAGACATTAATTCCACGGGCAGCCTGTATCAGGCCGACGAATCCCTCCGTGGTCTCACGGGCCACAGGTAATATGTACTCTGGCGGCAGCAGGAATCCGAACTCGCCTCTATCGCGTAGCTCCAAGGTAAAGGGTATGGTTATGTTCTTAACGCCATAGGCCCAGTCCTTGCCCGCGCCAGAAACTTCATCTGAGGTGTTTAAGTACAGTTAACATATAGAATCAGAACAGAAGCCCATAGATCTTACACAGAGTTGCGGCACTGGATCCGTAGTTATATGGAGTGCCATAGCGCCTGAAGACTGCATCGGCAAATCCTTTGGCTACGCCCATCATCTGCGGATAGTGTGGGGGAAACTCCTCAGCCGTATGGCCCCAGGGCGAGAGCACTAGCTGGCTATACGAGTGCACGGATATGTAGATCTTTATAATACCCTCCGGTATGGAGTTGTTAATGTAGCTCGTCAGTTGACTAATTTCCGGATCGGATTCGGGAAATGGGCCGGCGTAATGTTGACTGCAAGGATCAGCAGAAGCGCCAGCCTCTGAAAATTTAAATTTAATTGATTTTAGTGCAAGGCTAGAAGATTTTTCCTAGTGCTTTACTTACCCATCCAGCGATAGTTAAAATTGCGATTCAAATCGGTTCCTACGCATTCTCCAGTGGGATCCCAGTTCAGACGGGACTTGCGCCACAAACGTTCCTAAATAATCAAATTTTATTTGCTTAATGACTATTTACAATTCTAAAGAATATTATCAAATTTAGTGAACCATCTAAGTTGTTTTTTGGCAGTTTTATAATCAATACGATATAAACTTATCTTTATATTTACAGCAATCACCTATAGCAGGGGGATTTTTGCTACACTTACCACATTGTGTGAGTAGCTAAAGCCATCCACATTTAGCACAGGAATAATGTACCAGTCCACATTTTGGGCTATATCCCTAACAGACGGATTTCTGGGCACGAGCAGCTCATCGATGAGGTACGTGATCGTCGCCGAGGTGATCCATTCGTTTCCGTGAATATTTGACTCGATGAAGACGGCGCTGTTGCCTGGCTTGTAGGAGATCTTGATGCCACGTATGGGGCGACCCTCATGCGAGTTGCCGATCGAGAAGGGTGTGACTACGTGAGGGTAACGCGCCTCGATCAGATCCAGCCAGGCGTAGATCTCCTCCAGAGTGTGATACTGGGTCCACTCCATCGAGCTCATTCGTTGCTTTGGCCGCTGCTCGTCGATCAGGCGCTGCACGTTGTCGATCTTGATGCTATAGGTCATGTTATGGCTGTTAAGCAGAGACTCAAACGCTTCCTGGTACTCGGGCGACAGCATAATATCCGATGAGACGCCAGGGCGACTCGCCGGCCGCCATTTATTGAGCTGTTTCAGAGGAAAGACTGTAGGAAAATGGGAACTAATATGGCTGAACTTACCTTTAGAGCTTTCTCATTCTCATCGAGCAGCTGCAGATCTTCGGTATCCTTGATATGCACTTTGTACAGCTTGTAGTTGTCATAGCGCACCTGTTCGCCAGCCCTAGCCAGGCTGAGGCAGGCCAATAGCAGCACAAATTTTAGATACATACCTCTCGATCGCACCACTTGCGATAAACTGCCCTTGTCTTAGCCATGGCCTCTGCTTGTTGATTTGGCGATTTTATCGCTGGTTTTATTATATGCTTCATTGAATCCAAAGCAATTTAATTTTTATTTTATATTTTTTATCAGAATTGAAGCTTTTGGACACTTTGATTCTTGTAGCTGGCTGCCTTGTCAGCATAGAGCTGAGAACTTGAAGTTGTCTGGGCAAGCCCCGTGGTACTTAGGCTGTCTCTCAACTTTGCACATAAATTTTGTGCAACGGCAGCCCATTTCATTGTAGGTCACTGCATAATGAAGGCACCGCCCCGGAGCACATAAATTTCTGTGCTCGCTGGTGGAGATTTCAGCCTTCAGTTTGACTTGTCGCTGGCATTAGTGCGAAATTCTGTTTAGGCCTTTTTATGCCTCCGAGCTGTCCTGTGGCGAGTGCTTAAAGGACTTTCGGCTCTTGGTCACATTTCGCGCGGCTCTGAGAGATTCGCACAGCTAGCTGGGGGTTGTAGTTGCTCTTGTCGTTGTCACCGCATGAGGTGTGCCAACGTGTGTTTTATTAACGACCCCGCCTGGAGTGTGAGGTTTTTAGATGGTGCCACTTGGCCAGAACGCCAGTCGCACACCCATCAAACTTCCAAGGCAGTTGAGGGCAGCCAGTGTGGGGTGGCAGCTTTTACACATATATTTCCTTAAAAAATAAGTAGATATCAACTAGGCTTTAGCAGTTGCTAACATCCCATCTAATGCTAATTAAAATTAAAGCTTGTGTGCCAAAATCTTTATGGATTGTTTATAAAAACATAAAGTTTTATCGGTTCACATTGATTTACGTTGCGTGTGCAATATAAGTGCCTGATAATCAATACCAAACCTCCATAGCTGATTAAAATTGAAACCTTAGTTTATCGACTTATCTATATCAATAGCTGATATCGATAATTTATTGACTCTTAATGATTTACCAATGCTGTGGCTGCATCACTTTTTATATTGTTGATTTACTAATCGATGCTAACTTGTCTATGTCCATCGATACTATATCGATAAATTGCTAGTACTTTAAAAATTGTGATGGTAATTAATTCCTATCCTACAGCAGAGCTCTATGAGTGATATAGTATCGCAGCTGATCGATATCTTATCGCCTCTTAGCTGGTCGCTCCTTATCAGTCAATAACATTAGTTGTTGTTCTTTGGCTTACCTTAGTTTAGCTAACTTACTGTAAACGCCAAATTGCGAATGGTTACTCACCCTAGAGTCTACTAGACTCTGGACTAGTGCAGATAACTTGTACCGCCAGCTGGTAGCTACAGACTCTTGGCACCGCTCAGAAGGAGTTGGCTGGGATTATTTTAGTCTAGAGCATGCAGTTACCCTCTTTACTGGAGACAACTGTGGTTCGGTGGGGCGACACTCTACTGCTAGCAGCTCAGCAATATTCAGCTCTGACAACAATTAGCTGTGGCTTATTTGATTAGCGCGCTAATTGCCAGCAGGCAGCGACTCGCACCAATAAATTCATGCACATTAATTTCTTATCAGCGCGCAATAAAGCTAGCAAGCCGGATTAAAGCCGTCCGTGTCATGGTGGAGGCGGGGCGGGGCCTGTGGCGAAAAGTTACGTTCAACAACTTTCAACACCTTGGCGCGTGGGGCGTGGAAATTGTGTAAAACTTTTAAGCAAAGAAAAACTCGTGGTTGCGCGTGCGATAAGCCAGCGCCGCATATTTAATTGCAGTGAGCTGGCCCAGAATACTTTGGGGGACAGCTTTAAAACAGTGAGTCGCGCTGTTAGCCGGATGCCAGTCCTTAAAATGTCATAAATATCGCGGGCAGCCGCTTCCTGGCGTGGCTAAAAACATTGACATTACATAAATCGGGAGTCCGATGCAGACGTGGCGTATGCGCAATATTTGCAACAAACTGAAAGAAATGTCAATGCCGGAAAGTGTTTAGCATTTGCCTCCGTTTGCTGTTCTTTTTTCTAGTTGCGAAAAGTGTCCAAGGACCAAGGGTAGGCGAATCGAGCCCCGCTAGGAAGGAAGTTGCATGTTTGCCTCAAGTTCAATTTGCTTGTTTAAACATTTTTCGGACAGCTCTTCACGTATGCGCTGAGCCGCAGTTATGAAATGTGAAGGAAGCAGCACGTCAAGGTTTTTGGCCACAGCTTTGAAATATGACCCAGCTAATTTTAACTCTTTTCCAACTGCTGAAGAGATTTTCTTTTTGTCAAATATGACGTATATAAACAATTCCAAAGAAATTAAACTTAACCAGATGACTAGAATATTAAAGTATTTTCCCAGTTTTGGAGTCGTGCTTTATTAGAGTACATCAATTTCACGAGCTGCC